>NC_140491.1:71786502-72086502 GCF_964271855.1 Acomys minous
GCTCTTGCAGAGGACCTGGGTTCAATCCCCAGCACCCACATGGCCGCTTACACCTGCAGATAACTCCAGTTCCAGGGGATCTGACGCCCTCACACAAACATACATCCTGGCAAAATGCCAATGCACATAAAAGAAAAATAAAACATTGAAAATTTTTTTCAAAAAGAAAGAATGCTATTCAACCATGAAAAGGAACAGAATGCTGAGACATGCTGCAGCGTGGAAGGATCTAGAAAACATGAGGCATGGAGGAACTCGGAATCATAAAAAGGCCACATGCTCTATGATCCCAATTCTATGAAATGTCCAGATTAGACAAAGAGAGGCAGAAGGGGGAATCCCCGGCCACCAGGACCTGAGTCTCTGAAGAAAGGAATGGTTGCCGAGGGGAGAGCAAGCCTCTGAACTTACACAGTGGAGGGTTACATACTATTAAATGGCTAACCCCAACATTCTAATGTTTTTAAAGTTTCTGTTACATGAACTTTGTCTTAACTAAAAAAATAAAATAAAAAGCAAAGAAGAACTCAAGCTCTGGCTTCACTTCACCGTGCAGGCTCTACTAGCTTTGCTTTCACTTTTGTTCCGTTTTGCTTGGGATTGTTTTTGGAGACAGGATTTCATGGAGCTCAGGTTAGCCTCCAACTTGCTGTGCAGCTAAGGAAAGCCTTGAACTCCTAATCCTCCATCCTCTATCACCAAAGTGAAAGGATTACAGTCATGCAACACAGTATCCAGACATCACCTTTGTAAAGTGGCCCTGAAGGTTTGAATGAGAAAAGTCCCCACAGGTTCATGTGTTTGAACACCTGGTTCCCAGCAGGTGGCGCTGTTTACAGCAGTTATAGAAGCTTTGGGAGGAGCAGCATTGCTGGAGAAAGGCGGGGGTGGGAGGGGGTGTTATAGCCCACTCCACTTCCTGGTCTGTCTTGCTGTCTGTCTGTCTCTGTTTCCTGGGTGTAGCTGGGGTGTGATCCCTCAGCTCCCTGCTCCTACTGCTGTGTCTCCCAGACCCACTCTGGAACCTTTTCTTTGTAAGATGTTCTTGGTATTTGCGGTATTTTATCACAGCAACCAAAAACTGATAATGCGGATGACAACCAAATATGATGCACAAACTTGAGTTGTATGTCAGACCATAAACAAAATAGTGTAAATGGCATGACTTGGAAATCCGGGGGATCGCAATGAGAACCATGGGAAAATAAGAGCACTGTGATAATGTTGTCTTTTATCTTTCTTTCTTTTTTTCTTTTCTTTTTGTTTGTTTGTTTGTTTGTTTGTTTTTCAAGACAAGATTTCTCTGTGTGGCCTTGACTGTCCTGGACTTGCTTTGTAGATCCTCCTACCTCTGCCTCCCCGAGTGCTGGGATTACAGGGATGTGCCACTGATCTCGGCCTCATGTTTTTTAATAAATGTAATTTGACTATTAAGGATAGTCCTGGTTCTTAGGGAGCATTCCATGCATGTCTATAAAGGAGAGAAGGCTATGTCTACAAATAACCTCAGATTCTTTAGGAGCAAAAGACTGTGTGTGTGTGTGTGTGTGTGTGTGTGTGTGTGTGTGTGTATTTACACATAAATGAATCCATTTATAGGTCTATATTTACACACAGAGATGGCTGTGTATTGTGTGTGCAGCTGTGTATTGAGAGAAGACAAAAGATTCACGGAGGTTCAAAGAGGAACGTGAAGCTGCGATAAAGAGCATTTGGGTATTAGATTCAGCATTTTTGTTATGAATATGAAACTGTGTGTGTGTGTGTGTGTGTGTGTGTGTGTGTGTGTGTGTGTGTAAGAGTGCATGTGCAGTGTGTGCGTGTGCATGTGGAAGCCAGGGGTCAACCTCAGGTGACCCGCCTTCTTTTCAGAGTCCCCTCACTTGGCCCAGCACTTGCTGAGCAGGCTCGCTGGCCAGCAGTCTAGCCTGCCTCTCTGGTGCTGGGATTACAGTAGTGATCCACGGCTCTGGGCTTCTCTCTGTGCGTGTTCCTCGGGCTTCCACTGTAAGCACTTGACCTGTGGAGCTATCTCCCCAGACTCTCCTGAGCGCAGGGATCACAGGCCTGTGCCACCACACCTGACCCGCAACGAGGTTTTCGCCGGCCCATCACATCCGATCATATCGCGGCAACAGCTCGCTTAACAGATCTAGCTGCTATTCTGCATCTGTCTAGCTTTATGTTTTCAAACGGTTAGCCACCTATCCCAGCACTATTTATTAAATAATGCATGTTCCCCCCACTGATGTGAAATGCCACTTTCATTATATAATAAATAGCTATGCACACCTCAGTTATTTTCCTGCGTCCGGCTCATTTGTTTAATTATGCCGAGTTTTACCGTTTTGTCTTATTATATAAATCTGCAATGCATTTTGGCTTATTCATTCACTTATTAACTTACTTGGGCTTTTCGCTTGTTTGTTTGTTTGCTTGCTTGCTTACTTGCTTTTGTTTTCGTCTTGAGACAGGGTCTCATGTAGCTTGGGCTGGCCTTGCTCTCCATAAGTAGCTAAGGATGACCTTGAACTCCTGCCTCTCCTGCCTCTACCTCCCAAGTGCTGGGGTTACAGGTGTGCACCACCAAGCCCAGCTTTTGTGGTGGTGGGATCTGCCTTGGGGCTTTGTGTACATGCTCAGTGCTCCTCGCTCTAAGGTAGAACACCCCAGTATCAACTCACTTACTCGGCGAATCGGAACCCAGTCTTTCTGCCAATGGGAGCTATTTCAGACCAGCTCGGACAGCAGGCAGTGGAGCACCTCAACAACTGCATTTAAATATCTGACCTCAGAAGCTCCTCCCGCCCTGATCAATTTCATTTATTAAGATGTTCTTAGGCGTTCTTGTCTATTTATAACTCCCAATGAACTGATGTTGCACGAAAATACATTTGGGGTTTCATTGGAACTGAATTAAATGTATGGATTAATCTTAATGGAATTGACAATTTTTAATCTTCTTTTCCACCAGCCCAGCTGGCCGTGTCTCTACATAGTCAATTCTCATTTTCATGGGAAGTTTTAGCCTCACACATTTATGACTGAACTTGTTGTTGGATATTTTTCTGTCTTTGTTGCTATTGTGAATGTCATCTTTTCCCCATCATACATTCCAGGTGATTAATGTGGGTACACAGGGAAGCCATTGATTTTTTTAATATTTCTTTTAAGTCAGCATTTACCGAATCCCTGATTAATTGTAATAGTTCCTGCTTGTTCTTTCAAATTTCCTAGGTAAATAATCACATAATGTGATTTCCCCCTTTACTTTCTTTTTATCTTAATATATATATATATATATATATATATATAGTAATATAATATATGTATATATTTCTTTTTGCATTAACCAAGGCAAGCTTTCTGAGGTATGAGGAGCAGTGCTGAGCTACCAGTTTCTCCAGGGGGAGCAATCCTGATGAGGAGCTCTGGGCAATTTCTGTGGTGTAAATACTGCCCATCACAGGAGATCTTCAGCTGTCAATGTGATGTCACTAGAGATGGAGTTTATAAAGGGACATGTGTCCTCAAGCATGAGGTGATTTTTCTGGGAAGAGCACAAAATATAATAACTAAAAGCAAAATTGGAACACACGAACTCGAACACACACACACACACACACACACACACACACACACACACACACACACACCAGGTTGCAATGAGCGCGACTCCCTCCCTCAGTAGCTCTGAGAGCGCCTGTGACACACTCCGCAAGGCACCTGTTTGAAGGAGAAGGGTGGGACAGTGTCCATTACGAAAGGATAGCAAGGTTGCCTGATACCATGGTTCGTTGCCCAGCCCTGTTTCTTCAAGTCCTGCCCCCCACCCTTCCCTGCCCGGTTATTATTCCCAGCCGATAGAGTCAGATCTGAACTGTTTTCCCAAAGTTCCGGTGTTGTTCATTTGATCCCCAGCTGGTGGCGCTATTGATAGGTGGATGAACGTTTAGGAGGCGGAGTCTATTTGGAGAAAGTGGGTCATTAGTGGTGAGCCTTTGAAGATCACACTGCGACCCTGCAACCGCACTACCACCCCGGTTTGCTGGCCCCTACCATGGGGGCTTGCCATGACATCCTCCCTTCTACTCGGACCAACGCAAAGGACACCAACTGACCACAGGCTGAAATTGTGTCCAAATCAAAGTTAGCGTCTTTTCAATTGTTTTTCTTGGGGGGGGGGGGTGGAGAAGGTGTCTTGGTGACAAGGAGATCACAAACACTCCGACCTCCTCTGTGCTCCTCAACCCCTCCACCTCTCCCCTCCTTCCCCTGGACTACTAAAGCCACAGCTCCAACAATCTAGCCTACATTTTTCCGGCTAGCATCCATCACTGCCTCCTCTTGAAGGGTAGGAGGCGGGACTTCCTCCTGCCACAGCTAACCATACCAGGACCAGACTTAGAGCCCCTGTCCTGTCCTGGTGCCTCTCAACACGCTCTGTGCCCACAGGCTGAGTAGACAGGAGGGAGCCATTCACGATTTTCATTTTATCTATTCTTCCCCACTAGACCCCAGGGACAGAATTCCCAAGAGAATGACCTCACTGAAGGCCCTGTTCTCTCAGTACCTTTCCCCACTGCTCCGAAGACCTAGTGCCTTCTCCTACCCCTTCACCAAACTGTGGCCTTCTGTGGTCGCCAACAGTGTGGCCGTTGCAAGACACGTGACCCTGTCCTCCCGATTCCCAGTGGCCAGACCTGCATGGCAGGTGCTCGCCTTCAACCTCTCTGCTGTAAGTGTGTTTGCTAACTTGAACCATGCCTGCGGCTCCCTTTTCCAACCTGTGACGTGGGGGCAACCGCTAGCAGCCGCCGCTAACACCAAGCCAGAGGTCCAGGCTCCCTGGGCAAGACCTGGTGCGGGGACTCGATGAATCTGGTGCGTGGTCATCCTTCTCGGTCACCTGGAGAAAGAAGGGTTCCAAAAAAAGAGGTAAAGCCATCACATGGCTACCCATTCTGTGGGACCTGTTGAAGCCCTCCCCACACAGCGGGGAGGGGACGCTTCCGTGCTCGGGACAGGGGTTGCCGGGAGGAGTTCTCCCTCCAGCAACGTGGAAACCCTGCGCTCGCGTTCCTCTATCACCAGGGCCTATATTAAGAACATTAAATGTCAGCGCAGATGCTTTAACTGCTAGTGTGAGGGTGAAAGGCAGGTGGGTCGCAGATGTGAGGCAGGAAGGGAAAAGTAGGTAGAGGCAGGAGGTAGAAAAGGCAAGGAGGGGGCAGAGTGTGTGTGTGTGTGGGGGGGAAGCAAAGTGGGGGAGGTATTGAAAAGCCCGATTCAATTAATGAACACACACACACACACACACACACACACACACACACACACACACACACGGTGTGTGTTTAGGCGCAGACAACAAGCCCGGAGGGACAGGATCAGTCTGGGATGGCGGCTCCGGTCGCAGCCTGGGTGGGCTCAGGCTGTGGGTACAGCTCGGGCACTGTGAGACTGGAGTGAGCCTGGGCTTCACACCTCTGCAATGACTCTCACTTAACTAGCGAAAGGGTTTGGGGGTAAAGAGCCCCTTTTGGAAAAGCAGACTGTCTGCAGAGGCGGCTGTCAAAGCCAGGCCCTGTTGCTAAGGGAACTGCCTGGGAAGTCAGGAGATGAAGTCACCCCACCTCCCCAGCAGGCATGAGGTTTAGAAGGGGCCTAGCATTCCGCCCACGTCTGCATTGGAGCCTCTTGGGCCTGGCTTTGGGACTTAGGTGGGGCCGAGGTCTTGCCTCCCAACCACAGTGCGCAAGCCTGCCGTTAGCTCAGTGGTTGGCCAAGGAAACTTGGCTAGACAGCAGAGGCAGTGGGGCTTTGGAGAGCCTGTAGGAGGGCAGTCTGGTACCAAAAGGGCCACAGCACCCCAAGGTGGGCCTAACATGAGAGGACGTTTTGCATTTCTCATGGGAAATTTTCAATTAGATACAGATGAGATCGGCTTAGGATGGGCAAGAGAGCCACTGTTTTAGACAAGGTTACTACTGCTGTGGTTACTACTGCTGTGATGAAACACTTGGACCAAAGCAACTCAGGAAGGAAAGGGTTTATTTGGCCTATGCTTCCGTGTTATAGTCCATCATCGAAGGAAGTCAGGACAGGAACTCAAACAGGGCAGGAACCTGGAGGCAGGAGCTGATGCAGAGGCCATGGAGGGGTGCTGCTTACTGGCTTGCTCCCCATGGCTTGCTCGGCTGCTTTCTTATAGAGCCCGGAGCCAGCAGCCCAGGGATGGCCACACCCACAATGGGCTGGGCCCTCCCCCATCAATCACTAAATAAGAAAATGGTCTACAGGCTTGGCTACAACCTGATCTATCTTATGGAGACATTTTTTCTCCTTCCTTTCCAATGACTCTAGCTTGTGACAAGGTGGCATAAAACTAGCCAGCTTGACCACTAAAGTTTGGACACAGCTGGCTGCGGCCTGGCATCATGAGGATGACACCAGGAGCTTTGAAACATAGGGAGGTGGCTTCTCTCTGGGGAGCCTGACATCCGCAAGGGAAAAGCCAGGGCGACGTGGCCTTCCATCACTACACCCACGCTATGCTCAAGTCATCAAGGCTGGAGGGTATGGTCCTCCTCCTAGACATCCTTAGGGCCTAGTCACTCATTCTGTTGCTTATGGAGGAAAACAAAGGACTTGCTTAGTCTCCTGTGAAGGCCATGTTGGCATTACACCCCCCAGTCAGGGCTGTGGGCGTGTAGGGGGAGGGGGCAATCATGGGAAGACCTACTGAAGAGAAGGAGCCCAGACAGCAAAGGCAAGTCCTTGCTACCATTCCCACCCTGGGTAACGTGGGGGCAGTGGCTCACAGTCCTAGTGCCTCAGTGTCAGTTTGAACATAGGGAGTGGGGGTGTGTGGGTGGTCTAGAGACGGTACACACACAAGTACATAAGCCAAAACTCAGTAGGATACCATGGCCTTGAATTCCCGCCCCTCGGAGGATAACCCAGGCCTTACCTGACACAGGTGCCAGCTTTGAATACCCAAGGCACGTACCCCTCAGCCTTTGGATACCTCACAGACACTCACTCTCAGGACATGCTGAGTGCCTGGCACAGAGGTTGCCAACCCAGCCCTGCTCAAGGAAGCCTCCAGTCTTAAGAGTGGGGGAGGACACAGACATAGGAGAGGGGAATAGGATGAAAGCGGGAAGGCAGGAGGATACAAGGGATGGGAGAACAATTGAGATGTAATCTGAATAAATTAAATAAATAAAAAGACATTCATACAAAAAAAAAAGACACCGACAATGCAGGCTGCCAGGGCCGTAACACTCCCTGCTGCTTTGTCCCTGGCCCTGGCCCTCTTGGCTCTAACACCCTGTCCCCTCGCCTACCAGTTCCTGGAAAGCAATATTGATACTAAATTCATGGGCTCAGGATGGACTCTGGGCTTAGCCAGGTGGGCACTATCCCAGTCCACACTCACAGTCCTGGACGTGGGAGATGTGCCTCAGCCCCAGCTCACAGTTGAGCAGACAGGGGCACACTGAGGCTCTGACATGCAGCTAAGAAGCACTCCATCCCCACCACACCTGAGAATTTGTGTGCTCTAGCTGAGCTCTTGCTAGCCTGTGCTCTAGCTGAAAGACATCTTGTTAGTCCACTCTTGCTTGGCATCATGTCTAGAGAACTGGAGCCTAGAGCCCCATGGGATGTTGCTGAGCTGGGGAGGTCACCAGGAGTCCTAAGCACTTGCTTCCCACCTCCAGGAGCAACTGAGAAAGGCCAGAGAATCACAGGGGCTGCCTCAGAAGCTGGAACTACCACAGAATGAAAAGCTCTGGACTCCATGGCCCGACAGAGGCCAAGTGAAGTCCTCAATGAGAGAGAGATGGGTAACTGCTGCCCCAGGGTCCCTTCTGTGTGGCAGAGGTCTGAACAGCGCCTCTCTGTGTGTGGCCCCAATAGACATCTGCTGTCCCTTCCCCTACCTGCCACACCTGGTGGCACATGCCAGACTGGCAATCACTCCTGCCTCAGTTATACTGTCCAAGCCTGCAAAGCCCAGGAAACCCCACTGCGCACCTGTGCCCAGATGCAACAAGTGGCCCAGCACCTGGGAGGGATGAGGCTTTCTCAGGTGACACCACATCGGAACCCAGTGCTCCAACTGGCATCCAGGTGGGGACTGTGACATGGGCAGGCTGTGGCCTGAGTTAGACTGCTGTCCAGAAGGACTTGCCTGGGGGCATTCTGTGACACCCCCACCCCCCTGTTACTCAGGCTCTGGGCAACGTTTTTCATTAACAAGTAGGTACAGATACAGATAGGCCTGAAAGCAGCCCCGCTTCCACCGCTGGCTGTCTGTGGGGGCACACTGCCGAGCCTGTTCCTGCACCTGGAAGGTAATGCTTTCCTCACGAGATTGAGCTGATTGGCCCTAGTCCTGGCAGAGCGTGCAGCCCATGGCCTCCTTGTTAGTATGAAGGAATCTGGTGGGAAGGAAGCAGCCTCGAGGAAAAGTCAGGGAAGCACCAGGATGTGAGGACAGCACACACCACTTCATTCCGTACACAAGAAGCAGCAGCCAGAGCCTTCCTTGTCAGTTCCCACGGGACAGAGTCAGCGTGGGCTTCGGAAGCAATGCAGGAAATGTGGGCCAGCTCTTTGTATCCTGTATCGGGTAGCTATAGCTGTGTAACAAGTCACCTATATTCAGTCATTGGCAGTTGCTTAAAACTGTGTGTTCATCAGCAGCCAGAGGGATGGTTCATCAGCATGCCTACTGGCCACGGGGATGGTTCTTCTGGGCTCAGTGGGGATGCTGAAGCCTCCACACTGGCTCTGTCAAGGCTGACTAGTTTCCATCACAAGTCTGGAGACTGGTTGGCTGTGAGCTAGCTAGTCAAGGCTGTGGTCTGTGTTAGACTGCCATCCAGAAGGGCTTGAGAGAAGCCCCCCCCCCCTTCTCGCCAGCCCTCTGACCCTCCAGAGCTGTCTCCTCTGCCACTCCCAGGTTACAGGGAAAAGATGAATCAGTCATTTCTGCAGTCAGTCTTCTGCAGTGATGAGTGAAGGTCGAAGACCATTTCTGACTCATTGTCTATTTGCTGTGTGAGATCACACAAGTGCCTTCCCTTCTCTGAGTCAGTTTCTTCAGGCACAAACAGGTCAAAGCACTCAGAGAGGTACATCCCAAGAGCCAAGCTGGTGCCTAGTGGTGGAAGAAAACGACAAGAGTGGGTTAGAATGCTCCTGAGGGTCTGACAGCTCCCCACTGTGCCTGGGCCTGAAGGAGCCCGGTTGGGGGTCTCCTCCCGCCCCTCTTCTTGCCCCCACTTGGGAGCCCTCCTGCTGAGGACTCTTGAGCGCCCGGGGTCTTAAGGATACTTAAGTAGCAAACTATGTGTTGATAATAAAATTTGCCTGCCTCTCACAGACATCCAATTTGCTTACCATCCAAAGAGAAGCACTGGGTGCCGGCTTCTGAAATTGTTTTAATCTCTGCCACCGAGCGCTTCTGGCAGGTTTTTCAACTGGAAAATAGGAAATGAGTTAGAAACAATGGAGGGCCGTGGGATAATCTCACTTAAGATGTTTGATCTATCTGGGAGGAGGAGGTGAAGTTGAAATCCATTTCCTGGTTCACAGCCAGACTCAGGGGCGGGGGTGGGGTGGGGGGTTGGAGGGTGAAGAGATGCTTTGGAGGCTACTAGCCTGGGACCCCCTGGTCCAGCTATGGCCAAGATTAGGACTCCACGCCTGTGCAACCCTGGAAAACCTTAGGAGACAATCTGGGCATCCCTGTGGAGTGTGACTTCTCTGTGCAGATGCACTTGACCTTTAGATGTTACAGGCTCCGCTACTCACTGCCTCAGCGCCCTGGTTTGTCTCCAGCACCAGACTCCAGACCTGAATAAATACACTTGAGACAGTGGAGATGGCTCAGTGGGTAAGTGTGCCTGCTATGCAAGCATTAGGATATGAGTTCAAAACTTCAGAACCCATGTAAAACGCTGATGGTGGCTGTGTGTGTGTGTGCCACACTAACATTGTTAGAGATGGAGACAGAGGCCCTGAGGCTCGCTCGCGACCAGCCTGGCTCCAGGTACAGTGAGAGACTCTGTCTCAAGGGAATAAGGCATACACTGATGGAGCGGGACCCCTGGCACCCTCTCTGGTTTCCACATGTAAGCATGCATACATGGACTCATACCACATCCCACATATAAGCATAACATACAATACACACACACACATACACACCACATACCACACACATATACCACTTACACACCCCACACCATACCACACACACACCACTTACACACAGACACCACACAAACACATCACACATATACCACTTACACACACATACATACCACACACCCCACACACCACAGACACATACCACACACACACATACCATTTACACACATACACTCCATCCCCCACACTCCACATCACACACACACACACACACACACACCACACATACCACTTACACACACATACATACCACACATCACACACCCACCCTACACCACACACACATACAAACTCCGCATCACACACACATAAACACACCACTTACACACACCCACACTGCACACACATATCACTCACACACACATACCACATACACACACACATACACACACCGCTTATACACTCATACCCCTCCCCCACACCCCACCCCCACACCCCACCTCCCGTACAATTCATCCAGGACCAAGAAGGAGTGATAAAGATTACAGCCATCCCACTACTGCATCTTCACAAGACCCGAGAGGCCCTGGCCTCCACGACCTCCTTTCAGATGTGACAACAGGCACAGAGTGTGTGTGTGGGAGGAAGAGCGGCACCTGTGGAGTCTGTGCCGTCCCTGTAGGTAGCTAGCGTTCTTTCCAGGCAGACGTGGAGTGGTGCCCTCAGCAGAGAAGAGACATGAGGAGTGGTCTTCCCACTAAGGCGGTCACCGCAGCTTCTAGACCAGGCCATGTGCATGAAGAGTATTGGTTTTAGCAAGGAGCAGGCTCTTGGGGCCAAGCAGGCAGGGAGAGTCTCTCCCCAACCTTTACCAAAACACTCTGGTCAGGCACACATACGGACACTGACAGCTCCATACAGGCAGCAAGCACCAGGACAGATGGGCCAGTACACACATGCCCCCTGAAGGACCCTATGGCTCTCTCTGGCCACCCTGTTCCCATAAAAGCATGTGGCTTTTAAGGAAGCCAGGGCCCTCAGGATAATCAACAATGAGGGGGGTGTGATTGGATTTCCACATGTGTGCGCGCGTGCACGCCCACGTGCATGCACACCTGTCCCTTCCCCCTCACATGCAAGCTTATATATGCACAGTACACAATTAGTGCAGGTGGCAGCTTCTGTTTGGGGCTGAGTCTTCCCATGTCTCCAGCCTTCCTGCTCTCCCCGGTACCTCGGAGGGGAGAGGGGAGAGCCATTGATGTGGTACCTAGAGAGCGGGCTAGTCATGGTTGAGGATTCGCGTTGATCTCTGTGGCTCCAGCCAGGGTGTGCCCAGCCTTTCCGCCCTCCAGGTCCTGTAGCGTGACCCCACCCACCCCCATTACAGGCTCCCCCACCTCCCCTGGGCCTGGCCTCTTGGGGTCCCGGGTTGGGGGTTTAATGCATTATTGATCTCCTTGAGAAGGGAGGGTGCTGCCGCCATGGGCCCAGGTAGCTTATTTTGTGCGTCGATGACATTCAGGTACTAGTGAAAAATTATACCAATTATTAAATCAGCCATTATTACTTCAAAGTGCAATCAGTTGTCACAGCGGAGAGAGCTTGCACGGTGCGTTATTAGTCGGGCTGTGTGCACAGGGAAAGTGCTGAGAGGGGAGACTTTAACCAAAGGGCAAATGCATGAAATTTACTTAGAAATAGCGATTTATCACCCCTGGGTTTCCTACTGCTCAAATCCAGGCAGACACTTGGCTGGCAGGAGACAGGCTCGGCGGCTGCCCTGCCCCCTGCAGCTCCCACCCTGACAGGAAATGAAAAATTGAGAAGTCGTTGTAACAGCTTAAAGATGCATTATCCTTTTGATGTGCAATTTGAGCTTCATATCCAAAGGCAGGTGAAATAGCTGGCACCCACACGCGGGCAATAGGGAAGAGAGAGAGAGGCACCTCTCCCAGTGTGGGAGGGACTGGTGCAGGTCCCCGGCTAGCTGCATCCATCCCAGTGGACCCCCAGACAGGGCGAGTCCTGGGGATGGGACATGATTAGGGTCCAGGAGAGAGATGCAGGCTACGGTGGGAGAGGTAGACCAAAAGACACAAAGAGTCAAAGACGCACAGGCAGAGGGAGGGAGAAAGAGGTGAAGACAGCAAAAGGGAAGGACAAAGTAAGAAGACAGGTGTGGTAACACAGAGGCAGGGCAAATGGAAGGACACAGGAGAAGGAATGGTTGAAGCTGAGTGTGCAAGCACCCAAGCGTGCAAGCACCCAAGTGTGCATGCCTGTGAATGTGCGATGTGGGGCATGCAGGACTGTGGCCATGTGAGTACAAGGACTGTGCGAGTGTGCGGGCACTCAAGTGCATGCATGCATGTGCAAGTGTGCATGAGTGTGAGTGGGTTAGAGAGCAACGGTGAGCTTGTTTGTGAGGATGTTTCAGTGAAGGGGCAAGCTGGTGAGCTCAGATATTGGCAAGGATGCGCGCCCCGCCAAGCACCTTCCCAAAACCTGAGGCCAAATTTACTGAGTTTCATTTTTTAAACTTATTTTATTTGATGTACATCGGTGTTATGCCTGCATGTATTTCTGTGTGAGGGGTCGCATCCCCTGGAACTGGAGTTACAGACAGTTGTGAGCTGCCATGTGGGCTCTGGGATTTGAACCCGGATCCTCTGGAAGAGCAGTCGATGCTTATAACCTCTGAGCCATCTCTCCAGCCCCCTGAGTTTCATTTTTAGCGTTAGTACAAACCCATCTTCCTTGGGCAATGGAGTATGTAGGTCCCGGAAAAGCCCTTCTTACCCACCATTTTTGACTGCTCTCGTCCTATGGCACAGACCTCTCGTGGCCTATTCCCCACACCCCAACCAAAGTCTGTTCCCTTAGCATCGCACTGAGGGTCAGGGACACATACTGACCCCCTAGGCCTTTGCATGTACTGCTGTGTGACTCTGAGGCTCTTTCATTAGGTGGCCCCTGCTGCTGGGGAGCTAATCTTCCACGGGCCCTGCACTCAGGAATGTGATGTACCCTAGGCATCCTTATAAAGCCTGGCTGCAGTGCAGCCACTCTGTGGTGGGCCCCATATTGTTATTACTGGGTGCCTGTTGTTGAAGCTCACCAACTCACTAGGCTTCTCCACGCCTTCTTCCCAGTCGGCTGTTGGAGGTATGGGAGTACAGGCAAGGCGGCACGGCACCAGTGATGACAGGGTCCACTCCGCAAACACATATGTCAGAGATGGTGCAGAGGTCCACCTGAAGGCCCATGGGATGAGCAAGAAAGCAATGAGAGTAGCCACTTCAATTATTATTGTTGGGCTGGGGAGATGGCTCAGAGGTCAAGAGCACTGGCTGCTCTTCCAGAGGCCCTGAGTTCGATTCCCAGGAACCACACGGTGGTTCACAACCATCTAGAATGAGATCTGGTGCCCTCTTCTGGTGGGCAGGCGCAAATGCAGGCAGAACATTGTATACATAATAAATAAACAAATCTTTAAAAATATTATTGTCACTAAGAAAATAGAAAAGGAGAAATGCCATGAAGGGTGCCTATCTCTGGGTGACAGAGTTAAGAAGGACCTTAAATTTTCCCTACTGGCCTTTTCTATATTTATTGAGTCAGGATTAGATTTACAACCAGGAAAACTCAACAGGTTTCCATTGAAATAAGCAAAGAGGCCCAGGAAGCCCTGACTCTCTCAAGACCCTCTATGTGTGGTGGAGCATGGAGGCTCTCATGCCTTGCTTCTCATTATGATGAACTTGCACCCCAGGGCTCTGGCTGTCCAGGGTTCAAAGTCCCTGACCTCTTGTGTTCTCTGGCATGGGCAGGACCCCCTGGCATGTACATTCCCTTGCTTAACCCAGCTCCCCACTTGCTGCACCGGCCCACAAAGCTGTGGAGCCCGTGACAGAGTCTCAGTACAGAGACACCAGTGTGGGAAAGAACGGCCTGGATGTCGTCTCCGCCTCCCGGAGGCTGGGGTCTCCTCATCAGAACACCGGGACAGGCTTGGCCAGGTCCTTTCCCCTCTTAGCAGCATCCACACTCCTCTTTAAAAGCTAGTGCCTGGCAGTCAAGGTCTCAGAGTGAGCCCCATGGCAATAGGAGGAACTCCCATTTTCGAGGTCTGGAAGGTGAGGGGGGGGAGCAGTTGGCTGTAAGCGTGGGTGGCATGGCTGGATGCGGCCCGGCTGCTGGCTCTGCATCCATGCCCTTTCCATGACACCATCTGGCTGGAAACAGATGGCGGTGAGAACGCAGAACTAATCAACTCCTCTATTGATCCCAGCTTCTCCACCCAGCAGATCGATCTTCCCGTTAGAAAGGGGCGGGAGACACCATCAGAAGGGTCAGAGGGACCTAGAGACCCACTCAGCCTGGTAGCAGGACAGCCACGGACCCTGCTCTGAGCTCAGTGGCCTGGGGGTCATCTGGGTCACAATAATAAGACCTGGCAGGGCAGGGTGGCCAAGTCAAGGATTCATAGACCAGGAGCACTGCCGGGGTGACTTGTACCTGGTTAGGGATGGGGGGTGGAGGGTGGGGGGCGTGGGGCGGGGGGCGTGGTTCCAGATCTCGGTTTCTAGTTCACAGCATTATGGGCAGGATGGACAGGCCTGCTGACTTTGGTCTTGTAGTTCATGTGTCACATCAGCCCATCTGTCTTCCCATCCATTTTTCCTTTCATCTCTTCAGTCTCCTAACTTTTTTCTGATCCAACTTTGTGTAAGACATGGTGGCTCCTAGGGGACCCCAGAGTGCTCGTAGTCTGGTTGAAGCAGTGGGGACGTGGATGAACTAAGCTCCAGGCCACAAAGGAACCACTGTCAACACTTCTTAGAAGGGGCTCCTTCTGCTGTTGCAAGGCCTGTCGGCTTTACAGATTTTTCCCCCTTCTAATGGAAGCTTGCTAGGGGCAGAGAAATGGCTGCATTTCTCTCCATGGTTCTGCAAATACTTATCACGGTGCATTGCACAAGGCTGGGCCTGAGAAACCATTGGCTGGGTAGATGAATCGTGTGTGTGTGTGTGTGTGTGTGTGTGTGTGTGTGTGTGTGTGTATGACTGTATGTATGTCTGTGTGTATGTATGCAGGTCAGTGTGTGTATGTATGCATGCATGTATGTATGTGTGTGTATATGTATGTATAGATAGATAGTTGCATGGATGGGTGAGTAGGTGGCTGAACACATATGTAGGTAGGTGGATGGATGAAGCAGTAGAAGAGTATGAGATGGTTAAATGAGTAAGATGGATGCATGCATGCATGGCTAGGTGAGTGGGAATGTGGGTGTCCAGACATACAGATAGATGGATAAACAAGGGAGCGGATGGATGGGCACATAGATTGGTGGATGGATGGATGGATGGATGGATGGATGGATGGATGGATGGGCAAATAGGTGGGGGACTGGGCGGTGGGTAGACAGAAGGCAGATAGAGGATAATGGATGGATGTGTGAGTAAATGGATAGGTGGGGGGGGGCTGGGGGTAAGTGAATGGCTAAATGAGTGCACGGATAGATAGGTGGACGCACGCATGCACGCGTGGACACACGGCTGCATGGGTAAGTGGATGAGCAGATGGGAAGGTAGATGCATAGGTAGGCATGTAGCTAGGTGGATTAGTCGTTAGGCAGATGAAGGATAGTAGTTTGAATGGATGGATAGACGGGTGGGTAGGTAGGTAGATGGATGAATAGATGGATTGGTGGGTGGATGGGTGAGTCTATAAAATGGACAGATGAATGAGTATGTATTATATGGGTGGATACGTGGAGGGATTGATGGGTAGGGGTGTGTGTGTGTGTGTGTGTGTGTGTGTGTGTGTGTGTGTGTGTGTGTAGGTATGTGTGTGTGTATGTATGTATGTATGTATGTATGTATGTGTGGATGGATGGATGGATGGATGGATGGGTAGGTGGGTAGATAGCTAGATGACTATTATCAGTGTGTCCTCCTAAAGGCTCGTGTATTGGGGATTTACTTGCCAGCTGATGGGCACTGAGAAGTGACCTGGCCCTCAGGGTTCTGACGCATCCCATAGACGGACCTCTTGCTGCATTGCTAGGGTGATGGCACTGTGAGGAGGTTGTAAAAAAAAAACAAAACAAAACAAAAAACAAAAAACAAAAACAACAACATAGGAAGTGGAGCATAGTTGGAGGGAGCAGGCCACTGGGGGTGCCCTTGCTTCTTCCTGTATTTCCTTCCTTCTTCTTGTCTGTCACAACAGAGCTCCTCCCCTGCTATGTAGCATTTCACTCTACAGGGAACCCAGAAACACAGCCAAGAGACCACAGACAGTGCCCTCTAGGGTGCCTGGCTTCAGCTGTTCCTCTCAGGCACATGGCCACATCTGGGGGCACATCACCCCTCCCCTGTGAATTTGCTCGTCTCTGGTGAAGGAGGGTCACTTTTTTAGCAGCAGTCCCCTTGAACAGGCAGATGAGTTCTCATTGGGAACCCCAGCCCAGCCCAAGCCAGGCCTGGGGAGCTGCCTTTCTCTGTCCATTTGCTTCACCCCTTCATGGAATGGTTAAAAACATCATGCCATTGAAGAAAGAGTATCTTCTCAGCCCTGCACAAAGTCCCCAAGGGCTTCGTCTCTCCTTATTACCTCTGCATGTGGTGGCTGGGAGCTCACTCAGAATTGTCAAGATAGCTCATAAAGTGAGGCTCCCCTAGGAGAGAGCATGCTGGGTAAATTCCCACTAGTCAGAAATTATCAGCACCATGGCCTTCTTTATCCTAGACTCCGCATCTATTAAGATAAGGTCAAATGATTCAACACAGGAATAGAGGCTTATCTGTTCAGACCAGACAAGACGCAAATCAAAACAGGCATGGGTTATTCATGACTCCGAAATGGCTCTTAATGTGACAAAAGAGACCCAGGACAAGGGACCCAGTGGGGGATGATGTGTAGGAGCCTCACTGAGTTAGGGCAGCCCTCTTCTCAGGCTATGTCACACAGTAGGTCTATACTAGTCCTGGTTCCACCTAGACACCCGGATCCTTGTCTTTTGCCCCAGCTTCACAGACTCACTCCGGCGCTACCCTCAGGGTACGGCCACCAGAAGACATCAGATCTGAACTGTCCTCACACTGGTGGCGTCCACTGCACGCCCATAGCCCAGTGCTCCACCATCATCTCTCGCTAACTCTCACCTTGGCCACTAGGAGGAGCCATTAGCAAGTGCCCACTTTAAGCTGTACTTCCTGCTAAGGAGGGACTGAACAGCCATGGCCCCTGCCCTCTTGGAGCCCTGTCCGTGTCATCAGCGGTCCCAGAAGAGCCGTTGGATGAAGGACGTTCATCTCCCAGGAGATGAGAAGGGTCTCACTGGGATGGGACGTGGACTATGTGGAATCCAACCAGGTACCTGATTTACAAAGATGCTCGTGTTGGAGGTGGGTGTAAAGAACTGTACCTTGGGCACCTCACATCCTTCCCCCTCATCTCTGCTCCCTGAAGTGAACTGGGTAAGGTCACTGTGGAGGGAGGAAGTGGTCCCCTGGGGGATAGCCCTGGGAGGGATTGTATGATTGCTGGGGAGCTGAGATGAGCCAATCAGGGTGGACTAGGTGTCCAATCCTTTATCTATAAAATAGACACAAGATTTTCGGTTGATCAGCAGCAACAAAAAGATTTTACTATCAACCATATGTTTACCAGGAGGGAGGGGCATTTCCCGTTGGTCTCGGCTCTGGACATCTGAGCCCCAGTTCCACCTCCCTTAGCCCACTATAGACAGCTCTCTGGACACCACCACTTTTCTGCAGAGAGAGGGCTGGGCCTGTAAAGGTGGCATTGAGAAGGTGAAGAATTAGTGGCCTCCCCAGGTGGAGAGGGCACACCCCCACGGGTCCCCAGGGCTGGAAAGGGGGCCCCAATTACAGCCTCTATCAGGCCCTGGAAGGTTTCTCTGTGAAATGAGAGCCGGAGCAGGCGATTGCCGCTGGCACCGGGGAAACTCCAGATCTATAACTTCCTGGAACATAATTAGCTGCTCACTTCAAAGATGCATTGGGGTTTGTGTAATAGGCACCGGGCAGCTCACGACGGCGGAAAGCCGGAGAAAAATGGGGCCGTCTGGCTTGGAAATGGAAGGAGACAAAATGCTTTCAGCGAGGGGCTTCCTGCAGTGGAGACACCAGGACCTAAGAAAAGCAATAATGATCACAATGACTCCTTTTTACAGATGCTCCCACGGCAGAGGCGTGACCCAGTGCGGGCAGTCCGGAGCTTTGAGGCTGACATATCTCCGTGAGGCTGGGATCAGTATCCGAAGCGGCAAGCGACAGCTCAGAGTCACAGACAAGTCAGGGCTAGAACACATGCTGAGTCCAGATTCCTCCTGGCAGTCTGACCCTCGTGCTCCCCAGCCACCCCCCAGCTTGCACAGCCTGCTCGCTCCTTCAGGAGAGAGAAGGTCTGAGGGACAAATGTTTGAATGTGGCTTTCTCCCATTCTGAACAAGCCAGGAGGGACACCGAAAGCAAAGAACAGTTAGACCAGCTTTCTGCCACACCTGTCACGGGCATGTGCCAGCTGGGCTCAGTTATTCTGGAGACTCAGTTATCCAGAGACTCGGCTGTCCAATGGCAGTGATTTCTCACTACAGTAAAGGGACCGAGCGCAATGGAGTGGGAAGAATTGGATTCTGCCCACACGGACTTTAGCAAACCAAATACCTCTGACTATAGGTTGTTGTTGCTGTTGTTTCCCCAGGACTCAGTGTATCTCTTTAGGACCACATGGACCAGCACTGGAAGTTTGGCACTTTCAGACACATCCAACTGGCAAGACTCTGTCCCATGGCCATGTCTGCTTGCAAGGGAAGCTGTGAATGTCGGAGGGATGAATCCATCCACCCATCCGTCCCATCCATCCACCCACCCATCCCACCCATCCCCCCACCCATCCTGCCAATCCCCTCATTTATTCCACGTATGCCTTCATCCACCCCATATACCCAATCTACCCATCCAGTCCATCTGCTGATGCATTCTCCCACCCATCTGCTGCATTCATCTTCCACACATCTATCCGTTCGTGCATATATCCATTCTGCCCATCCATCCGGTCTACCCATCCATTCATTGACTCGTCCCAGCTGCCCAGTCCGTTCTGTCCACCTGCCCATTCCATGCATGGACTCGTCCATCCTATATACCTCATCCACCCATCCAGTTCTCTAGGTTTGCATTCGTGCGTGCATCCGTTCATCTATCTATTCCATAGTACACCCATCCGTTCATGCATCTATTCATCCCATCCATCCATTCATTCACCTGCCTTATCCATCATTCTACCAGTCCCTCTCTCATGCGTGCATACATCTGTCCCATCCATCTGTCCGTCCTGCTCACCCCCATATCCCATCCATCCATGCATCCAGTCCCTCTACTCATGCGTGCATACATCTGTCCCCTCCATCTATCCGTCCCGCTCACCCCCATGTATCCCATCCATCCATGCATCCATCCATCCATCCATCCATCCATCCATCCATCCATCCAGTCCCTCTCTCATGCGTGCATACATCTGTCCCATCCATCTGTCCGTCCAGCTCACCCCCATGTATCCCATCCATCCATGCATCCAGCCAGCCATCTATTCCATTCCTTCATCCACACACCCACCCATTCATGTCTGCATTCATCCCATCCATCTACCCCATTTATCATAGCCATACATTTATTAATCCATTTATCCATCCATCTACTCGCCCATCCATCCCATCCATCCATCCATCCCATCCCATCCATCCATCCACCCATTTATTCATCCATCCATTTAGCCATTTCTTCCATTCAGCCCACACATCTTATCCATCAGTCCCAATTTTAGTGAGATCTGTTATCTGCTGGGCACCATGACGTCTTTTGGATAAAGCAGCAATCAAAACAGGCCATAACCTTGCCCTTAGGACTCAGAGTAAGCAGACATGACATGACATTCTCACTGAGTCTTGCCAACTGACTGTGTCTTGAAGTGGCAAACATCCAGAGCTGATCTGTGTGGCCCCGAAGAGACCCTCTAGGCCATAGGCAATGAGATTGGAGTCTGTTTTGTTTACTGCTTCAAGCCTGGGGTCTAGAGTCTAGAGGAAAAAAAAGATGCATGGAAAACCAGCATACATCACAATTATTTTTACTAGAGCTGTGGTAAATGCTCTTCATAGACAAAGGCATATCAAGCAGCTTGTGGCCTGAGCAAGACAGAGGAATACACGAGGACTCTGAGAAAGAGCCTGTGAGCCTAGCCCTAAAGGGTAAGGGAGTTATATCAGACTGTCTGGAAAAGGCACCCATGGGCCTGCCTGTTGTAGAGTCCTGCCCATTGAGATCTGCCCAGACAGGACTCTGTGAGAACCTTTTCCCCAGACCTAAGAGTGTGCTCGCCATCTCATACCCCCACCACGTCACAGGAACAAGGCCCATCTCCTAAGAGACTATGCCAAAAAGAACCACCTTGGCATGCCCTTTGGAAGAGTGTTGACTTTCTAAAGAGCCTGGTCTCGCTTCTGAAAAGGCAAGCTCTGCCAAACAAGGCTTTCTTAGTGACCTGGGGCACCTTGGGGTTTGAGACAGAAGTATCAGAGAAGAGCAGAGTTGCTTGGTAGCTCAACAGGCTAAGAAACAAGTCAGAGGCAGGCTGGGAGGTTGGGGCTGAGGGGCAACTGCTCCCTGGGCTATCTACAGGGGTGGGGGTGGGGTGGGGGTGAGGAATTCTGCCAATTCCCCAGCAGAGAACCAACCAGCGAGGCCTTTTGGGGGGGGCGGCTGCAGTGAAAATGGCATGGTAGCTACCATCACAGTCTGTACTTCCTCAGGACAGAGCACCATTGTTTGGGGGACTCATTGTAAGGGCAAAATTAATGCCATATTTTATATGTAATGTATATTCTGCAACTAATGCCGTGGTCTGTGAATGTTCTGTGAGAACTTGTCTTCCAGGTGATTTCACTTCTTCCTGCGTTCCGGGAATGACCACGCACTGCCATAAACTAGACCTGCCAGCACTCTCCAGAAACTCCACCAGAGGGATTAGATACAGTTAACACCCAATGATCCTCTAAGATAAAATAACTTCCCTGGAGATTCAGCCTCCTGGACCCAACCCGCCTGAAGGTCGACATTCCTGTGACCCACGACTTTCCCTTGAGATCCAGCCTCCAGCCAACCTGCCTGAAGGTTGCCATCACCGCTGCCTGCATCTATGACCCTCCACCTGGGGTCCTCTTCAGTCCACACCTGCGCAACCAAAGATCAGATATTCCCTTCCTCTAAAAGCAACTGGGGGCCCTGGAGGGAGGAGGGTATGCTCTGCAAACCTCCCTGAAGCCTGAGCCACACCCTTTGCTCCAGTGTCCAGTCACCTCCACAGTTCTCCTCTTGACACTTGCCCTCTCCAGGCTCCCTGCCTCCCATCTCAATCCCATTGGTGTTTTCTGTGAGCTACACCTCCCCACTTCCTGTGCTTGCAACAAACAATGGTTTCAGCTGTGAAACTCTCCCTACGTACAGAGGACCAGTAGGCTCCGGGCTCAGCGGTGAGCTGCCTTCTCTGTGGTCCTCTGACAGTGTTCCTCTGACTGTGTTCCTCTGACTGTGTTCCTCTGACTGTGTTCCCCTGACTGTGTTCCTCTGACTGTGCTCCTCTGACTGTGCTCCTCTGACTGTGTTCCTCTGACTGTGTTCCTCTGACAGTGTTCCTCTGACTGTGTTCCTCTGACTATGCTCCTCTGACTATGCTCCTCTGACTGTGCTCCTCTGGCTGTGCTCCTCTGACTGTGCTCCTCTGACTGTGTCCCTCTGACTGTGTTCCTCTGACTGTGTCCCTCTGACTGTGTTCCTCTGGCTGTGACCCTCTGACTGTGTTCCTCTGACTGTGACCCTCTGACTGTGTTCCTCTGACTGTGACCCTCTGACTGTGTTCCTCTGACTGTGCTCCTCTGGCTGTGTTCCTCTGGCTGTGGTCCTCTGACTGTGTTCCTCTGACTGCTCCTCTGACTGTGGTCCTCTGACTGTGACCTTCTGACTGTGACCCTCTGACTGTGGTCCTCTGACAGTGTTCCTCTGACTGTGGTCCTCTGGCTGTGGTCCTCTGGCTGTGTTCCTCTGGCTGTGTTCCTCTGACTGTGGCCCTCTGACTGTATTCCTCTGACTGTGTTCCTCTGGCTGTGTTCCTCTGACTGTGGCCCTCTGACTGTGTTCCTCTGACTGTGACCCTCTGACTGTGACCCTCTGACTGTGTTCCTCTGACTGTGAGCCTCTGACTGTGTTCCTCTGACTGTGACTCTCTGACTGTGACCTTCTGACTGTGACCCTCTGACTGTGTTCCTCTGACTGTGTTCCTCTGACTGTGGTCCTCTGATTGTGGTCCTCTGACTGTGGTCCTCTGACTGTGACCCTCTGACTGTGGCCCTCAGACTGTGGCTCTCTACAACCGCCACAGCTCAACAAGACTGTATAAAAGTATGTATCTGCCCATTGGCTTTCTTACCTTCTCCCTCCTGGACTTAGATCTTCAGATCTGGGCTTCCTACCGAGGATATTCTGTGCTGTGGAGCAGTGGGGACAGCCGTCCCCACCCCCATGGAGGAAGTGGGTCGAAGTTAGCTTTCTCATAAACGGTGTTCAGACGGAAGAAAAGCAGCTGTCGCAGAAGCCACGTCAATCTGAATGGTAAAAGGTTTGGGCAAAAACATATTTTATTGTTCTTGCTGTCAGAAGCATAAAGATTTAAGGGGCATGTGACTCGGTAATTGCTGTGGACTTTTTTTCCTTGACAATAAACATAAAACTTAAAACTGTATTAAAATCATTTGACAATTTTTATGCTCAAAGAGCCTGGAGTGAATAATGGGTTTTTTTGCATCTAAAATGCACTCTCTCGTCAACCTATAAAACTGTCAGAAATAAATTCATCAAAAGTAGATTATATAATTAAAAGTCGCTATTTGTGTCTGCCCGATTGGGACTGGAGTTGTTTGTTTGTCTCTTTCTCCCCTAATCTCTTTTCCCCACTAATCTTTTAATTTTTTTTAAAGTTCCAGGCTAAGCATCTTAAGCTGGCCTACTTTGTGTGGAAGAGGTCCCCAAAACTGGGTGGACGTGTTCCACAAATGCAGGGGACCCTCTATCCTATGCTAACCCCTGCAGCTACCTGGCCCAGCACATGATGAAGTGACCTCTTCCAGCCCTAGCAGGCTGGTCAGAAGCACCCCACACCAGAGATGCTCCCTCCAACCCCACCCACAGAAGACAGTGTGATAGAAATTTCTAGAAGTCTCCCATCTGCCATTTTCTCCTTTTGAGCAAAGTCATACCCCCTTCTGGTGAGGTGGCACTGTGCACTTTTTTTTTTTCCTGGCAGGCTGAACAGGCATATGCCTGGATAAAACATATCCTAGATATAAAACATAGAAAGTGCCGGTCTCAGACCCTCTAGCATTTTTTTAACCTTCCAAGATAGCTGAGACTAGCGCCAGGTGTAGAGAGACCCCTGAAACCTGAGCCACAGAACCGTTGCTTGCAGTGCTTGGCTTGGAGAACTACTGAAGCCAAGCCAAGCTGCCTGTCAAGCCACACATCCTGGAGTTGTTTTTACCATGATGTAGATGTGGTGAAACCAACAGGTCAGGAGGTTGCCATTGACAACATAGTTTGTGTGATGGGGGAAGGGATGTGGAGGGGGGAGGGCCGGGGCCCTGGGTTGGATTCGATCTCCAGCTGCGTTCGCTGGGTGTGACAAAGCATGCCCTGCTCGGTACCCCAGCTCTGGGGGTGCAGAAATCAAGAGGATCAAGAGAATTCCAAGTCATCTTTGGGAACAAAGTGAGTTCAAGGACAGTTTGAGCTATGTGAGACACTATTTCAAAATAAAAGACATCCAGATACAGATCTGAGAGAGGGAGGAACGGGGGGGAGGAGAGAGAGGAACGGGTCAGGGACCAGGGAAAGGAGACTTAGGAAGCTTGGGGTGACAGCAGCTGCCCTAAAAGGCATCTCCTTACGCTTGGCTTTTGGTCCTCTTTTTTGTTGTTGTGGGTTTTTTTTTTTCTTTAAAAAAACTGTGGGCTTAGAAGGTGAAACTTCTGCCTCTCACAGTGAACTGAGCCCGAAGAATAGAGGAGAGGGGTTCTCACTCAGCTTGGGCTGAGAAGGATCAGAGAGTGCCCAAATCCCTTCAGAAGGCCCCTGGTGGGTTGGAGAGCTGCCTAGTCAGTAAAATGCAGGAGAGGCTGAATTTGATCTACTGCTTTACATGACCCAGGAACCAGGGAGACACACAACAAGACAACTCAAACCTCAGCTCCTACTGACGGGCGTGACCAGATGGCCTAGTTTGACTGTCGAGCCCTAGGTCCCAGGAATGACCCTTTCCAACGACCACAGACACCTAAGTGGGAAGCACCCGAGGAACAACACCTGACACGTATGCCGCCATACGTGCATGCATGTGTGCCCACAGTACACATGTGTACACATACATGCACAAGAGTGTCCCAGGCAGAGCAGGTCACCCTTTCAAGGATAGGCTTTTCTATGAGCCTGTGTTAGCATTGTTAAAGAAGTGTCTATTTTTATTTTGCCAAGAGAGGTTTTCCCACAAAATGGATGCTGAACGTTATCAAATGCCTTTTTATCATCCACGGCTTTTCCCTTTTGGCCTATTAATATGATGAATTATATTAATAGAACTCTGAAAATAGAACTGTCCTTGCCTTCCAATAACACACCCCACCTGGCCATCGCGCGATATTCATTTAATATATCTCGAGATTCAATTCGCTAATCTTTTATTGAAGAGCTTGCGTCTCTGTTTGTGAGTGGGGATAGCCTGCAACCTTCCATTTGGTGGCCTTCTTTGCCAGGTTTACCTAGTTTTCCCAATGCGTTAGAAGGACCCCTGCTCCTCGAAAATTGTGAGTCAGGTGCTTCCAAACTCCTCCCACCAGAGACATCTAGGAATGCCCCATACAGAGCAGTGATGCTCAGGCTTACAGAAGAGGGGATCCCCAGGAGTGGGATCTAAACTGAGACCTGAAAGCCAGAGGTGGGGGTGCAAGGATGTTCCTTGTAGCTGCTCAGGGATGGGGGTCAAGGGATGCTCGCACCTGCACAGAAGTGTGTGTGTGTGTGTGTGTGTGTGTGTGTGTGTGTGTGTGTGTAAGGGCAGGGGAGAGGGCTGGGGCCACTCATTACACAGGGACAAGAACATTCACACTACACAGGGTAGGGGGCAGGGGATGCTCACACTACATAGGGACAGGGGGCAGGGGACACATGCTACACAGGGACAGGGGGCAGGGGACACTCACACTACACAGGAACAGGAGGCAGGGGACACATGCTACACAGGGACAGGGGGCAGGGGACACTCACACTACACAGGAACAGGAGGCAGGGGACACTCACACTACACAGGGGCAGGGGGCAGGGGACACTCACACTAATCAGGGATAGGGGGCAGGGGACACTCACACTACACAGGGGCAGGGGGCAGGGGATGCTCACACTACCCAGGGACAGGGGGCAGGGGACACATACTACACAGGGACAAGGAGCAGGGGACACTCACACTACCTAGGGACAGGGTCAGGGGACACTCACACTACATAGGGACAGGTGGCAGAGGACACTCATTAGACAGGGGTGGGAATACTCATGACACAGCTACAAGAGCAGAGCTTAGACGTGTCTACTGAGGCCTTTGATGAGTGCAGCACGTACTCTTGGTGAAGGATGCACTGAGGAATGGGTGGGACTCTGCCTTTAGGTCCAGGAAGCGGAAGAGGAAATAAAAGAGACTGGGAGAGATAGCATTTAAGGAGAAAATTTCCAAGAACTGGATTAAAATATTAACCACGTGGAAATAACCACATGATTACCTCATTATTAGGGAGATATAAGGGTGCCACCCCATGCTCATTATGATGGCTATAATTAAAAAGAGGAAGATAGAGGCTAAAGAGGCATCTTAGCACTTAAGCGTATGGGCAGGCCGCTCTTCCAGGGGACCCGGGTTCAGTTCCCAACTCCCTCATGGTGGCTCACAAGTATCTGTAACCCCAGTCCAAGGAGTTCTAATGCTCTCTTCTGAGCTCCTCAGGAACCAGGCATACATGAAGACAAACATGCATACACAGGAAATATGCCTAAAAACATTTTTTAAAAGAAGAACATGTCATTTTCTAATTGTCTAATAAGGGGGTAGGAAAATGGACCCTGTGTCTTGCTGATGGAAATGTAACTGACTTAGCTACTGGGGAAACAGCATGGAGGTGCCCCAACAATTTAAAAGTAGGATTAACATGTCACCAAACAATCCACATCTGGATACATAGGAAATCAGATGAGATACCTGCATACTCGCCTTCATATCATTTTTCCACCATAACCAAGGAGCTGAAGTAATCCAAATATTCACCAAAGGATGTCTGGGTAAACTAAGCATGGCACGCATAGGAAAATAGAATAGTATTCAGCCTCGAAAAGGAGAGAAATTCCGACCCCAGCTACCGCAGTTGGCCTTGAGGATATTTTGCTAAGTGAAATAAGCCATCCTCCAAAAGGACACACACAACCCATTAGAGGGGCTGAAAGGGGTCAAATTCACAGAGGCAGGAAGTGAGTGCTTTCCATAGGCTGAGGGAGCAAAGTGCGGGGTGTTTAACGGGGACTGCGTTTCTGGAGATAGAAGATGGTGACAGATGCATCGCCGTGCAAACGCCATGGATGTGATGTTAACATGGCTGAGCTGATTGATTTTACAGCATGTGTACCTTAGGACCACAACACACTTAAGGTTTGTGGAAGTGTACATGTGTATAAGTGTTCAGGTGTGTTTCCGTGTGTGCATGTGAGTATGGAGGACCAAGATTCAACACTGGGCACCCTTCTCAGTCGTTTGCCACCTTATCTTTTGAGGCAGGGTCTCTCATTGACCCTGGGCTCACTGAGACCCAGAGATCCTTCCGTTCATCTCCCCAGCATCATATTATGGGCATGGCCACCGTGACCAGGTCCTCGTGTGTAACTACTATGTAAGTGGTTGCTACTCTGTATTGTTTTTGGGAGTAATGACAAAGGGGGAAATGTCTGTTCGTGCCTGGCACAGATTCAACCATCGCAGGTCTAACTACGTGGTGCCCGAGGGAGATGAGAGGTAGGAGATACTCAAAGGGGCTGAAGTGGAGGGCAGCTGCAAGGGCTGTCTACGCGGGATTTCTTACGAAGAATTTCTCAGTATGTAGTTGGTTGAATCCATGGGCATGGAGACTGTAGATGCGTAAGGCTAAGTGACTAGGATGTCACTTCGAATGAAATCGAACACAGAAAAGGTAAGTTAAAAGAGCAACACTATCTTGGCTGAATTTCTGTCACCAACACAGAAATGCCTGTGATGACCAGCTTACGAAAGGGGAAGGTTTGTTTGGCGCAGTTTAGGAGGTATTAGCTGATTGGCCCATTGCTTTTGGGCTTGTGGTGAAATAACTTCCTTGGAGAGGGAAGTCACACGATGAGGCAAAATTGCTTACCTTGGCCAGAAACAAACGGAGAGTAGAGAGGATGGGGCCCCACATGCCCCTTCTGAGACGTGCACCCAATGACTCAGACCTCCCAGGGCAGTCTCCTGAGGTCACACCACCTCCTGATGGCGCTGCTCTGCAGACAAAGTCTCCAGTGCAAGGACTTGGATAGACAACCCCAGCTCAAGCCCTAGCGGGCGCTGAGCAAAAAGCTGCCCCTAGAATATGTAACTGTGTAGATGCATAATATCCATGGGGTTTGGAAGTGCAGACATGAGATGGGACTGAAACACCAGGCAAGCGTGCCCCCTGACCCGGAAGTCATTCAGGGTGGAGGCTCTAAAGGAAGATGTTTGTTATCATCAGTTTCCATTAATATTTCTAAGGTCAAGTATTAATTAAAAAATATTAAATGTCAACCGGGTGGTGGTGGCGGTGGTGGCAGTGGTGGCGCACGCCTTTAATCCCAGCACTCAGGAGGCAGAGGCAGGTGGATCTCCGAGTTGTAGGCCAGCCTGGTCTACAGAGTGAGTTTCAAGGCAGCTAGGGCTACACAGAGAAATCCTGTCTCAAGAAAACCAAACCAAACCGAACCGAACCAAAATCACCAAAACAAAAAACCAGAAGCCGAACCAAACCAAACCAAACATCTATCCACAAACTATTGATGCATTTGACAGACTTGAGAAAGGCTACTGGACCTAAGACCCACACAAGGCCAAACTATCTAACTGCATTCTCTCTCTCTCTCTACCTTGTAAGTCTGATTAGATGGCCAGGCTTGTGCTTGGACACCTCAGGTAGGCAGCGGAAGCGGGGAAATCTCAGCTACAGGTCTCAGGGGAATCAGATGATGGCCCGACAATGCTTATCTGATGATTAGCCCTGAGTTCATGGGGGCCAGGTGGTCTGACGGTATATTCCAAAAATAGTTACCTAGTTCTCACAAGGATGTAGGTCATTCACAAACGTGGGTAATACATGGCGATTTAGTACACTAAGGTAGCTTAAGATGACTTGGGCCTGGACCTGCAATATTCCAACTCTCCACACTCTTTTTACGTTCTTTTCTTTTCTTTTTTCTTTTTCTTTTTTTTTTTTCTTTTTTCTTTTTTTTTTTTTGTTTTGTTTGTTTTTGTTTTTTGAGCAGAGTTTCTCTGTATAACAGCTCTGGCTGTCCTGGAACTCCCTGTGTAGTCCAGGCTGGCCTTGAACTCACAGAGATCCACCTGCGTCTGCCTCCCAAGTGCTGGGATTAAAGGCCTGCGCCACCACCGCCCGGCCCATCTTTTTACGTTCTAATCTAGCTGTTCTCAACCTCCCTGATGCTGCGACCTTTTAACACAGTTGCTCTTTCTGTGGTGACAACCCCCCCCCCCCCAAGCCGGAGAATTCTTTCTGTTGCTACTTGATAGCAGTTTGCTAGTGTTACGAGTCATGGTGTAGCATCTATGTTTTCCCATGGTCTTAGATAACCCCCGTAAAGGGGTCACTGGTCTGGGGGGGGGAGGGGGTCACGACCCACAGGTTGCGAACACTGATCTGAGGCGTGTGGTACCTATATTGACTCTCTATATGATGGGATCCAGAATCACCTAGGAGACCAACCTCTGGGCATGCCTGTGAGGAAGCTTGTAGGTTAAGAGGGGTAAGACCCATGCGCTACAGCCCTGAACTGAACAAAAAGGAGAAAGCAATCTGACAATCAGCGTTCAGCTCTCGGATCTTGTCTATGAAATGCATCCGCCAGCCTGTCACCATGTCTTCCCCACCACGGCTGACTGTATCTCCTCAAACTGTAAGCTAAAACAAGCCCGGCCGCCTATAAGGTGCTTCTTGTGGGGAATTCGGAAAGTCACGAGTACAGCGAGTGCTTTGTGAGTCACTTCCGGTCGGAAGCTGGAGTGCAGCAATGCCGGGGCTGGGGTGTGTGCCCCCTCTGTTACCTAGCCTGGCCGGCTGCACCAGCTCCCACTCCACTGAGCTAGGCGCCATTAAAAGCTGCAGACGGCAAGGTGGCCGGCTACGTGGAATGCTTCTAGAGTCTTCTCCGGCAGGCCTTGTGTTTAGGCTCCGCCTCCGGTGCTGAGAGGTGAGTCCTGCAGCTTCCTGTGTGTGCTGAGGGCCCTGGCCTGCTAGAGTCTATACGAGCTCCCGGACTCAGACACAGCTGTTTCAGGTTCCAGTTCGGCAACTTCTTAGCCCAGCATCTGGGCACAGGACTCTCTAGGCCTTGACTTCCTCTGTGCAAAGGTAGGATCACTGAAAGGCCCGGGTCCTAGTGCCATGAGACGGGTTCACTACCAGCCCACACATGTGTCATTTCCTGCCCAAGGACCTGTACATCAGTTGTAAAAATCATGGGAAGCGCCTGTGATTGGGGGATGGTTTCCGTTTCTTGCACAGTGCACAGACTCCCAGCCTTTCCCCCTGTGTCTTTTCCCCATGTTACAGGAAACTCACCCAACTCATCAACAACTCCATTTTCCTGTGTGGTTAGTGGGCACTTCTCCATTTGGGGGGAGGGAGAGGGTTGGGTTTTCGAGACAGGGTTTCTCTGTGTAGCCTTGGCTGTCCTAGACTCCCTTTGTAGACCAGGCTGGCCTCGAACTCACAGCGATCCGCCTGCCTCTGCCTCCCTGAGTACTGGGATTATAAGCTTGCACCACTACAGCCAGCTACTCCCTGGCCTTTATAGCCCTGTATGATTTCAGATGGAAAACTTGGGTGAGGTGGGGTGGGGCTGGGAGTTGGGGTGAGGGTCGAGGATGGGGGTGGTTCACACAGAAAGGCCAGTTCGATGCCTTGCCCTCAGTCAGCTCAAGCAGGCCTCTCCCCACCCCGCCCCCCCCCACCGATCTACCACTCATGCCAAGTGCTGAGGGCTCCCCAGGTTTGAGGCCATAGTTTAGGAGACAGAAGGCTTTTCTTACAGCCCCTGCCAAAGCAGCAGGGCTGCCCCACCCTTCTTCCTCCCAGATGAACAGGATGTCTCCTAGAGAGGCTGAACAAAGCCCACCAACAAGATGTAACCCACCCACCCCCCTCCTGGAGGGCAGGTGCCTGAGGTGAGAGACATGAGTCAAAAAGAAGAGCCAGGGCAAGCCACCCAGGGCAGACGGCACCTCTGCCTGCACGTGAGCTAAGTGCTATGGTGCTGTCCCTTGACCACAACTATCCCATGAGGTGGACTTTGTTACACCTGAAACACAGAGAGGGGCTGTGGCTGGTTCAGGTTCACACAGCCATGAGCAGCTTATCTGGGCCTCCCCTGAACCTGTCAGATTGCCATATATTAGCAGATAGCCATACACATGCCAAACCTGCACCTAGTGTTTGCTCCAATGTGGATGCTGAGGAGCCCAGGTCTCCAGGGAGGGTGGCCATCACCCTGAGCCGACTGCCATCGCCTCCAGCTTGACCAGGCTGAGTCAGCCAGGATTTCTGCACCCTCCTCCAACCAACCTCACCGAGGGGTTTCGTGCACACCCATGGCCTCAGCTTGGAATCCCTGGTAAGCGGTCACTGGTCTCCCCAGCAATGTTTACCCAGCAAACTGTGAATTAACACGCTGAAAAAAAAAAAGCCAAGTACTGTCAAATATTTGCTTTTATTTGTGGAACCAAAATATTTTTATTTTTGATGAGACCCAGAACAGATAAGGAGGTGCTGGAATATTTGAACAGGGTGTGTAAAGTTTAAGCTGACTATCAAGCAGAGGAGAGCTGGCCTCTGGGGTTCGGGGACACAGTCCATAAACTGGGGAGTGGTGAGAAGCCCAGAGCACCAGGCAACAGCCCTGAAACATGGATGCCACCAACAAGCCAGGCAAGGGGACCAAGGGCATCCTCACTGAAGCCTCTCACCACCCTCCTCAGCATCCTGTCACCTCCAGTGTCACTCCTCTCTGCCATCACCACCACGACCATCTCATGGCCACATTCATCCTATATTGTGGACAGAACAACTGCCACGTGCTGGACATCACTCTGTCACTTTAGTGGCACTCATGAGACTCACACTGGATCTGAAGCCTATTAAGCAAGGAAATTAATTAATTAATTACAGAGCTTCAGAGAGTGGCAAATGCTATTAAGAAAATAAATCTCAGGGTCTGGGGAGATGCTCAGTGAGGAAAGTGCTCCCTAGAAGCCCATCTTTAAAAAGTTGGGCTTGGTACTTTGCTTGCCCCCAAAGCAGCAGAGGCCTGTGGAGGCCTCAGCTCAGAGCCCCAGCCAACAACAGAAGGACCACAGACTGATGGGAGCCTGTGGCCAGGGCTCTTTGTAAGATCATTCGCCCCCATGCGCCATCACCACCTACACACCTGAGATCTGGTCCCTGGGCTTTCCCTGCTTCTCCCGTCTTACATCCTTACAGGCCTCTCCAGAGTCTTCCCAGGTCTCCATTCCATTCTCATGCCCAAACCTCCCCCTCCCATGCCCAGAACCCCCCACTCCATGCCCAGAACCCCCCACTCCATGCACAGAACCCCCCACTCCATGCACAGAACCCCCACTCCATGCACAGAACCTCCCACTCCATGCACAGAACCCCCCACTCCATGCACAGAACCCCCACTCCATGCACAGAACCCCCACTCCATGCACAGAACCCCCCACTCCATGCACAGAACCTCCCACTCCATGCACAGAACCCCCCACTCCATGCACAGAACCTCCCACTCCATGCACAGAACCCCCACTCCATGCACAGAACCCCCCACTCCATGCACAGAACCCCCACTCCATGCACAGAACCCCCACTCCATGCACAGAACCCCCCACTCCATGCACAGAACCCCCACCCCATGCACAGAACCCCCCACTCCATGCACAGAACCCCCCACTCCATGCACAGAACCCCCACTCCATGCACAGAACCCCCACTCCATGCACAGAACCTCCCACTCCATGCACACAACCCCCCACTCCATGCACAGAACCCCCCACTCCATGCACAGAACCCCCCACTCCATGCACAGAACCCCCACTCCATGCACAGAACCCCCCACTCCATGCACAGAACCCCCCACTCCATGCACAGAACCCCCACTCCATGCACAGAACCCCCCACTCCATGCACAGAACCCCCCACTCCATGCACAGAACCCCCACTCCATGCACAGAACCCCCCACTCCATGCACAGAACCCCCCACTCCATGCACAGAACCCCCCACTCCATGCACAGAACCCCCCACTCCATGCACAGAACCCCCACTCCATGCACAGAACCCCCACTTCATGCAGAGAACCCCCCACTCCATGCACAGAACCCCCACTCCATGCACAGAACCCCCCACTCCATGCACAGAACCCCCACTCCATGCACAGAACCCCCCACTCCATGCCCAGAACCTCCCACTCCATGCACAGAACCTCCCACTCCATGCCCAGAACCTCCCACTCCATGCCCAGAACCCCCCACTCCATGCACAGAACCCCCCACTCCATGCACAGAACCTCCCACTCCATGCACAGAACCCCCCACTCCATGCACAGAACCCCCCACTCCATGCACAGAACCCCCCACTCCATGCACAGAACCTCCCACTCCATGCACAGAACCTCCCACTCCATGCCCAGAACCTCCCACTCCATGCCCAGAACCCCCCACTCCATGCACAGAACCCCCCACTCCATGCACAGAACCCCCCACTCCATGCACAGAACCCCCCACTCCATGCACAGAACCCCCACTCCATGCCCAGAACCCCCACTCCATGCACAGAACCCCCCACTCCATGCACAGAACCCCCCACTCCATGCACAGAACCCCCCACTCCATGCACAGAACCCCCCACTCCATGCCCAGAACCTCCCACTCCATGCCCAGAACCTCCCACTCCATGCCCAGAACCTCCCACTCCATGCCCAGAACCCCCCACTCCATGCACAGAACCCCCCACTCCATGCACAGAACCTCCCACTCCATGCACAGAACCCCCCACTCCATGCACAGAACCCCCCACTCCATGCACAGAACCCCCCACTCCATGCCCAGAACCTCCCACTCCATGCACAGAACCCCCCACTCCATGCACAGAACCTCCCACTCCATGCCCAGAACCCCCCACTCCATGCACAGAACCTTCCACTCCATGCACAGAACCCCCCACTCCATGCACAGAACCCCCCACTCCATGCCCAGAACCCCCCACTCCATGCACAGAACCCCCCACTCCATGCACAGAACCCCCACTCCATGCACAGAACCCCCCACTCCATGCCCAGAACCTCCCACTCCATGCGCAGAACCCCCCACTCCATGCCCAGAACCCCCCACTCCATGCCCAGAACCCCCCACTCCATGCACAGAACCCCCCACTCCATGCACAGAACCCCCCACTCCATGCCCAGAACCTCCCACTCCATGCACAGAACCCCCCACTCCATGCCCAGAACCCCCCACTCCATGCCCAGAACCTCCCACTCCATGCCCAGAACCCCCCACTCCATGCACAGAACCCCCCACTCCATGCACAGAACCCCCCACTCCATGCACAGAACCCCCCACTCCATGCCCAGAACCCCCCACTCCATGCACAGAACCCCCCACTCCATGCACAGAACCCCCCACTCCATGCCCAGAACCCCCCACTCCATGCACAGAACCTCCCACTCCATGCACAGAACCTCCCACTCCATGCCCAGAACCCCCCACTCCATGCACAGAACCCCCCACTCCATGCACAGAACCCCCCACTCCATGCACAGAACCCCCCACTCCATGCACAGAACCTCCCACTCCATGCCCAGAACCCCCCACTCCATGCACAGAACCCCCACTCCATGCACAGAACCCCCACTCCATGCACAGAACCCCCACTCCATGCACAGAACCCCCCACTCCATGCACAGAACCCCCCACTCCATGCACAGAACCCCCCACTCCATGCACAGAACCCCCCACTCCATGCCCAGAAGCCCCCACTCCATGCACAGAACCTCCCACTCCATGCACAGAACCTCCCACTCCATGCACAGAACCCCCACTCCATGCACAGAACCCCCCACTCCATGCACAGAACCCCCACTCCATGCACAGAACCTCCCACTCCATGCACAGAACCTCCCACTCCTTGCACAGAACCCCCCACTCCATGCACAGAACCTCCCACTCCTTGCACAGAACCCCCCACTCCATGCACAGAACCTCCCACTCCATGCACAGAACCCCCCACTCCATGCACAGAACCCCCCACTCCATGCACAGAACCCCCACTCCATGCACAGAACCCCCCACTCCATGCACAGAACCCCCCACTCCATGCACAGAACCCCCACTCCATGCACAGAACCCCCCACTCCATGCACAGAACCTCCCACTCCATGCACAGAACCTCCCACTCCATGCACAGAACCTCCCACTCCATGCACAGAACCCCCCACTCCATGCACAGAACCTCCCACTCCATGCACAGAACCCCCCACTCCTTGCACAGAACCCCCCACTCCATGCACAGAACCTCCCACTCCATGCACAGAACCTCCCACTCCATGCACAGAACCCCCCACTCCTTGCACAGAACCCCCCACTCCATGCACAGAACCTCCCACTCCATGCACAGAACCTCCCACTCCATGCACAGAACCCCCCACTCCATGCACAGAACCTCCCACTCCATGCACAGAACCCCCACTCCATGCACAGAACCCCCTAATCCATGCACAGAACCTCCCACTCCATGCATAGAACCTCTTATTCCCATACACAGAAGATCCACCCACCAGAGTAAGCCTTTTTCTCTTTATTTTTTCTTTTAAATAAACTTATATTGTGCTTTAGAAAATATGTTTCCAATTTCATAGATGTATACAGTGTGTTTTTGTCATTCTCACTACTTTCTCATATTGCCTCTCTACTCCCACAAACCCCGTCTTTTACTCAATAAGCCACCCTCTATTTTCATGTTGTGTGTGTATGCGCCCCTCTGTATCCCGTGCTTCCCCCCCCCCCCCGTGTGTTTGTGTGTGTGTGTGTGTGTGTGTGTGTGTGTGTGTGTGTGTGTGTGTGCACGCGCGCGCGCATGTGCCATGGCCTGTGTGGAAGTCAGAAGATGATCTCAGATGTCCTTGCTGTCCTTGAGGTGTACTCCAGGCTGGGTGGCCCAAGAGTTCCTAGCAATTCTCCTGCCTCACTATGGGGGTGCTGGGATTGCAGACATACACTCCCATATCTGGCTAATACGGGTTCTGGGGATCCAAACTCGCACCCTCCTGGTTGCACAGCAGCACTTTCCTCACTGAGCCGCGAGTCCCCCTTACACTCAGCCCATGGACAGGCCGCCTGTGCCCAGGAGAAGTCCTCCCAACCTCAGCTGATTTCTTTGGAAAGAAACATCCTCACAGACACACCCAGAGTTATGTCTCCTAGGTCAGTCCAACCAGCTTCAGCCACACTGACAAGGAGGCTGAGAGTTTGCCCCCTCCCCCTGCCCCCCAAAATGCAAAAGATTTGATCTTTAAAAACATCTAGGGTGAGTTAACACAGTCGCTGACCTTGGCCTGTGGAAAATGAGATGACAGCAAAGCAGAAACACAGACACTGAAGAAATTGTTGGGTGGGTTCTTCAGCCAACATGCATGTCACCTAACTCTGAAAATGTCGCATCAGCAGACAAGAGGTTTGTATGCCTCATAATGCAGCTTTGTGACACTTAAGCATCCAGGGCCCATCGTGGACCTTAGACCCTTAATTCTTACTCACTGAAAAATATTATTAAAACAAGCAGGCACAGACACCTCCCTGAGCATTTAATGTGCTTATATGGCTCCTGTCCCTAGAGCAAAGTCTTAGTCATTGCTACAGTACACATATATTGTGAATTCTATAGACTTCGTTTTATTGGCCCTTTAAAATTAGTATTCTCAAGAGCTAATGAATACCTGCATCTATTCTCTGCTGTGTTTTTTTAACTTCATTTATCATGCAGATGAGGATATTCTGAGATGAGGTATCAGATGTCTATAAATTACATTTTTTTTTCCTGTGTGCTACTAATCAGTGTGTTCCAACAGCACTGAGCCACTCACCGCCAATGATGGCTTTGTGGGGGTGCTGCTCAGCATGCTAACTTTTATATAACATCTCGTCTGTCTCTAGGCATTTGATTCCTTTTATTTTTTATCTGTGTGCACGTGTGTATAGGTGTGTGCAGGCATACACTCCCGTGCATGTTCACATAGAAGCCAGAGGTCTATGTCATATTGTCTTCCTCAATGGCTCTTCACCTTTTAAGGAAAAAAAAAAGATATATGTTGGCTTAGCAGTTAAGAGCACCCATTGTCCTTGCTGGAGATCCAGGTTTGATTTCAAGCACTCACACAATGGCTCGCCACAGTCCAGAGCACCAGTGCCAGGGAATGCAGTGCCGTCTTCTGACCTCTGCAGGCAGGCACCAGCCACGCACACATGCAGGCAAAACATTCATAGGCATAAAATAAATAAAGCTAAACACTTTTAAAGACCTGTATTTATTTAATTTTAGTGCGTGACTGCTTTGCCGCCGTGTATGTCTGTGTATCACACGCATGCAGAGCCCACACAGACCAGAAAAGGCCTCAGACCCCTGAGGATGGAGTTGCAGATGGTTGTGAGCCTCCATGAGGGTGCTGGGAATCAAACTCAGGTTCTGTATAAAGCAGTCACTGCGTAAGTGCTCTTCACCACTCAACCTCCTCCACCTTATTTTTAAGGTATTTTATCATGTTTAGTGTGTGTGTGTGTGTGTGTGTGTGTGTGTGTGTGTGTGTGTGTGTGTGTGTACCCACGCATGTGTGGAACTCAGAGGACAACACGAGGGTGTCAGTTCGCCCCTCCTACCATGGATCCCAGGGATCTGACTCAGATCATTAGTCTTGGCAGCCAGCCCCTTTATCTTCCAAGCCATTTCCCTGGTCATTCCCTTCTTTGAGACAGGATTTTCCCCTGGACCTGGAGCTCACCAACAGGCAAATTGGCTGGTTTGAATCTCCTGTCTCCTCCCACAGCTGGGATTACAGGCACACACCCTCACCCCTGCCTTTTTACCAGCGTGCTCAGGGGTCAAACCCAAGCACTGAGCACCATCTCCCCGCCCCCTCCGCACTGATTGGTTGGTTCTCAACAATGTTGTAATCTTTCCAATCCTTACTGTTCTAACAGTCAGGAAAGTGGTAGACCCCGGCCTCTCCTTTTTGAACTATCCCCTGCTATTCTCCCGAAGGAATTTCAGAGGTGTGGCCCGGCGTCTTTGTGGGGTGTTTGATGCTGTGTTAAATCGGCAAATTAACCGCGGTGGCGGCCTGACGTCTTTACAGGACCTCCACACTCCCGTGAAGAAATGCAGAACCTTCTCCATTTATTCTGGTCTCTTTTTTATTTCACCAATAAAATTTTGTAGTTGTATTTATATGGGTCACACACATTTCTCATTAAGTTTATTCTAAGTATTTTCCCGTTGCTTTACTGAGCGCCCTCCCCTTTCTTCCTCAACAGTTGCTGGAGGAGCCGTGTGTACAGCCTGACTCACGGGATCCAGTTGTTAACTGAGCTGCTGCTCTTGTATTAGGCTCCAAATAACACGGGCTGTGAACTTTTGTTGTCATATTGGATTCTGTACCCACTGCAGTGTCTTTTTTTTTTTTTTTTTTTTTTTTTTTTGAGATAAGATTTCTCTGTGTAACCTTGGCTGTCCTGGACTTGCTTTGTAGACCAAGTTGGCCTCGAACTCACAGCGATCCACCTGCCCCTGCCTCCCAAGTGCTGGGATTAAAGGCGTGCGCCACCACGCCCGGCCCATCATATTGGATTCTGATGAGCCCCACGGCTGCGTGTGTTGGGCCTCAGGGAACTAAGACAGTCCTAACCTTGGCTGTGTTAAACCTTGCTCCATCCACCGCAGAGCTGTCCTTTCAACTCCAGCAGGTGCTTCAAAGACCCAGGTGCTTTCGGTCACTCAACAATCATCCAGTCCTCAGGATGTGTCTAGACTCTTGGCCAAGCCATTTCCCTAATGTCTTTAGTCTTTAAATATTGGAAGTGCAGGTGTAATTAATTATCAAGGTTAAGGGACTTTCTGAGATTGCACAGCCAGTGTGTGGGACTTGTGCGGTTTGCATCTTTGTCCGTCCCCTGTGTCCTGATTGTTCCCTGTCTCCCACCCATCACAAGGACCCCAGACCCATGCTTTATGAGCCCTTAGAGTCCACTGCGTCACCCTGGGCATTCTAGAATTTCTCCCATGAGCCCTGTTGGCTTTGTCCTCTCAGCATGGTTCCCCTTGCTCCAGAGTGAGACTACGCCTTCCACCCTGCTCCTCATTCCTTGAGTGACCACGTAGTGACCTTCCTGGAAAAGAGTGTCCTGATGAGTCTTCAGACAAAGCCTCTCTACCTGGAATTTTCCATGCAGAGAGCAATCGCTGAGACCCGACAGCACTAGCAACAATAGCAGCGAAGGGCCATGAAGTGGAGGCTTGGTGTTCAGACAGCAGTCAGAGGTGGGAGCCTTTAAGAGGTAGGGCCCAAGCCTGCCAGTGGTGGCACGCCTATAATCCCAGCACTTGGGAGGCAGAGGCAAGTGGGTCTCTGTGAGTTCGAGGCCAGCCTGGGCTACAGAGTGAGTTTCAGGAAAGCCAAGGCTACACAGAGAAATCCTGTCTCTAAAAACAAAAACAAACAAAAAAAAAATGGGACCTGTTTGAGGCATTCAGGTCATGGAAGAAATAGCCTGGCCCTCCTGGGAGTCCAGCTGAGACTTTGGAGATAAAGAATGCAAAGTTATGGCTTAAAAGTGATGTGATGGTGTGTCAAGATGATGAGGAGCAACGGGCAGCTTTATCAGCTAACAAACACAGCTAGAGAACCTGGGAAGAGTCTACATTGGTTGGTTGGCCTGTGGGTATGTCTGTGGGTGCAGTCTTGACTAGGTTAATTAGGTTAATTGATGAGGGAGGACCCAGCCTACTGTGGGTGGCACCAATTCCTAGGCAGGGAATCCTGAATTATACAAGAGTGAAGTGATCAAGCTGAGCTACTGATTCCTCTCTGATCTTGAATATGGATTTGACTAGTTGTTTCACGTTCCTGCCTTGACTTCCCCACTTGACAGCCCCAGAATATAACCTGTAGTTGGGAGCTAAAGTAAAGCTCTTTTCTTCCCACATTGGGGTTTTTTGTTTGTTTGTTTGTTTGTTTTTGTTTTTTTGTTTTTTGGGGTTTTTTTTTTGTTTCTTTTTTTTCAAATTTTACTTTAAAAAATATTTATTTATTTATTATTATTTATACAGTGTTCTGCCTGCATATACACCTGCAGGCCAGTAGAGGGCATCAGATCACACTTTAGATGGTTGTGAGCCACCGCGTGGTAGCTGGGGATTGAACTCAGGACCTCTGGAAGGGGAGTCAGTGCGCTTAACCTCTGAGCCTTCTCTCCAGCCCCCTTGTTTCTTTGCTTGTTGTTTATAACATCAACAGAAATGAAACCAGAACTCAGTGATCCTAGCATTCAGAAGCAGTAATCCTGGCAAGGAACCCTTGGTTTTCCCTCCCAGATGGAAGATCTGTGGTAAAGACAGGATTAGGAGCTCTGCCTTTGAACTTCTACCATGGGATCCTGACCAGTGAAAGCGAGAGCACAGATGTGCTCTCCTCTTTCCGCAGAGGCAGAGCCCAACACCTCCTGCTCCCTGCCTCAGGGCGGGACTGCAAACACAGGCATGGCCCTGACATTCCAAACCCAGACACCTCAGGAGGCCTGGGAAATGGACTACATAGCAGATACCCTGGTCTGCTTCTCCTTTGGGGAGTGGGGTTCTCAGATGTGCCAGGTCTGGTGTGGGGTGACTGTCAGAGCTGTTAGGAGGAACTGCACTTGGTGACTAACAGGAGAGGGCTTGGGCAAGGCCCCCTGAAGGCAGCCCCAAGAAAGCACCTCAAGAGTTTTATCAGAAAGAGCAAGGCTGTGGCCCTGGCTGAGGGGCCAGGTAGAGAAAGGGGTGACAACCTCCTGGTCCAGCAGCAGTGAGTGATTTCATTGTACCATCAGGGATCCAGTGGGCTTTGTTGTCTGACTGACTTCAAAGGTTCAGCATGGAATGAGTAAAGCTGGGATGTCCTGGAAGAGAGGGAGCCACCACTGTCCCCATGCATCCATGCCCTCTGTACCGTGTTTCTCTTCTACCTATAGAATCTGACCATCCCTGGGGACTTCCTCGGTGGACTAGGGACAATAGGAAACCAGAGCTAGAAGAGCAGCATTGCTCAGGTGGGGTGACAAGGGGGAAACAGAGGGCCAAACATGGTCTTTTGCTACCCTACATGGTTGGGCTAGTCTCCAGTGTCTTAGCATCTAATTCCTCATCATCTACCCCTCCAGCCATCTAGCCATCTACCCACCCACCCATCCTCCCATACACCCATCCACCCATCCACCCACCCACCCACCATCCACCCACCCACCCACCATCCACCCATCCACCCACCATCCACCCATCCACCCACCCACCATCCACCCACCCATCCACCCACCATCCACCCATCCACCCACCCACCACCCACCCACCTACCCACCCACCTACCCATCCACCCATCCACACATCCATGTATCCATCCATGCACCCACCCACCCATCCATCCACCCATCCACACATCCACCCATCCACCCATCCATCCACCCACCCATCCATCCATCCACCCATCCATCCATCCACCCATCCATCCACCCATCCACCCATCCATCCATCCATCCATCTACCCATCCACACATCCACCCATCCACCCATCCATCCACCCATCCATCCACCCACCCATCCATCCATCCACCCATCCATCCATCCACCCATCCATCCACCCACCCATCCATCCATCCACCCATCCATCCATCCACCCATCCATCCACCCATCCATCCATCCACCCACCCATCTACCCATCCATCCACCCACCCATCCATCCACTCATCCATCCATTTATCCATCCATTCCACAAATGTTCTGAATGCTGACCACTGGCCCAAGAGCATCCTAGCACAGAGAACCCAGCAGTGAACCATGGGTCCAGAGTTTTGGTGGTAGGGAATCTGAGTTACAGTATAGGAAGAGTCCAAGGTGAAATGAACAAAGCAAGGGTGTTTTAGGGGTTGTTAAAGTGCTTACCCACACAAGCAAGAGGACCTGAGTTCAAGGCCTGGAACACATGGAGGAGACGAGCATGGCAGCAAACCTGTAACCCGTGCACTAAGGAAAGAGAGGCATATGGATCCCTGAGGCTCATGGCCCAGACAGCCTAACAAAGTCAGTAAACCCCAGATCCCAGAGAGAGCATCCATCTCAAAAGGCAGGATAGGGCTGGAGAGAGCTTAGTGGTTATGAGCACTGGATCTTGCAGAGGATCCAGGCTCAGTTCCCAGGACCCACAAGACAGCTAACTCATCTCTAAGTCCAGGGGATCTGACGCCCTCTTCTGGCATCTGCAGGTACTGTGTGTATGATGGGCACAGGCGTCAAGACACCTGCACATATAACATAAAAATATATAAATCTTAAAAAAAAAAAAAGCAAGGTGACCTCTACATGCACACACACACACACACACGTACACAAGCACTCATGCACGCACGAGAGAGAGACAGAGAGAGACAGAGAGAGAGAGAGAGAGAGAGAGAGAGAGAGAGAGAGAGAGAATGTTTTAGGTGGCAGTGAATCCTGAGAGTCAGTTCACAAATGATGATGAGCTAGTGAGCTGCCTATACAACTGTTCACTTTTTCTCACACACACACACACACACACACACACACACACACACACACACACAACCTGCAATCCAACCTGAGCCTGCTCTTCCAAAGTGCTTCGGAGACAATTGCATTAACTTATTAACTTCATCACCTGTCGTGAATGCGAACGACTGTGCTTTGCCTGGATATTCTTAGCCAAGAAGGAAATTTGAAGGAAAAAAAAAAAAAGGAAGAAGAAGAATGAAATTCAGGTCAGACCCAAAAAAGGAAAGACCTTGGATTGCCCTGTTCTTAAAAGCTCTTAAAAGGAATTGAATTAGAACTGAGGGGGAAAAAATTGGCCCGTGAATCCAACTCCCACAGACACCAAGTTAGAAGAAAAATAGCTGAAAGAAAAGTCTGTAACCCGTCAATCAAGACATGATGGTTTTATTTTTTTTAAATGAGAAGCCTTTTGTTTTAAGAGGAGCGGGGCTGGTAATTTAGAGCGCAGAGGCAGCGTCAGGGTGAAGATCTTTCATATCTGCAGACAGGAGGGACTGGGCTGCGCTGCCAGTGGAGAAGTTGCATAATGAGCTCCTGGTCCAGGAGGTTCCCTTTCCGAAGAGGAGCCTGGGATCTCCGCGGCTCTGATTGATGGAACTCCGGGTCGGTGTGAGCCAGGGAGGTACAATCTCGCCTTTGTTGGTAATCAAAGGCGGCTGGCTGAGACTCCATCTTTTCCTTCTGATTCCTATGTACGAATCTGAGGCGCTCAGATGAAATGTGTTGCGTTACACCGGCGCCAATAAGTCACACTATCTGTGTTGTGACACACCGAATATTACTAATTGTCAATCAGGACCCACAAGTCCTGTCAAGGCGCTCCCTTCTCGACGGGCTGGTTCAAACCTGAAGTGATTTTTAATCAAGTGTTAATAACACGGCACCTGTCAGTGGACGGCGGGTATCAGGCAATCAGAAAAGGCGAGCGGATGACATGGCAAATTTTAATGTTTTCATTTTCCACTCTTCCCAATTATCGGTGGGATTTCTGTCAGGCTGAACAGTGCACTGACACTGCGGGAGAACTTCACCGCACAGAACACGGGAGGCAGCTGACAGGGCTCTGCAAGTGCCAGGCTGTGCATGCAGCCCTGCCAGGGCGACCTGTTACCTCCTCCAGGAGGCCCAGGGTCCCTGCACTGCCCACCCAGAACAGGGAGACTTTGGGTCTGGAGCAGTGGACACATCTGGGTATTGAAGACCTGGAGCTTGGCTCCATTGTGGCAGACATCAGGGGAAGGTGAAACGGAGAGCTGCGTCCAAGTCAAGGGTGGGGTGGGACGCCTCCACAGACCCTTCTCCGGGGTCCACGGCAAGAGCCACACACATCATAGACACCCTGGATCGACGGGCGGAAACTAGATTTTTTTTTTTTTGGTCACGTTGCGAAAGAACCTGGGAAGGGGAGAGAAAGAAGGAAATGCAAGAAAGCAGGAGGGAAAAAGGAACGGGAGGACAAAGGAAAAACAGGAAGAAGGGTGGATGGGTGGGGTGGTACTGCCTAGTGCTACGGGCAGCCCTACCTGCTAAGCAATCAGAAACAAAGGATGGAGAATTCCCCTACCCCCGCCCCCACCCTCGCCCCCATGGGCACCACTGACCATGTCTTTCTTCCTACGAGAGCTCAGAGCCAGAGGAGCCACTGCTGAGTGTCCAGCTCCTTTCCTATCCACTGCCCACAGCTCTGACACTGGTCATACAACGTCCCCCACGCCCCTAGCAACAGGGCACGTGACCACGCCACAGTGCTGTTCGGTGGGGTGTGTGAAACAACTCTAGGGAGAAAGGGTTGGCTCACAGTTGTAGGAATCTCCTCAAAGCAGGAAGCCAGAAGAGGCCCAGAGGCAGGACTGGACTATAAAACCTTAGGGCTAACCCCTCCAGAAATCCACTTCCTCCAGCTGGCTCCCCTACAACCCACCTCTCCCCCGCCCAAACAAAACAAAACAAAACAAAAACAAAAACAAACAAACAAACACCTGAGGTTAAATCAGTCCTCGAGGAACAGTTCTACCTTGTGCCTACAATGGGGTTCCTTTCGGAGGGCCTCCCATTTTGGTGAAGAGCATCATCACTGTCCCCCTGAGATGGTTGTCACAAATATAAGAGGGCTGGGAGGAAAAAAAAAAAGAGGGAGGGGCTTACAGCACAAGACCATGGCACATAGCATGTGAAGGCATCTGCAGTCATGTAAGTGCTGGCTTTTCCATGCTAAGGAGGGTGAGTCTACCCCTTACCTGACTTTCCAGTATGTGCTTGGAGAGACTTAGTCATCTGTGTCCTGACCTCCCCCAGGGTAGGACTCAAGGCTTGGAGCTGAAATGGACACACTTTGAGGAGCAGTCTGTGGCTGTGGCTGTGGCTGCTGAGTCTTCCTTCCCCAAAGCCCTGGTGCCCTGGGGAACCTGACACTGACCCAACTCCCCAGTCTATCTTATGAATAGAAAAACAGGATTTTACTGCTGATCACTCAGTAGAAAGGACATTTGTTGTGTTGCCTTGATGACTTAAGTTGGATCCCTGGAACCCATGTAAAAATGGAAGAAGAGGACCAGCTCCTGAAGGTTGTCATCTGACCTCCAAACCACGCACTATGGCGTGTATATGTGCCTACCCTCTGATACATGTCACACACACACACACACACACACACACACACACACACACACACTAAGACCAGCATACCAGTTATCCACTGCCATGTAACAAACGTCTCCAAACACTTAGAACATCTGAAGTTTCTGAGGATTAAGAGTCTGCGGGTGGCTTGGCTGAGAGATGCAGGTTCCTTAGGGTGGCCTCCAATTGTAGGTGGGCTGCTGGAGGCCTGGCAGAGTTGCATGCAGCCCTGCTGTGCGGGCAGCTCCAGTTCCTCACTGGGGACCTCACATAGATTGCCCAGATGTCCTTATGTTGCAGACTCAGCATCCCAGGACAGAAGATGTGAGAGAGAGAGAGAGAGAGAGAGAGAGAGAGAGAGAGAGAGAGAGAGAACAATCAAGATGGAACCCATTTAAATGTACAGCTTTTCTGGGAAATGCCATGCCATTATTTCTAGCACATTCTGTAAGACATACAGACCAGCATAGCACTGAGAGGAGTGAATCCTTGGAGGCAGGGCCACTGGAAGTCACTTTAGAGGCTGGCTACTATCTTTCGTGGTGTCTGACCATTTATAGAATATACATGAGCTGGGCGGTGGTGGTGCACGCCTTTAATCCCAGCACTTGGGAGGCAGAGGCAGGTGGATCGCTGTGAGTTCGAGGCCAGCCTGGTCTACAAAGCGAGTCCAGGACAGCCAAGGCCACACAGAGAAACCCTGTCTCAAAAAACCAAAAAAAAAAAAAAAAAAAAAGAATATACATGAACACAAACTATAAAGGAAGGTCTCCTAAGTGTAAGGCCATGGAGGGAGAGACCTCAGCACAGTGAATCGAGGTCCTCAGAACAGGCATGCCACCAGCTCACCGCGTGGTCCAGGGCCACTCTCTGCCCTGACTGACCTCGCTGCATCGCCAAGTTCTCCCCGGGGATCTTCCTTCTTGAACTCTGAACTTTGGCCTTCAGAGGGCATGGCCCTGAGGGGGGGAGAGTCTGGAAAAAAGTGGTAGTTTTCTGAACACACACAATGTACAAGTCCACAGTGACACGTGGACTGAGGCACACACAGCCTCATAGGCATTATGGGGTTGCCATGTGCAGGCAGGCCTGGGTGGCTAGGTCCTTTCTCGAGCAGGGTGAACACAAAAGAGATCCACCGAAAGGGAGATGCTTTACAACAAAGCTGGAGCATGAAGACATTCTTCACAAGAGCAAACATATTCACTGTCATGGGGAAAGCCTTGCAGCAAAGGTCGGGATTTTTTGGGTTTTGTTTTTGTTTGTTTGTTTGTTTGTTTGTTTTTTGGCATTCCTCATGCACCTCCCTCCACCTTGTTAGCACACGTGACCTCTACCCACCATGCAGGTCTGGAGCATGGCACGGAGGTGGCAATGCTTCACCAACTCAGAGCTGCAGACCTGCCACTTCCTAAATCCACATGGTTCAACCCGAGGGTGATGGGGGGGCTCCATCTGCAGAACAGACCCATGCTGTCATCTCAGGGGTCTTTCTCTGTCACAGCCATGCTAGCTGAAGACAGAGTGGCCACCTCTGAAGAGACATGCCATGAGCATCCAGCCCCGCCCACCTCCAAATTTAGAGATGACCCCCCGCATTACTGAGCTGAGCATAGATGTCCCTGCTGCCCACCTGAAAGCGTGCCAACCGGCTGTGGAAAGGCGTTCACAGACAGGGTTCCCCTAGACTCACAGCGGGGACCAGATTGCCCAACTTTGTTCTTTCAGGGTTCTTTCTTTAGATCCATGGATGCTACACAGGGTGTCCCTCTGGTCCTGCTATGACCCTGTAAGTCCCTCCATGGCCCTTGTACAACAGAGCCGAGTCAGGCTGTCATTTCTAAGGAGACTTGGGGACAAGATGGCTGAGAAATAAACACAGGTGGCAGGGAGCCTGGATGAAAACTGATCACTAAATATCAGCCCTCTGCTCTTAGACTAAACTCAAGGGCTTTTCTCCTGTGCCTGTCCCTTAGGCCAGCATATCTCCAAGACGACGCCACACCCGAGGCTCAGCATCTCAGGTCCAGTGGGCTCCCTGGAGAGAGGAGGCAGTATGGGTGCCTGCAGAGGTCAGAAGAGAGCCCTGTTTCCCCAGGAGCTGGAGTTACAGGTGGTTGCGAGTCAGCTGATATGGGTCCTGGGGACTGAACCCGGGTCCTCTGGAAGAACAGCAGGAGCTCTTAACCACTGAACTCTCCTTCCATCCCCCAATTAGAATGTTAATATTAAAGTTTTAATAATAAATATTTAAGTTTTAATGTTAAACAAAGGTATCCCAAACTCACAAAAGACCACATGTTCTCCCTCATATGTGACTCCTAATGTATAATAAGTATACATGTATATGTACATGTATGTATGCAAACAGGTGTAAGTGTGGGTGTAGTGTAACATTTAGAAAGGAGACCAAGAAGTGTAATATTAGGTGACGAGGAAGGATGGGGATTGCCCTAAAGGACACATGGGACATGGAAGAGGAAAAGAATCTTGGAAGAAGGCTACAAAGAGGGAACAGGAGAGAGAAAGGTAAGAAATGAAGAACCATAAAAACACTTTTTTTTAAAAAAATGTCATAATGTTATCTGTGTGGGGTTGAATGTGAATGACTTCCATTGGTTCGTATGTTGGTATGTTTGGTCCCCAGTTGGTGGAACTGTTTAGGAAGGATGAGGAGGTGTGTGTCATGGGGAGTGGGCTTGAGGTTTCAAATGCCAGGCCCTGTGAGTGTGTCTCTCTCTGCCTGCTGCCTCCAGATCAGGATGCAAAGCTCTCAGCTACTGCTCCAGCACCACACCTGTCTGCTTCCTGCCACGACGATCGTGGACTAACTCTCTGACATGATAAGCAAGCCCCCATGTAAATATTTTCTTTTGTAAGAGTTGCTTTGGTCATGGTGTTTCGTCACAGCAGCAGGACAGGGACTGGGATAGTGTGTAACATTGTGTGCTGGTTTTCAATTGATAAATGAGGTTAAGTTTCAAAGTGGTTGAGAAATAGCTCAGTTGGTAAAGTGCTATAGCAAATATAAGGACCCGAGTGAGATCCCTAAAACTTACACTAAAAGCTAAGCATACACTGGCTAGATGGCCCAATGGGTAAAGGTGCCTGCAACCAAGCTCAGTGACCTTAGTTCAATCCCCAGGAACAACATGATGGAAGGCGAGAACCAGTCCCTGCAGGTTGTCCCTTGACCTCCACACATACACACAAATTTATATGCATGCATGTTTGTATGTATATATGTGTGTATGCATGTAGATGTGTGTATACACATATGCATATGTGTGTATACATGCGTGTACGTGTATGTTTGTATGTATGCATGTAGATGTAGATGTGTATGTAAATGTGTGCACATGTGCATATGTGTATGCATGTATACACGTGTGTATGTATATGCTTGTATGTTTGTGTTTTTATGTATATGTGTATGTATATGTGTGTAAATATGTGTGTGTTACGTGTCAAGTGTGATGACACACACTTGTAATCCCAGTACTGGAGGTTCCTGGTGCTCATCGGCCAGCTAGCCTAACCAATGAGCTCTAAGCCAATGAGAAATAGTTTCTCAAAACCCAAGGTGATAACTACAGAAATAGCTCAGTGATTAAGAGTGCTTACTCCTCTGGCTGAGGACCTGATTTTTGTTCCCAGCACCCACTTAAGGTCGCTCATAGCAACCTGTAACCTGTAACCTCTGGCCTCTGCAGGCAACTGCACATACATGATGCCCATAAACTTATACATTATACACACACAGTCATTTAAAAAAAAAAGTTAAAAGTTACCTGAGGAATAACATCCAAGGTGGACTTTTGTCCTCCACATGAACATCCATGAATGTATACCAATACATATACATGTACACACACACACCCTGCATACACCTCACGATCCAGGGATAACTTATAGACCCCAATGTTTTCCTGAAAGACCTAGAACTGAGACAAGGATGCTGCAGACTCCTGGAGACTCTGTCCTCCTCCCTCTCTGTAGCCTGCCTTCCTGCTTCTCCAGGACCCATGGGGATGGGGTGAGACATGGGTCCCACTTGCCTGGAGTGTCCTTGCCACATACAGGTCAGGGACCATCAACCTAACTTGATCTTCCTTCAGTTCAGTTCTACATTCTCAGGTGAGTCTGACCTGCTGAGATGAGAGCCAATGCGTTGTATCTGGGGACAGGGACAGGCAGCATCCACATAGCTCAGAACACAGGCCTCAGAGAAAGGTGACCAATCAACACTGAAGATTCATACTCACATTGGTCAATATGGTGCTCACCGTGCAAAATGCCATCACTCGGGAGGCTGAGGCAAGGACACTGTGTGTTCAAGGTCAGCCTGAGCTACATAGTAAGTTCCTGCCTCAGGGGAGGGTGAGGGGCTCCAACATTAGCCTAGCCAGGACAGACCTAGGCCACCACACAGTCAGCCTAAGCCACGAGGAGAGAAACATCTACCCTCCCAGCCCCACCACTGGGTGAGCATGAGACCATAAGGGTTAGCATTGGTGACACAGGACAAACACGGAAGCTGGAGAAACCTTCAGGAGTTACACAGAGGACTCTAGAAGAAAGGGATGGCCTGTGCAAGGCCACAGGTGACTCCCACCTTGAGGAGGATGAGGGCCTGTCTTCCTCTCTCAGCCTGGTACTCTGTTCACTAACAGACGAGCTGGCCCAGCCAGAAGGATTCTGTGTGACAACAGTGTTTGTGCAGAGGCCACCAAGGATCGCTGGAGGCAAACCAACACCATGCGTCTCTGCTGAGATGTGCAAGCATATTTCCCACTCTGGAGTAGACGGAGCTGAGAGGGCAGAAGAGTCTTTGTGAGTGAGTCCAGAATGACCTCTGCTTTCCCCTGTAAGCCACGAAGCAAAGAGGGGTGCCAAGGCTCACAAGAGCAGGCCAGATTCATGGGGGGGGGGTTCAAAGGAAGATTCACAGATAAAGCGCCTGAAATTTACAGGACGGGAACCCAAATTCGCAGAAGGGAAGAAGACTAGATTCATGGGAGATGGAACCCAGTTTCACAGATGAGGGACTAAGGTTCATAAGAGAGGGAACCCAGGTACACATAAAAGGGGAGAGGGGACCCAGATGCACAGAGGCATGTTTTTGCATGCACACATGCACGCGCGCACACCCACACCCACACACACGTTTGGCCTATAAGTCCATTCAGGCTCTTGAAACCTCCGAGAAGACACTCCTTTTAGGACAGAAAACTTACCCTTCTCCTCTGAACCCCCAAATCACACAAAAATGGTGAGGGAGATTGACCACACTCAGAGAGCAGGAGCTGGCTGGAACCCCTCCACAGAGGAAGGACGGCAGGCATCCTTGGAGCTGTCCAGGGTACTGAGCGGCCGGACCCTCCTCTGATGCTCACAGACCCTGAGACTTGCCCTGTGGTCTGCACAACCCACCAGGTTTAGGCGTATCTCAGTTGAACAGACAACCAGGCTGGACGCACCTGGTGTTGTTTGGCGGAGACGGAAGACACGGGTCGCTCCTAGCTGCCTTCGGGTCACTCTCTTGCCCTCACTCCCTGTAGCCTTCTCATCGGAGCCAGCCCCAACCTCACCCGAACAATGTCATGAATATTCCCTCCTTGATGAACTTCAAGTCTTTTAATGACTCTTCATAAAGGAACAGTGGGGCCAAAAGTTGAGCAAAGGAGATGATTAAAGTGCCTTATTAAAAGCGGCCTTGTAGAATTCTCCACATGAAAGCAAGCGCCATTATGAGGCCTTATCCTTATAAATGACGCTTCGCTTTCGCGAACATGCCGAAACCTGATTAGAGTGACAGGCGCTGACTGATACTGCAAACCTGTTAATAACATGAAAATTAGAAGAGGCTCATGCAAAGAAGGGAGATTAATTTAGCCGGAGTACATCTCTCGCAAATTGCAAAGTTGTGAATATGTTCTCAGATAATGAGCCTTCCCAGTCATCAGCCCGCTTGTCATCTTCTGTAATTAATGTTAAGGAAGACGCCTTCCTGATGGTTCGAATTACTCATATACCAAGAAAATTTCTTCAGAGAAATAATTTACATTTATTATCATCGGTCTGTTTGTGTGGTTTATTTCGTGCCCGCGTAATTTATTGCGGGACCGTTCGCCTTGCCTTGATTAGTCGCTCGTCAGGACGGGATGTAATTTTTTTTTCCGTGATGGCGACATCTAACACTTGACAGTGGTGTAGCACTCCTTGTCTCTGGATGGGTTCTCCCCCCCCCCTTAAATAAACTTTGGGGCTGAGTTCCCCTAAGGTTGTCTCTCCAGTCAAGAGGGAGGTATTGGAATCACTGTTGACCAGTGGGCCTCCAGGAACACTAGGGGTTCCCTGCTGAGCACTTGGGAAGGGTCGAGGTCACCTATTCCCTCTGCTGGCCAAGGCCTAGGCTGTAGTGTGAGAGTTGACCTCACCGTCTTTGAACGCGCCGCTGTTGGGGATGGAGAGTTTGCTGTCAGTCTCCGTTCCTCACCTCTCCGCTCACTCTCTCCTCCCTCAGGCCATCCGCCACTGGAGGAACCTCCACATCTGCTAATTTATCCATCCCTAGTTATATATTCCATGCATATGACACACACCCCCTTCATCTTGACACTTGTCCCCTTTGGGGCAGCACAGTGTGTTGGGGCAGGTGTCCACTAAGTTCATACCCACCCACCCAACACCATGGATCTCTTTCTGGTCCTACCAGGGCCTACAATGCCCAGGAGGAAGGGCTGACACAGTAGAACAAGACTGAACTAGACCTGTCCATCTCAACATGACACTCTGTAAATACAACTGTAAACCACTCTTGGCCCTGTGCCCACAGCTTCTTCTCAGATTCTCAATGAGCAAAGGCTCTGGGCTGGGGTCCTCTGTGTCAACCCCTCCCTGTGTCTCCTGTCTGTCTTGCAGGGAGCTCAAAAAAAAACCATCCCTCTTGGGTACATCCAGGGAGCCACCCAACATGCCCCATGAATGTCCACAGTCGTTTATAATGGATGCTAGTGGGGACTTCTCTGTCTGTGTAGATCCTGTGCCTCAGGGAGGTTCAGGAACTCAGGAAATACAACCATCTCTGCCCTGGAAAGTAATCATGGCTGTGGGCTGCAGTGACAGGCCCTGAGTTTAAACATGAGAGGAGCCACCTGCCAGGAGACAGGCATGAGTTATAAAGAGCCACTTATAAACAAGTAAGTGGCAACTCAGAGAGTTTAACATATGTACCTCTGTCCCATAGCCCGGGAACCTGAGAGGTGAGTCTGACCAGTTCAAGCCCCATGCCTGCCATGACCACTGTTCTAGCATCTTTCCAGAATCTTGCAGTCCCAAACCCTCCACATGGCCCTGCAGCCCTTTCTTTTCTCCAATGCCCTGTGTGTCCTGTTTCCATCCATGGGTCTGAACTTCAAAAACATCCTTCCATTCTTCCCAGCAGGGGAATCCAGGCTGTGAAAGGCACAAACAGATGTAGTTGGTGTGAGCCACTGACCCTTGCTCTGCAAATGAGTCAAACGTCACAGATCAGGATTCACAGACAGAGATAATGACCTGTTTTATTAGACATCTTTCCCCCGCTCCAACCGGTGGTGTGGCGCTGGGTCGACCCGCAGTGCACCGCTGGTGTCAGTTAATGATAATCTATATTTATAAAACGATAGTCCATCAAAGGGGGATGAATATTTTAGAAGCCGCGGACAAATCAAATTGTCTTTGTCAAATGGGCGCGTGCTCCCATGCCCAGCGTGTTTTATGGCTCTTTCTGGGGTGAGAAACTCAGGGTTCCCTGAGCCAGCTGGCTGAAGGGCTGCCTTTCTCATTGAGTGGGATGAGAGCAGAGACTCGGTCTTTTAAAAAAGCCAATGAGCTGTGGAGATTGACATTAGCGCAGTGGAACTGTACTCTGTTTGATGAAGTTAACAAATAACACTGGAAGCCACAGATGTGGTGGCGTCTTTGTGGGCAAGAGTCCATTTATGCTTGCTTAAATAAATCTGTGTCTCTGCAAGTCTGGGTTGGAAAGAGCTGGGCCGAGCGGCACGTGCCTGTAATCCTTGCACTCAGGAGGTGGAGGCAGGAGGATTACAAGTTCGCGGCTAGTCTCAGTGCTCTAAGTTTAAGGCCAGCCTGGGCTTCATAAGACCTTATCTCAAAGGAACAGAAAACCAGAAAGGAGAACAGAAGAGATGGCTCGGTGGGAAAAGCACTGGATGTGCAAAAATGTAAAGAAAAACAGAAAAAGAGAAAAAGAAAATGAGGATTGTGCTGACTCCCCAGGATCACATTGGAGGGGGGAATCTGGGTATGGCAGGGTGTACCTGTTACTTCCGTGCTGAGGTAAAAATGGGTGAATCCTGGGAGTTTGCTTGGCCAGCCAACCTCTGAATCAGAGAGCTCCAAGTTCAGTGAGGGACTCTGTCTCAAATTTTTTTTAAAAGATGCAGAATGCTTGAAGAGAACATCTTGATGTTAATCTGTTAATCTCTGGCCTTCACGATCATCATTACAAGTGAGTGCACCCCCCACATGTATATTCACACACACACACACACCACACACATCACACACACACACAGGAAAGAGAAAGAAAAAAGGGGCCAGTCAACAGTGTTTACTGCAAAAGCCTAAGGCCCCAGTACTCACATCAAAGCCAGGGAGCGGCTGCCTGTCATCCAGCGTGCCTGGTATCCAGCTCTGGATGGGCAGCAACAGGAGGATGCCCCGAGCCCACACCGGCTGGCCACCCTAGCCAAGAAACGATTCCTGGTTCCTACAAGAAGTGAAGTGGAAAGTGATAGAGATACCAATGTCTATCTCTGGCCTACACATACACACAGGGAGGAAGGAAGGAAGGAAGGAAGGAAGGAAGGAAGGAAGGAAGGAAGGAAGAAAGAAAGAAAGGAAGGAAAGAAGGAAAAGAGACCCTTTCCTGGAGCAAGCAAACCTCATGCTCCATACATAAAACCAGTCATATAAACTCTAGGAAGCCACATCACTGGTCTGAGCCTGGGTTTCTCCATCTATCCATAAAGAGAATGATAGTTTCCTCATGGGCCATTATGAGGATGAAGTGGTGGCCCGAGAAAAGCAACTCAGTGCTAGAGCTATCAAAAATGTCCCAATTATCTTTGACTTTCCACTCGACACAACCTAGAGTCCTCTGAAGAGAGAGTCTCAGCTGAGGGATTGCCTGCCTGTGGGTGTGTCTGTGGGGACTGTTTTAGCTGCTCATTGATGTGGATGGAGCCAGCCCACTGTGGGTGGCACCATGCCCTAGGCAGGTGGTCCTGGGTTGTATAAGAAAGCTAGCTAAGCTTAAGCCTGCGCACCAGCTAGCAAGCAGCACTGTTCCTCTATAGTTGCTGGTGTGTTCCCTGGGCTGTGAGGGAATCCCTGACTAGAATCAATACTGTGTGGAAGAGCAAGCAGGCCTGCCTTCCGGTTCCTGCCTTGACGTGTCTTAGTGATACACACCAAGTAAGCCCTTCCCTCCTCCAGGTTGCTTTTGGTCAGAGTGTTTTATAACAGCAACAGAAAGGAAACCAGGACAGTGAAAGTCAGCTGCCCTCCTTTAGAGCAGTGGTTCTCAGCCTTCCCAGTGCTGCAGCCCTTTAATATGACTCCTCATGCCATGGCGACCCCCAGCCATACAATTATTTCATTTCTACTTCATAACTGTAATTTTGCTGCTGCTAAACGTTGTAATGTAAATATGTGATATGCAAGATATCTAATATGTGACCCCTGTGAAAGGGTCGTTTGGCCCCTCAAGGGATCAGGACTCACAGGCTAAGAACCAATGGTCTAGAGCTATCTGGCAGACTCCAGACACCATGCTGCCTGCATCTGACCTTTAGCTTCCACTTGCTCAAGGTGACAGTCACAAAAGGAACTTCTCCTGAGGGTTTTCCCAGCCCAGTATGTTGGGCACCGTGCCAAGCATTTTACATAAAGTGTTTCTTTCCCCTCACAGCTGCATCAGGCCACACAAAGAGAGACAAAATGTAAGACACACACACACACACACACACACACACACACACACACACACACACACACGGAGTCTTTAAAAAGTGAAAGTACGTGGTCCTTAGTAGATGGCTTCATCAGCGAGGTGCTTGATGCACAAGTACAGTGGCCTGAGTTCGAATCCCCAGCACCTGAGTTATAGGTGTGTGCCACAGTGTCTGGATTGGTATGCAAGTGCTGAGAATCCAAACTCAGGTTGGGAAGCAGAGGTGGGAAGGGTCCTGGGCTTGCTGCCTAGCTACTCACCAAGTCAGAGCGGTCCAGGTTCATCTGAGAAACCTTGTCTCAAGAATTAAGTTAGAGAACAATTGATGCCCGTGGCTTGCACTCGTGTGCGTGCCCACAACACGTAATATTATGCTTAATAGTTCAATCATCCCTATGGGGCACCTAAATCCATATATGTTCAGCCCCACTCATTTTATTTTATTTTATTATTTTATTTTATTTACAAAAACCCAACATAAGACCATTATACTGACGGGTGGAAAGTGTTGGGAGGACAAAGTGTTCACAGAGCCTCCCTTTAGAGCAGGCCTGGCAGCCCCACTCTCTTCAGCCCCATGTTCTCCGCTGGCCTGAGGAACACTCTGGGTGGCTGCCACTCTGTCAAAGAAGGGCTAGCCAGCATCACATCATTCTTGCTTTTAATGATTCTCTGTCTGGTTTACATTTGAAGAGCAATCGAAAAAGAAAACTTTCCTGGCCCTGGGAGCTGAGACTCAGCAACCAGGTGTGACAGGTAGGCAGCTGACCTACTTTAGGAGTCTGTGCTAGGAGGTGATCCACAGTGGGCATGCGTGTGTGTGTGTGTGTGTGTGTGTGTGTGCGCGCGCGCTCGTGCATGCACACACACACACACACACACACACACACACACACACACACGCTCCCCCTTTCAAGCCCAGTTCAACCATTTTGCCTCTGCCTCTCAATTCTGAGGGCAGTTCTTTAGAAACACGGTCACACCACATGGTTGACCCTCTTATGTAAAGCAGTGCAGTGCGGGATGGGGGCTGGAGCAGTGGTTAAGAGTGTTTACTGCTCCTGCAGAGGATCCAAGTTCAATCCCCAGCACCCATGCCCTTTTGCAACTCTCGTTCTGGGGAATCCAATGACTTCTTCAGGCACCTGTGCTCATGGTCCATATATACCCACCCCACCCCGACACAAACATGCCCATACGCCCACGCAATCACATGAGACCCTCGGTCACCCAGATGGTTACTTGCGGACTGTCAGCAAAGCCCACGTTCCTAACCACAGTCTTCTAAAAGCTTTGTTAAGACCCCAGGTTCCCACCAGATGACCTTGACCTCTTCTAGATAGTACAAACTGAAGACTCGAGAGCCTAGCAATGCGACGTGTGTGCCTGTCAATCATCTGTTGCTGTGGCGCAAACCGCTCCACATGTGCTGGCTTAAAACACCAGCTCCCACACCCTTCACTATCCAGTGGGTTGGGATTTAGGGGAGGGGCCCAGCGGGATGGCCTGTTGGCCCTGAATCTGAAATGTCACCTATAGGCTCATGTTTGAACGCTCAGTCCCCAGCTCGTGGTGCTAGTTTGAAGGGCTGGGAGACTGTCAGGAGTAGAGCTCAGCCGGCAAAAGCACGTCACTAGGGTGCGCCTTTGACAGTTATATCCGCCCTGTGTTCGAGCCTATCTTTCTATTCTTCCTGGTCTGGCATGACATGAGGAGACTTTACCATATGCCTCTGCCATCGTGAATCGAGATGCTCCTCCCATGCCTTGCCTCCCCCAACTTCATCATGAAGGACCGAACCCTTCAAAATCCTGAGTCAAAATGAGCCCTGCCCCTCCCTTAAGCTGTTTCTGGCAAAGGTTTCTGTCACAGTGGTGAGGAGAGCAGGCAGGACAAGGCATCTTCCTGCTCCATACACTGTTGGCCTGGCTGGATACAGCTGCTGGAGTGGCTGGAGGGGATGCTGGCTGGGAGAGCTGTGGTTTGTTTTCAGGAAACTTAGCCTGTCTCTGCACAAAGACTTCCTCTACTAGGATGGTCTGGGTCCTTTCTGAGCCAACACTGATGCTTACATGGCTGTCATAGTTTGAATTATGTTGCTGTGATTAAATATCATGACCAGAAGCAATTTGAGAAGAAAGGGGTTTTGTTTGTTTGTTTGTTTGTTTTGTTTTGTTTTGTTTTTTTTGGCTTGTGTGATCCAGGAACCTGGAAGTAGAAATTGACATGAGAACATGGGAGAACAAATGTTGTTCACTGGTTTGCTCTTTCTGACTTTCTCAGACTGCTTTCTTATACAACCCAGGACCATTTGTCCAAGGGTGGCCCCACCCAGAGTAGGCTGAACCGTCCCACATGGGTCATTAGTCCAAAAAAAAAAAAATCCTGCCAGACATGCCTACAGGCCAGTTGAGGTTCCCTTTTCCCAAACGGCTCTAGCTTGTGTCAAGTTGACAAAAACTAAGTAGCACAGCTGATCTCCTGTCAACTTGACACAGAAATATATCACCATTAAAGCATACCCTTTCCTTTTTTGTTTAGCCCCCAAGATCGCATGCAGATATCATGATATACAACAGTTAACCTTAAAATGTTACCACTCAGTTCTCAGACACACACACACACACACTCACACACACACATACACACACACTCACACACACACCAAAAGAAACTCAGATTACCTGTTCCATTAATCAGGGCGTGGTTATTCATGAGTTTGGCTTTTGCTCTTCTTATTTTCCTGTGGCACCAGTGCAGGCTGCTTACTCTTCTCTGACGCTTCCCAGTCTGAACACTGAGTGGCAGGAAGAAGAACATTCATAGCCGTGGACCTCATGTCAGGAAGTACCAAGTACATGATTGTAAATGTTGTTTTTATTTCCTCAGATGAAAAGTATGAGAGTTGTACACAAACTGTGTGAATACACAGCTTGGGCTGAGCCCAGAGTGTTTTTATCTAACTATGCCTAGGCCTAGGCCTGGAAGCTTCTGGCCTCTGTGCAATCTGATCTTCTGCAAGCCCGGACCTTGAAGGCTTCAGCTTGCAGCCTCCATCTGCTAACGTGGGCCCAGAATGTTCTCAGCCTCCAAGCCTTATTGCTGAATAAGCTCACCCTTTCTGGTTCTTTCTGAACTCTGGCTGGCTGGTTCAACTCAGCTGTTCTGGCTCAAAACTCCTCTCCAAGCTGACTGGATCAAACTGGCTTCTCTCACTTCTGACTGAATCGCTCTGCTTGGAAAAACTTCATCTGAACTCCACGAACTGAAATGCGCTGACTGCGCTAACAGCTCAAACTGAGCGGAACTCAACTACTTTCAGTTGAGCTGCATGGAACTCATCCCCCCACCCCCATTCCCACCCCCCACCCCCACCCCACCCCTGCTGCTCTCAAGTAGCCTCTCTCCTTCCTGTCTGTTTTCACGGGAGCTGGGCATATCCCAGCTGTGAGTCATTCTGTCAAATCTTTCTCCGATTCATCACTTAGCGATGAATTAGACATCGTTGTTTGGTGTGCTAAGGGCAGGCTGATACCCTGCGGGATCACACAGACCTAGGTCTTTGGGTGTGATCCCTTGCCAGAGCAGCCATGTTGCTGGATTTAAATTCCTCTACACATGGTAGCTATCGTCCAGTGAGGAATGAACGCCCCACCAAGCTTCAACTGCACGGAGACCTAGGAAAGTTAAGAGGAAGGAAGGGTCACAGCAGGGCCATGTGCACTTGGGGCACATTGGGGTCAGCAAAGGAGGAGATGCCTGAAGGTGCCTAGAAAGGAGGGCGGAGGGAAGGAGGGAAGGAGGGAAGGAGGGAAGGAGGGAAGGAGGGCGGAGGGAAGGAAGGAAGGAGGGAAGGAGGGAAGGAGGGCGGAGGGAAGAACTCAGGGTTCCCACATGAGATGAAGGATGAGGGACCAAGGCTATTGACGTCACTCGAATTTTAGGTTTTGTTTTGTTAAATTTTAACTCAAATTTATTACACAAAATTACACATTTCAATGTTTCTAATGATAAATGTTACTATGGGGCCGGAGAAGTGGCCCACTCTGTAAAGTGATTATTCCCATGCTAGCACAGGGACCCAGGGAGTGCTAAGAAGCAAGGCTTGTTCGTGGGCTGTCGTCCTCCCAGCCCTGGTGAAGCAGAGACAGGAAGACGCAGGGAACACGTTGGCCAGCCTAGCCAAATCCATGAGCCTGGCCTTCAGTAAGATACCTTGTCTCAAAAGGTGGAAAGGGATCGAGGAAGATGCCTGGTGCTGGCCTTTGGCCTCCATGCCCATACCCATCAGCATGCATACACATGCTTACACATAACACAAACCAAAAGAGGAAGGGGCCCGGACCTCCCCAGCTAAGACTCCAGTGGCAGGAGAAGTGGGGTCTACACTGAGTCTTTGGGCCAGGACCATTGCATTCCTCTGTTTGCCTATGCAACAGCCATAAGCTTCTTCCCCTGTGGAGAACCTGCTGAGAGCTGTGGTCCCCATTTAGGGATCCCCCAGATGCCCTGAGGATCTTCAGTGCGCATGGTCTTACTCTACACGCAACTCCTCCTTCCGACTCCTACATAGCTCTGAATCAAACACCCAGCATCCCACCAGCTCCTGCACTATTTCAGCTGTGCCTCTTACAGCAAAACAAGGTCTCCCTGGATAGTCCTGGCTGGCCTGAAGCTCACTACATAGACCAGATCTGGGTCTCAGGAGACTGAGGCAAGAGGATATTTTAGAGCACATATATATCCATTAGGAATAAACGATTTTTTTTCTATTTTTATCTATGCCATTTTCTACACCATGTCCTTCTACTCTCTGCATTTCCTGCAAGTTGGCGATCGATATAGAGGCATGGCCATATTTGGTAATTTTCTTGTCCACACCGGTCTACAAGTATCTAATACAGACAGGAGAGATGGCCCAGTTAGTACATGCCTGCTATGCAAGCTTGAGAGTGTGACTGTGGATCCCAGGCACTGTGGTAAATGTCTGTAATTCTAGAGCTGACAGGGAGGGGCAGAGAGACAGGACGATCCCAGAGATCACTGGCCAGTCAGCTCAGATAAATCAGTGACTTCCAGCTTCAGTGAGAGGCTGTGACTTAGAAAGTAAGGTGGAGAAGGGTAGAGCTGAAGATGCCTCCTGTTGACCTCTGTCTGGTCTCTATAGGCACATGCACGTGCGCGCACGCGCGCGCGCACACACACACACACACACACACACACACACCACACCACACAAAATGTGGAGAGAGAAAGGCGCACACACACATATCACATAAAAATGCACAGATAGACAGACAGACAGATAACAGACATATTATGTATGGTCTCAGCACTTCGGTGGTAGAAGCAGGATTGTGAGTTCGAGGCCAGACTCTACTGTACTACACAGAAAGTTCAAAGTTTGCTGTGCTACATAGCAAGATCCTGTCTTAAAACACAACAAACAAATACAAAAATCTGAAAGGCTGGGGCTATAGCTCAGTGACTCAATGTTTAAATAGAGTGTGCAAGGCCTTGGCTTGGTCCCCCGAAGAAAGGAAGGACACACACACACACACACACACACACACACACGGGGGGGGGGGGGAGAGAGAGAGAAAGACAGAGACGGAGAGACAGAGACAGTGGGGGGGAGGGGAGAGAGCATGTTTATTTTATTTCTTCTTGTGGTTTGCAGTGATCGAAGCTCACTGTTGAAAGCCTTTATTTCACTGAGGTTTGGAAAACACTATGTTCACAGTCTTATGGCCTCCTCCCCTATCAGGCAGAATACAACTGTAAGGAGAAAGTAACATCTATCAGGCACTTTCTTCCTTCTCCTTCCTTACTTTACTTTTTAAAGATAATTCCATGCCCCATCAGCATCCTCCAAACTGCCCTATGGGCATTGCTTTGGTTTATTCTGGTTTGGGCTGGCTTGTCTCATGTCACTAGGAATCGTGAATTTGAACCTGGCAGTGTGTCACCCACTGCCACTGTGACAGCACACTTGTCTTCTGGTCTTCATGTGAGTACCACTTCCCCTTTGAAATTTCGGCACGCCTTTGTTTCCTGGGGGGGGGGGGGGGAATGACGTGCCAGTCTTGCCTGGGGGCAGTTTCCCATCCCAGGGCTGGGTGCACCTTTCACGAGCTGTCGCCATGCTAGGGTGGGTTTAGTGATGTTGCTGCCTCTGCCACCCGAGCTCCTGCAAACAGCGCCAGTAGATTTTCTGGTTCTCCAGACTGGACTCGGGTGACGGCTTGTCTTTGTCCGTCATCAGTGTCCTGTCCTGGGTAAACAGATGTCTGTCCACATGTCCCTGAGGAAAGGTCACACAGTGGCTGGGGAAGAGAAGGGAGAAGAGACACTAACACTGGAGGACTCTCCAAACAGCACCACGGTCACCAGCTGCCACGAACCCCAGTTCACAGAGATGGGAACAGCACCAAGCCCCTGGATCCTTCTCTCTAGGGACCACAACTGATGAGAGCTGACTGAAACCTGAACCCCAGGAGGTCTAGTCTGTGAGCCCAGGATCCCATCCTGCCTCTGGGGTAGGAGAAGGGCTTTGTTTCCACCAAGACCCTGGATGGAGAGGGTCCTTTGCATCTCAACTGCTGCCCCTGCACCCCCTGTGCCCCCACTGAGCCTGCTTGCCATTCTCCCAGCAGGGTGGAGCTGGTTTTTCCTCCTCCCCTGAGTCTGAGCTGGTCTGTGACACTCAATGACAGTGAGTGGCAGGTATGACTTCAGAACATAGGCCCAGCAGTTTCTGAAGGAATGCTGGCAGGGGAGAAGCCAGCACCACCCAAGACCACCAGTGCTGGGCAAGCTCAAGCCAGCACCTTTGAGAGATGCAGAAGGAGAGACGCTGTCTCCTGTCCCACCTCGCTGCTGCATCCCAGGACATGGGCCAGACAGGAGAGCACAGTGCCTACTGTGGGCATTGCAGCCCTTAGAGCTGCTGCACAGAGAAGCACATAGCCTCAGAAGCCCAGGGGAACACTCCTGTCATCTCCAGCAGCCCAGACCTCCCCAGCTAGGACTCCAGTGGCAGGAGAAGTGGGGTCTACACTGAGTCTTTGGACCAGGACCATTGCATTCCTCTGTTTGCCTATGCAACAGCCATAAGCTTCTTCCCCTGTGGAGAACCCGCTGAGAGCTGTGGTCCCCATTTAAGGATCCCCCGGATGCCAGGCCACACTCCACTCTGTGGCTTCCATTCCTCTAAGAGAAGTGCTGAGAGGGCCAAGGGGACCCAGGGATGCCATGGTGGGTATCTTTCCCAAAGTACCTGCAGCCTTCGGTATACATCAGACAAGCATTCAATGGCCCCAGGCCCAAAGGAGTTTCCTTCCCTCTTCCTCAGAAGCCCAGTGGGGAGTCACACACACTAGAGTGAATGGACAGAGGAGATGCTGGCCCTGCTGGGTGACGGACAGCAGGAGAGATGGGCAGAGATGCAAAGAGGCAGAGGAACAGAGGGAGCAAATAAGAAGTGGGAGGGGAGGAGGGGGAGGGAGAAAAAGAGGGGCGGTTACCAGTTTGATGGAGAGAGACACACAGAAGCAGAAGACCAAGAGGGAGGTAGTGAGCTAGACCCTTGTCCAGAGGGGAGCCACTCCGCTCTCCCTGGGGGCTTTGCCACTCCCCTGCTGAGTTCAGCACCCCTCTTTGTTCCCACCCTTCTCTGTCTCCCCTCATCTCAGTTGCTGTGTCAGCCTCCTCTGCCCCTTTGCTACTGAATGCCCAACTTTTAGGCCCTTGAGTGCCAGAAAACATGACCCATTGCTTCAGGAGACCCTAGCGAAGACCCTACATCTGGCTACCTCTGTCCTATATAAAAGCCAGTCCCCTGGGTAGAAACCAGCCCCACCTGTCACCCAACCTATGTTCCCCATCTTTGCCTCTGGGAAAGCCCTTTGGGGTACACAGCCTTAGGCTGGGCAGCCTTTGCACAGCCCCGGCACAGGGTAGCAGGTCAGGAGGGCCCCCCAAAAGCCACTTACTAGAAAGATGTTGCCCCTCCTCTGTGCTCTCCTCCTCCCCCCCCCTCCAGGAGAAGGAGGCATAAAAGCAAGAGGGTCCCCATGAGCAGGCCCCATAACTCAGTGAAGCCAGCAGAGGCCAATATTTAAATCATAGCTTACTTTGCTTTGTGTGAGGGAATTTATTAGCCTACCACATAAATGTTTTATTCATTAGGCTACGTAAATAATGCATGCCTGTTTCCATGGAGATTTAACCCTTGGGCTCCTGGCGCCCTGGCCAGGGCCTGCCTGACCCCTTTGTGATATCTCTGTACTCTCCTGGTCCTGCCACGACACAAAAGGACCGACGGCAACACACAACAACCGATATCACTAGCGTTTGTCGTGGACGAAGCCCTTCAGGAAGCCAGGCAAGTGTCCAACAATGTAGCCCATGGTGTCACTATCCTAAATGTTGCCATCACCCTTGGTCTTACAGATAGGGAGGCTGAGGCTCAAGGAAGAGGGACATTTGCCCAGGGCGAAGAGGACAGGATCACACCAGCTGTGATTAATGTCAGACCCTGATCCTTTAGACTCCATCTCTCCTACACGCTGCCCATCCCAGGTACCCTGTAGGACACAGGTCTGCTCAGAGCAAGCATGCAGATGGGAATCCTCCACTCTCTGCACCCAGCAGAGTCCCAACCCCACCCTGGGACCAACGGAAGACCCAGGATCCTCAACGGCCACAAAGAGGCTGGACATTATACAAGCCTCGGCTCCCATTTTGTGCCCTGAGCGTTCTGCAGTGTAGCAGTGACAGTCTGCCCCTCATCACTTTACAGACAGCAACCCTGAGACCTTGGGGCCAAGAGCTCGGCACAGGGTCACCGGCAAATTGGCTCTGTGGGCATGTGGAGAGGCCCTGGGCAGGCCCCTCGTTCCTCCCGTCACGTCTGGTTGCTCTGCTCAGCCAGCGTGGGCTCATGGTCCACCTCTGCCACCTCGCAATGCTTGTTAGTCGGATTCCACAGGAGCCTCTCTGGCCCCTAGATGATGGCAGTGCAAGGAGGCCACCAAGGCTCCACTTGCCATCATTGCAGGCTCCCAGGCCCCCCTCCAACAGCCTCCTCTGCCTTTGCAAACAGCAGGCTCCTGTGCAAACCCCAGTTGCCAGTAAAGAGCAAGCCTGCCGAGGGACACCTGCAAACTACACCTCAGAACACTGACCTCGGGCTAACATTTCCCCTCTGCTCTGCCTCAGCCTGGCTCCGTACAGCCTTGAGGCCTCCATGACTCACAAATGGTGACACTGTGCTTGGGTGTATGCCAGGACTATGTTAGCTCTCAACCCTCATCACCTCATCATCGCCTCCGAAGCAGCCCACGAGGGAGATCTGGTTTACCTCATCTTGAGATGAGCATTTACAATTCAGAGAGGTGGAGCGATCAGCCCAAGATGCATGGCTAGCAAGCGGTACAAACCCAGTCCTTGACCAGGTGGGACCATCTGTCCTCCTTGACCCCTGACTTTGCTCCATTTCTCCCAAAGGGCAGGCTTTGAGAGCTCATGGCCCCCGGTCGCTCTGAGAACGCCACTGGAAAAGCCATTTCTCTTCAGTCTCTTCGGACCTGCTTAGGTCAAGAGTCTACTGCTGTCTCTGTGACATAACCCTCAGAAACAAAGACCACAGGTCCCTGGCTTCTAGCCCTCTGCAGGCCACAGGCGTTGGCTGGAATCACCTTACTGTGTTTCCATTATAGTTAGTTTTACAGCTGCTGTCATTGGCATCAGGCAATACTGCTTCCCTCTAAACAATAGTGATGATAAGACAACAGAGCTGAGCCACAGCCAGCCCTCCCCAAGGCCTCCCATTGTTCTGAGCTTTGTGGATTTAACCGGCTAGTCCCCAGACACTCTATTAGGAAGGGCTACAAAGATGAGGGGGAAAACGAGCCACAGAGACATCGGTGCTGACCCTGAGATCACACAGCTAGGAAGTGCCAGGGCCACCATTTGAATCCCTTACAACCAGTCTGTCTCTAACAATGAACTAAACTTCCCTTTGAAAATCAACTTTGGGCTTTTCTCATTCTCTTTGGTTTTCACTCCCAGGGTATTTTGGGGTGCTACCCTTACACTCTGAGCATCCCATTGCCATGCCTCAGAAAACTGGGATCCAGGGGATCAGATGCCCGCTTCTGGTCTCTGTGAGCACCCACACACACATGGCATACACACATTGACACATAAAAATAAATTAAGCAAAGGGCTGGAGAGATGGCCCAGCAGTTAAGAGCACTTACTGCTCTGCTCTGGCAAAGACCCTGAATCCAGTTCCCAGCTCCCACACATCTGTTGTAGCATCATTTCCCAGAGATCGGATACCCTCTCCTGGACTACACACACACACACGCACGCACGCACGCACCCACGCACGCACGCACGCACATACACAGAGGGTGGGGTTGGGGAGGAGAAAGCTGTGGGCAAGCCTGTAGGACCTTTCATTGACTGCTGATTGATGTGGGAGGCAGCAACTCACTATGGGCAGCACTACCTCTGGGCTGGCGTTCCTGGGTTCTATAAGAAAGCAGATGGAGCAAGCCAGTAAGCAGCACCCCTCCATGGCCTCTGCATCAGCTCCTGCCTCCAGCTTCCTGCCTAGAGTTCCTGCCCTGACTTCTCTCAGCGACGCAGTATGACTTGATAGTTGTAGGCTACCCAGCCCTATTCTAGAAATGTGGGGCCAAATGTCCAGGTAATTGTGTGGGTCTTGGCTTCTGTTAGAGTGCTTGCTTGTTTTATCTCCCCCTGCAACTACCAACCAGGATGTAGTTTTTTCTATGTTCTTTGGCTTTAAAAACTCCTTGTAAAATGCATTCAAGGCTCTTGCATGAGGAGCATTTCTCTGCAGGCAGTGTGCAGTGTGCAGTGGACAGTGTGCAGTGTGCAGTGGACAGTGGGCAGTGGGCAGTGGACAGTGGACAGTGTGCAGTGGGCAGTGGGTAGTGGGCAGTGGACAGTGTGCAGTGTGCAGTAAACAGTGGGCAGTGGACAGTGGGCAGTGTGCAGTGGACAGTGGGCAGTGGCCAGTGGGCTGAATACAGATTCTTAATTTGGACTTTGGTCTTTGGGACCCTTCCCTGTGACATTTTCACAGCAGTAGAAACCTAAGACACACATATACACATAATTAAAATAAAAGCAAATTCTTTTTTTGTTTGTTTGTTTGGTTTTTGGTTTTTCGAGACAGAGTCTCTCTATGTTAGCCTTGATTGTCCTGAATCCACCAGCCTCTGCCTCCCGAGTGCTGGGATTAAAGGTGTGCGCCACCATGCCTGGCTGAAAAGCAAAATCTTAACTGAGTGTGGTGGCACACATATGCCTGTAATCCCAGAGCTCTGGGAGTCTGAGGCAGGTGAATATCTGTGAGTTCAAGGCCAGCCTGGTCTACAAAGCAGGTCCAGGACATCCAGAGCTATACAGAAAAACTCTGTCTTGAAAAAATAAAAACAAGCTGCGTGGTGGTGGTGCACGCCTTTAATCTCAGCACTTGGGAGGCAGAGGCAGGCGGATTGCTGTGAGTTTGAGGCCAGCCGGTCTACAAAGCAAGTCCATGACAGTCAAAGCTACACAGAGAAACCCTGTCTCACAAAACCAAAACAACAACAACAAAACAAAATCCCACAAAAAACAAAACACAAACCTGTTTCCCCTCTCTCCCTCCCTCCCTTCCCCTCTCCCTTCCCAACCCCTATCTGTTTTTTTTTTGTTTGTTTTTTGTTTTTTGTTTTTTCCAACACAGGGTTTTACCTTGTAGCTCTGGCTATCCTGGAACTCTCTATGTAAACCAGGCTGGCATTAAGCTTAGAGAGATCTGCCTGCCTCTGCCTCTCAAGTGCTGGGATTAAAGATGTGTGTCACCACACCCATCTTAAAAAAAATAAATCTCTAAAACAAAACAAAACAAAACCTAGAATGATGTGACGTCTAAAGTTTTCTCTCACAGATACCTTCACACCTTGGTCCATCACTGGCTTCCTAAGGGCAGAGGTGGCTGGTCACAATGTACCAACTGTCAGGAAGAAGAGGGACCAGGAAATTGGGCAGGGCTATAAAACATCCATTTCCTCCAGTGAGACTTTGTCTCTTAGAGGTTCCACAACCTTCCGCACAGTGCCTTAAGCTAGGTACCAAGTGTTCAAATACAGGAGACTTTAGGGGACATTTTACATCAAACCACAGCAGCTTCCTTTGGGCGTCTCCTGGGATCCGCGCAGTTTCCATACATAGGGTGCATTGCTGTCTCCATTTTAGATATGAACAGAAGTAATACACAAGTTAAGCTTGCCTTCTCTCCCTCGGTGGCACGGGACCAGGGCTCGGAGCCTGGCCACCTCGCTTCAGAGCCGCCAGCAAGCACATCATTGCCACAAAGACCTGACTATACAGAAACGTCTGCAATACCTAGATACAGCTCTGCCTGCAGCCAAATCCTGCCCGGACCCTCTCCTCTAGCCAAGCCAGTGACTTCGCCGTGCAGACTTGATCTGGGAGAAGTGAATGGAGGGATCCCAATACTTGCATAGGAGGAAATAGCGTCGTTCTGTCCCTCCTCGGTTAGAGAGTTCAGCTCAGAGGACACAGTCTAAATACCTGTCCCTGCCTGAGGCCCGAGGCAGGTGGACGTCACTCTTGGGACTAGAGTGAGAGGCGTGAGGGCCCCATGAAGGTACTGACTATGCAGTTGGATGTCCCTGTCAGTGAATGGCTCTTTCTACTGTAGCCTTACTACTTGGATCCCTCACCTACACCAACCCCTGCTGTGAGCACACCTGCCTGGATTTTGTCCTAGTGTCTGCTGCCTTGGGCACCCATGACCATCATCATCTCATCCAAGCAGCACACCGTGGCTTTGTGACTTCCCGCCCTTGACCGTGGGGTATCATATTCCCGGCCTGCCCATCATTCCACAGAAGCACACTGGAAGGCGGCTTCTTCCTTGCTGAGAGGGATTCTGCAGAGATAATGTCACCTATAGATCTCTCCTTCCTGCCTTGGTAAGTTTTGTGTCTCTACTAAAGGGCTTTGTCTGAGACATCAAGGCTGCAGGTCCCCTGGCCCCAAAGACCCCCACATCCCCTGGGGCCCTTGAAGAAATGATGATGTGCAGGAGGGGCAGAGAACAGTAGCCACTCTGCCATCACCCCAAGCCCAGGTGTCCTTCTTTGAGATTGTTCTCAGCTCCTGTGCAGACACAGCTCTCCATGGCTCAGATGAGAGTCCATGGGGCCAGGTGGGGACAGGAACATGCTTATTCTTGCCTTCAATCCATTCACCCAACCTCCTCCTCCTCCTCACAGCCACACATGGTCCCCCAATGTTTCAAACCCACCATAAGGTCCCAACAATCACACACACCTGCACACTCAACTTCAATTTCCTTCCACTCCCAACGGACCTTGGAAGCTATTGTGTTCCCTACCAGTTCAAGTGTCATGTCTGGCCCAGGTCCTCATTGTCTTTACTATGTCAACGTAGCCAGACCCCACGAGATCCAGGGACTCACCACTTAGACCCCAGAACAAGTCTTCAGTCCCACCTCTTGATGTTTGCTAGCTTGTAAAGTTAGCCCCACGTCGTCTCTCTGCCAACCCTGGATAGGGAAGAAGTGAAACTGAGGCAACAGGAACAGAGGCCAGATATGAAAGGACTCCTAGAGCTTCCGGTCCCCAACTGGATCAGCTAAGTGGTACCCCTCGCCCTTGCCTCGGTGTGCCTTCTGCAGTCTCTCATGCTGCTGGCAAGGCCACAGAGGGTGCCGTGATAGGAACGGCTGGGGCCGCAGAGACACCATCCCCTGCGTTAGACAATGGCATAGAGCCCCACAGCTGGTCAGATTCCTTGAGGAGCCCTGCTCAGTCAACCCCGGACATACCCTCAGAGATCATCCTGCCATCACCTGCTCCCCAAGTCTCAGCTCCCCACTAGCCCACAACTTCCAGGAATGGTCTCAGGGTTTCAACACACATGGCGTCTAACCCACTGTGGCCCACACCTGCTGGGACACTAGACACAGTCTTCCCTTTCAGCCTGGCCCCTGAGTAACCCTTTAGGCCTCCTCTTATCTCCCAAGTCCTGCAATCAACAACTGGCCCCCTGTCTCCTATTTCAATTGCTCCCAGGAAGTTTTAGAGTAACAATCATCATAGCTAACTGGGGTTCCTGGGACGATCCATTGGCAATCATCCCATGACACTTGCCATCCCTTGCATACAGTAGGCCTTTAATACCCGAGGATGAACGCATGAGCAGAGGCCCCTCCTTTGCCATCGCAAGAGATTGCTCTAGTACTACATGGGCCAAGGTCTCAGGTGAGGCCCTTCCTCACCTCTGCATGGTCACTTCCTGAGCCAGAGAGCAGCTGTGTTAGCTGCTTTGCCCATTGCCATGACAACAGAAACAAGGCAAGAAAGGTTTATGTGGGCTGATGACTTGACAAGGTATAGTCCATCAGGGCAGTGGGCCTTTAGGGCTGGGACTCCCCACTCCCTGGACCCAGAAACAAGAGAGTGAGGAATGCTAGCGTTCATCAGGCTTTCTCCTTTCCCCCTTTTTTATTCAGTTGGGACCCCTAACCTATTGGATGGTGTCACCCACATTCATGGTGGGTCTCCATCAGCCGTACCTCTGTGAAAACATTCTCACAGATGCCCCCCGCCCCCGAGGTGACCCCACAGACAAGTCAATGTTGAAGTTTGACCATCAGAGCACCCCTGGGCACCCCTGGGGATGCTGGCTTGAACTGTTTCTTCTTTTTATTATGGCTTAGTGTGTGTGTGTGTGTGTGTGTGTGTGTGTGTGTGTGTGTGTGTGTACGCACGCACATGCCCCAGCCTGTGTGTGGAGGATCAGGGCTTTCTTTCTGTTTTGTGGATTCTGGGGAGTGTCCGACTCAGGGGCGGTGGGGCTCGGGGGCAGGGGCGGGCTGCTGAGCCATCGGTGCAGAACTGTCTTGGTTGTTGATTGACATGGAGGGTCCAGCCCACTGAGGGAGGTACCAGCCCTGAGTAGGTGGTTCTGATGTTGAAGAAAGCTGGCTGGTTTCTGCTGAGTTCCTGCCCTGAGTTCCCTCAATGATGGACTGTGACTTGGAAACAAATAAATAAACCGTTGCTTCCCCTAAGTTGTTGCTGGCATTTATTACAGCAGCAGAGGGTAAGCTGATATGCTCACCTCTATTGCTAACATGAGATAGGTCTCAGGCTCCCGTGCTGAGAGGGGTCTGGTCCCAAGAGGCCAAGGTGACATCCTTGCTTGCCTTACACCCTCCTGTCCGCAGCATGCAAGCCATTAGGAGATGCTGTGTATTCAATTCTGTCCTTCCAGAAAGCCGTGGGGATAGGTCAGTCAGTACAGCGCTCGCCTCGAAAGCATGGGAGCCTGTGTTCAATCCCCTTTTAGAGGTGGGTATGGTCGGACACACAAACACACACAAGGCCACGTTAAAGGCCAGGCAGGCAGGCATGGTGTCTCAGGCCTATAATCTAGCACTCAGGGCTGAAGCAGCCTCCTATTTAAGGCCAGCCTGAGCTACAGAGTGAGTTCAGACCAGCCAGGGCTACAGAGAGTGAGAGTCTGTCTCAAACAGATAAACAAAGAGCCACATGGCACTGTCAGTGCACTTCAGAGCATGGCCCTATTTGGAAACTGTGGGTGTGATCAAGTTAAGATGAGGTATTGGGGCTGGAGTGATAGCTCAGAGGTTGAGAGCACTGACTGCTCTTCCAGAGATCCTGAGTTCCGTTCCCAGCACCCACATGGTGGTTCATAACCACCTATAATATGATCTGATGCCCTCTTCTGGCCTGCAGGTGTACCTGCAGACAGAGCACTGTGTACATAATAATAAATAAATAAATCTTTTTTTAAAAAAAATAAGGTCTTTCCAGAATAGTGGTCCTTAATCCAGGCGTCCTGGTATCCTTACAAGACAGGAGGGGAAAGAGGGCTCTACATGACCTCAGAGGCAGAGTGGAGGGGTGCAGCCCCACGTTCAGGACATAGAAGATCTCTGGCCTCACGTGGAACTGAAGAGGCAGTAGGGAAGAACCCCCAAAGCCTTCCCTTCAGACTTCTGGACCCCAAACTATGAGAAGATAGTCCTGCTGTTCTCAGCTAGTGGTTTTTGGTTCACTGCGACAACATGTTTTGTACCAGTGTCATTGGGGGGGGGGGGTCACAAGCCAGAAGCTGCATGGAGTAATCCCTTGTTATGACAGGAGCTCAGCGTGCAAGCCACTTGGAGCATCAGGGCACTGCTGGGATGAAGCAGGGTAACACGACAGCCAAGTCACTGTGGTCTGTAGGGGACTGTGCGGTGCAGGGACCTGCAGGCCACTCAGTCTGTCTCTCCAAAGACACCTCATCTAGATGGGCTTCCAGTCTCTCCAGCCATGGCTTCTGCACAGAGTCACTGAAGGTGGTGGCCCTGGGCTGAATAACCACCGAGGGTCCACGCGGGGACTACGGCTCATCGGTAGGAGAAGGGGTCACAAGGAATCCAGTGCAGTGTGACGGTTGGAATCCACGTCAACCTGAATCGCATCACCTAGGAGACAAGTGTCTAGTCATGTCTGTGAGTTTAACTGAGGTGGGAAGATGCGCCCTGAGTGTGGATGGCACCATTCTGTGGGCTGGGGTCCTGACTGAGTAGAAAGGAGGAAGTGAGATGTGTGGTGGCATCTGTCTCGCTCTGTCCTTCGCCTGAGCACACTGTGTGACCAGCTAGCTGCCTCACACTCCTGCTGCCACAACATCCCCCACCATGAAGGACTGTACCCCCAGACCATGAACCCAAATAAAACCTTCCCTCTTCAAGTTGTCTTGGTTGGGTATTTTATTATTATTCATATTTTCAACTTTTAAAAACATTTTTAAACAAGTTTGTTTATTTATTTATTTATTTATTTATTTATTTATTTATTTATTTTTATGTGCATGAGTGCTGGCTTGCATGTATGTCTGTGAACCACACATGTCTGGTGCCTATGGAGGTCAGAAAAAGTCATTACATCCCCTGGAACTGGAATTACTGAGAGCTGTGAGCCACCATGTGGGTGCTGGGAACTACACCCTAGGTCCTCTGGAAGAGCAGCACGTGCTCCTAATGGCTGAGCCATCTCTCCACCCCCCATAGTGTTTACCTCTATCTGATCTATCTGATTTATTACAGCACCTTGCTTTGATGACAACCCCATGACCCCATCACCTGGTAGCATCTCCTTAAGTTCCTCCCCAGCCTCTCCGCCATCTCCTCCATCAACTCATGGCCAGCTGTCCTCAGTACTGTGTTTACAACTTCCTTCTCCCACACACTCTCTCATGTGTGATCTCTCAGGTCACCCGATGTCTCCCCAAAGAGAATGACACATCTGACGCCTCCCAGCCTCATCCTGCCCAGGCTCTGCAGACTCAGGAGCTCTGTAGTCTTATCCAAGCTACCCAAATCCAAGGTGCTCTCCTTCCAATAAAGACATATGACATCCACAGCTTCTAGCTCCTGCTAGGTATGCCTGCAGAAGACCTCACACCCTCTTAAAAAGGAATCTCCTCTGCTCTTCTCCATGCTCCGCCTTTTATCAGTCATTCCAAGCTGACCCTGCTCTTGCACCTCTGGCCACTGACACAGGCTAAGTACAGAATGTAAGGGCCCAACCTATCACATGTAGATGTCCGGGCTGGAGATGTGGCCCAGTCAATAAATTGCCCCATAAACATGAGGACTGGAGTTTGACCTCCAGCACCATGCCTGTGATCTCAGTGTTGGGCAGATGGAGACAGGCAGATCCCTGGGGCTTGCAGGCTCGCCAATATAGCCTCGGGGGCCAGTGAGAGATCCTGTCTCAAAAAATAGAATGGGTGACCGGAGTTGGCTTGGTAGGTAATAGTGGTTGCTGTAGAAGCACCAGGGCTTGAATTTGAATCCAAGCGCCCAGGTAAACAAAGCCAGGCATGGTTCCACATGCCTATAGCCTCAGCATTGTGGGAGCAGGGACAGGCAGACCCCAGGAGCTCATTAGCTATGCAGTGTAGCTGAAACTGTAAGCCACATGTTCATCCATAGGTTCTGTATCATGCAACAAGGTGGAGAGCAACAGAGGACTCATGAGGTCCCACTGTGACTTCCATGTGTGGATACATACTCATGTATATGCAACACACACACACACACACACACACACACACACACACACACACACACCCCACAATGCACTATAAACATTTGGGGCAGGAGGGAGCTGATGAATCTATTTCAGTAAATAAACCTCACTTGAAGTCTTGCATTTGAAAACTAGGGCCCTCCCCAACCGGACTCAACAAGATCCTGGGCCCCCTGAAACTAGCTTAGGAAATGGGGCTCATGCCTGGGGGAGGAGCAAAATTCTGTCCCAATATACAGAAATACATTCAGGACCCCAGAACCAGCTTATCCCTCATTCCAAAGAGGCACAGATGTCTCAGCCCTTTCTGCCAAGATCTTTATTGTATTTTTTTTTTGCAAAGAAAAACAAGTGTGGATGGGGAGAGGGTTAACGGTTTATTCTATTTTTTTTCTGAGTGATTTTATCACTGCCGTTAGAACATTCATTGAAGTAAGTGAGGAATCCATCACGGGTTGACAGCAGTGCGCAGACTAATGGCTGTTACATGGTAATAATTTTTAATATGATTTTTATTTCACTTAATTTCATATGTGCTTGACAAAAGGTCCCCAGTCACTTGGGAGCAGTGCGGGACTGGGAATATGCACACAAAATGGTCTGTGGAGGCAGGTGCTGGAGCCCTTCACAGAAGCGGCTTTGCCACTGGGAAGGAGGAAGTCAGAAACTTGGTGGGAGGAGGGGAGGAGCTGGCTTCTGGCACCATGTTGGTGTCACACCCCCACAGACATGTCACGACACCATGAGTCAGAGACGGATGCATAAGCAATGAGTCTACCATGTGCACGCAGGCTTGCTGGGAACCTGCACAAAATGGCTCATCTTGTGAGGACATGGTCACACCCTGTCAGTCACACTGTGGGTTTGTAGAAAAACACACAGTAAGTAGGAACTGGGCACATAAATGCCAGGGGAGGAGGAGAGGGGGAAAAGAGAGAGGAAAGGGGAGAAGAGAAGCAGAGGAAGAGAGTGGAGAGAGGAGAGAGGGAGGGAGGGGGAGGGAGGGAAAGAGAGGGGAGGAGGGGGAAAGAGGAAGGGAGAGAGGGGGAGGGAGGGAGGGGGAGGGAAAAAGAGATAAAGAGAGGGAGGGAGGGAGGAATGAGGGAGGAAGGGAGGGGGGTAATATCCGTTGCTTTGGGAAAATCCCTGTGCCTAGAACTGTAAAGACCCAGCCAAAGAAGCTAGTTTGGTCTTAATGCTTGTTCTTGCTTGTATGTGCAGACACACACACACACACACACACACACACACACACACACACACACGGAGAGGGGGGAGGGAGGGAGGGAGAGAGAGAGAGAGCAGCACACTAGTACATCATCAGAGACTTGAAACAAGTCATCCAGCCCTGCCCATGACAATGTTCCTGTAAAGACGAGAGATAAAAGTGAAGCCATAATCCAACACTGAAGCTGTCTATACACTAGACCATCGCAGAACTTCAGACCATGGTCACTGGGCATGTGGTACACCCCACTGTCACACCAGTTGCTATCTCACTGGTCCTTTGGCCCCTTCTGGTGGGATAACAATAGTACCCACCACAACTGGCTATGGCAAAGCATGACATGCTCCTAACCTTAAACGTGCCTGGGGACCTATCACAGATGAATGTTTGGCATAGCTGGCTTCCACATCCTGCCAGAAAAGAAGAGTCCAGAGTCAGACTGCCCAAGCCCATCCACTCGCTGTCTCCATAGAAACATAAGTCCTCACCTCTCAATACTCAAACGGATTCATAGGAAGAGTGTGGCTCTCAGAGGAGTTTATCTACTGTGACCATGTCCTCCCAATTTCTTCTGGAAAGGATAAAAGCTGGATTTTCTTAGGTCCTCTTAGGATGGAAGAAGATTATGAGAAGCTAAGGACATCACCCAATATGGCGCCAATCTTCCTCAAGACTCTTATCCTGCCTGGCTTTAAGATGCTGCTGTCTGCAGGATTTAGGGAGCTGACAAACAGGTCACCTTACGCGCCTAATTATTGTCTCATCTTGGTCTACACAAACAGACATTCATGCGTGTGCACTCATACCCGCATGCATTCTTGCACACACACTCGTGGATTCACAAGCATTCACATATGCACATACACACACTTGGATGCATGCACACACTCACATGTGCACATGTGAGTAAACACACACACACACACACACGCACGCACGCACGCACGCACGCGCGCGCACATGCACACAGGCCCGCACCTTTCAAACATTTCAGTCCTTGCCTTTCTACACTCAAGTTTGCCAGAATGAGATCAGAACTCTGGACAGCAGCCTGTCCCCGTCCATGGTGCTGCCCTGTTTCTCACTCCTCGAACGCAGCTCGGCTCCCCTTCACTCCCAATCCTGCAACCAGGAAGCCCAGCAGGATATTTCTCTTAAACGCCAGGGCTCTGGGGTGACTGAGCTGATGCAGAATCGGAGTCACTGGGAAATTTGGGATCTTAAGAAACTACAGTAAAGAAGCTCTCCTTGCTTGCCCAGAGGGTTTTGGGGTGTGCAACCCTGGAACTCTTCCCAGGCTGGGGCCCACAATGGGCTGAGAAATGGCCTTTTTTTTAAAAATTATTGTCACAGTTATTTCTCCTCCAACCCATTAGGTAAGTGCTACTTACCCTGAAAGTAAGCCCCACCCTGAAAACCCCAGGTCAGAGATTCACCCACATTCACAAGATGTGAAGGAAGGGCATACGCCTCATATTCTCACTCTATCTCAGAGACATGTGTGGTCATTGCCCCTGGCACCATCACCCAACAGATGCTCCCGTGTGCCGTGAGCACACGCATGACCCCAAAGCCCGCAGCCTGTTTGTTACTCTGGCTCTGGGATAGAGAGATCAGCTTCAAAGCCGTTTCTCCAGACACCGACGCCCCCTGTCTGTTTCCATTACCAAGACTTTCCTCTCCATGTCTCTCATGGAGCCCAACACAAACCCCAAATGTCCCTCAGCAGAATGTGACCATCTCAAGCTTCTCTAAACAGGAAGTTGAAGGTCCTGAGATCCAGTTACCTTTAGCATGGAGCAGCACAAACTGGCCATTGTGGGGGTTTGGGTAAGAATGGTCTTCTACGAGGAAGTCCATGTCTAGTCCAGTCTCTCTTTCTCTGTCTGTGTCTGTCTGTCTGTCTGTCTGTCTGTCTGTCTGTCTCTCTCTCTCTCTCTCTCTCTCTCTCTCTCTCTCTCTCTCCATCCATCCATCCATCCCTTCTACCTGTGGATTAGGATGTAGCTCTCTTCAGCACCATGCCTGCCTGATGGCCACTATGCTCCCAACCATGATGATAATAGACTAACCCTCTGAAACTGTAAGCCAGCCCCCAATGAAATGCTCTTCTCTAAGAGCTGCCTTGGTCATGGTGTCTCTCCACAGGGACAGAACAGTGACTGAGCTAGCCATGCTGCCAGCAGAAGCACAGCCAGCCTTCCTCCGAAGCCAGGGCTGCTGGGCCTGTTCCGTGTGCTTATTTGAATCACTCCCATGAGACACTGGGGTTGTCTCTCCCTTGTCATCTACAGGGGAGGGTTTTCAGCTAGTTTCCAAGGTGTGGCAGGTTTGTGGAGGAGGTAACTTAGGAAGAGCACTTCTGAAGTTGCCCAGACTCAGGACCTGGATATGCACTGTAGCTCGTGGTCCACTCTTGCCAGAGCCAAGTTTCCTAGCTGGGAAGGCAGGGGATGAGTCCAGGCGTGCGCTAGGAGCAGAACAGTAACAAACTGCAGCTGATGTTCTCTCCACTACTCCACTACAAGCCTGACACTATGCTAGGAGCGAGGCATGCAAGGTTAGCCAAGCAAGGTCCTTCCCCTCAGGAATGCCAAAGATTGACAGGAAAGAAATACAACTAAACGGACAATTTATGCCAGACAATGATGCTTTGTCAAAGATGACTGAAGAGGAAAGGATCGGGGGCTCGTCCTGGGCCGTGTTAGCTGAGAGTCTGTCCCTATGACATCCTTCCTCAGACCCCACAGGGGTCTGCTCATCAATTGTCCCAGCTCCAGACAGCACATCCAGGTAGAGGCTATAAAATCTAATAGTCACCAAAGGCAAGGACTTGAGGGGCCACCTGCTTTTTATTTAAATCCAAGCCCCTTAACTTAGTCACCGTGTGCCTTTGTACGTGTTATTAATCTCTGTAGGCCACAATACCCTCAGCTGTAAAATGGAATAATAAAATCTAACCTATCTCTGGGGACGATGTAGGGATTCAGTGAGGGGGGTGATTATGAAGAGCCAAGGACAGGAATTAGCACATAGTGGAGACTGCAGGGAAGCAGGGGCTAAGATGGCAGCAATGTCCTCATCCTAGTGCACAAGTGTATCAGAGGCTGGTGACAAGGTGAGGCAGGCAGGGCATGGGACACAGTATGATCTCACATAAGCTTCTGAGTCATCTGCTCTCTGCTCACCCTCATACACCAGACCAAGGGCTCCATTGATGCTGCTTCCAGAGACAGAGACAGAGAGGGCCTCTTTACCCCACTGCCTCTGTACTCACCAGTGCAACTGCCATTGAATGGGCACCAACCTTGCTGGGCACTCGGTACATGTCATACCAGCCAAGTCCCCATGGCACCTTTTCCTTTTGTTGAGATAAGATCTAGCCGGCCAGTAGTGGTGCACACTTTAATCCCAGACCATGGGAGGAAGAGTCAGGTGGATCTCTGTGAATTCAAAGCCAGCCTGGTCTACAGAGCAAGTTCTAGGATGGCCAGGGATACACAAAGAAACCCTGTCTCAAAAAACAGAGAGACAGAGACAGAGACGCAGAGAGACAGACAGACACGGAGAGAGACAGAGACACAGAGAGATGGAGGGAGGGAAAAAGGGAGGGAGAGGGATGGAGGAAGGGAGGCGGGGGGGGGGGCAGAGGGGAGGGGAGAGTTATGTATCCCAGGCTGGCTGTGTTGTCATGGATGATACAGAACTTCTGACTCTCCTGCCTCCATTGCTCCAAGTCTGTGATTACAGGCTTGTGCTCCATGCTTGGCTTATGCAATGCTGGGGGTAGAGCTGAGCAAAAATGGGTCAGCTTATGCTGCTTTCTCCCTTACTAATAGCTCAGCCTAAAGGCCACTTAGCCATCTAGGCACACAGCACTCCCTCTCTGCCATGCCTTCCATAGCACATACATACATATACAAACACACACACATGCACACACATGCACACACATACATACACACAAACATAAACACATACATTCACATACACACATACACATATGTACACACGTACATACACATACACACATAAACACACACACTTCACATGTAAACAGACCTGAATTCACTTCCTACTCTTCCGACTTGGGCCTGTCATTTGCCCTTCTGGTCCTCAGATTTCCCACAAGCCCAGCAGAGAAGGCCTCTGCCTCTCAGATCCAGGATCTCTGGACCAGCAGAGGGAACCAAGCCCCCACCCTCTTGAGGCAGCCAGGTAGCTAATCAGACAAACAGATTTAGAATTCTAGAACACCACAGGTGGGTCTTTCCACACCCTTCCTTTTCCTGCCTTTGTCCCTAAGTTTCAGCAGGCCAAGTAAAGCCAGCATGTTGGGAATGAAATCGCAGCATCTCTGGAGTTTGCCTCTAAATCTGTCCCACACTGTCAATGCCCTAAGCCCACTGAGCCTCTGTGGTTCCAGCGATAAAGAGCTGAGCGATACCTTCCATCCTGGGCTCCTCTAGGAACTCAGAGCAGCACAGGTCAACACATCCAAACATGGACACAGACCAGAGTCCATGGACCCCAAGAGCAGGTAACCAAAGCATGTCTGTGCACAGTGGGCATGCACGGCTATAGGGGGGAAGGAACACGGAAGCCCACCCATTGTGGGTAAAGTTGAAAAACACCAAGCCAGTGAATGCCCAGACACAAAAGGCCACATGTGGCGTGACTACATCACAAGACACACCCAGGAAGACAAGTCCTGAGGGACAGGAAGCAGGTGAGCAGCTGTCAGGGCCTGAGGAAGAAGGCTGTGTAGGTTTAGGGGGGCGGTCTACTTAGGGGGAATGAGTCCACGTAGACAGTAGACTGGTCCCATGTCTGGGTGATATCTAAGAAACACTTCATTGTACCCATAAAGGTGTCGATTTGATGACATATGAATAATCACATCTTAAAAACAAAAAGAAAGAAAAGACTGGCTGACGAGAGTGTGAGCAACCTAGGGAATCCTAAGGGCCCCCGAAATCCTGGGCTGCCACCCAGGCAAACACGTCCACAGGCCCTGAGCCCGGATCAAGCAGAGCTGAGAAACAGAAAAATCTCATTCCAGGAGTGTCTGGGAGGAGAGCCAGTCAGCCTGTCACTCCCTGGCTGGAGGTGGAGGAAGTTCCTGCTGATGGATGCTGGGGTCGGGCTGCGGGGCCCTAGGCTCAGGAGTTCAGACGGAAGATGATCCTGGAACGCCCCCCCCCCCAGGGTCACAGAGCACTCTAGGCTGAAGGCTGAGACATGGGAGCCATTAGGAGGGAGAAGGGGCGTGGGACAAGCCAACCCATGGAGATGGAGGACACCCGGAGAGGCAGAGGGATGTTCAGGAATTAGGAAGCCTGCTGAAGAAGAGGCTGGGAGATGCTGGAAGAGACACAGCCAGGGAGGGTGGAGCTCAGTCCCAGACTGATAACACCATGGGGTATAGTCACCCAGAGAAGGGAAGCCTAGAATGTCTGAGGGGGAGAGAGAAGAAAAGATGGTGTCTCCCACAGGTGGGCAGCTGGTGTTTCAGGGCAGCTGAAGGAGCTGAAGGAATAGATGCATCCAGCCTGTTGAGGAGAGAAAGTGGTACCTAGAGGGAAATACCAAAAAGACTGAAGATGCGCAAGCATGGTGGTTAAACGCCAAGGCCTCTGAGCATAGCCCTGAGGTCATTTCTCCATCAGGGTGGTTACGTTTTTAAAAAAGTCCCTAAATGTGGGTGGCACTATTTTATGGGCTGGAATCCTGGACCTCTCTGCTTCCTGGCTGTGGACGTGATGCCAGTAGCTCCCTCAGGCTCCTGTCTCCGTGCCTTGCCTGCCCTGATGGAGCGTTCTCTCAAACTGTGAGCATAAATACACCCTTCCTTCTTTGTTGTTGTTGTTGTTGTTGTTGTTTTGTTGTTGTTGAGACAAGGTTTCTCTATGTTATCTTGACTCTCCTGGACTTGCTTTATGGACCAGGCTGGCCTTGAACTCAGCGATCCGCCTGCCTCTGCCTCCCGAGGGCTGGGATTAAAGGTGTGCGCCACCACACCCAGCCACCCTTCCTTCTTTAAACTTGTTTTTTTTTGTTGTTGTTGTTATTGTTTTGTTTTGTTTTGTTTTGTCTTAGGTATTTTATTGCAGCAACAAGACAACTAAGCTATACAGAAAATGTGGCTGCAAGCCAGGACACCCAGGGGCCTTGGTGACCACTGGACAGAGCCAGTTAGGTTCTTCAGGAAGCTTCTATAACATCTCCTCCATCCACCCTCTGCCAAGGATGAGTGTGGGCTCTCCAAGAAGCACCTGCATGACCTGGTTGCTCAGCATCCTCTGGTATTTTCTGTAACTCCAGGGTCTGAGATACAAAGAAGGTACAAGAAGGATAAATAGAGAGCTGCTTCTAGATGGATAAGCAGACCAACAGACACACAGGCCAACAAGCAGCTGGGAAAAAAGAAAAAAACCAGACAAAGGGACAGAGGCAAAGCCACTAGATGTCTGCCGTTCCCTGTGGGGTCTCCCACCCCAACCCATTGCTGACACCTCTAGTCTCAGAGCATAGATTTATCTCTAAACACCGCTGCAATTCCTCTATTGGATCTGTAATCACGGACTCCAATGTTCACAGGATAAATACACTAACAAACTTTGTTAGCGCTGAGGTTCCAGCAATCAACGCGTCCAGTGTGAGATATGGTCCACTTGCCTGCTGGAGTCCAAGCCTTCACAAGGCTCCGTGGTCTGGTGCCACGGGTACCCCAAAGGCCTCAGCTGGGGTGCTGGCCCACTCTGCACACACATGCAGAGTATCTGTGCAGGGGCAGTGGGGGCAGGAGGTTCCCCCCCTGCCCCCCCCCCCCCGCACATGCTGGCATGTAGCCGCTGCTGCCCCTGTCTGAGCCTCGTCACTAGCAGACATAAACTAACTCCGTTCCTGGGGACCCCAGAGGAACAGCAGGAACTGTTTGGTAGAGAATTATAGCTGTGGGTGAAATTAGATGTACTCTGAGCCCCAAGGCTGAGAGAAATAAAAAGCATTTTAAATGGAGTGTAGAATTCATATTCCTCAGTCACTTTCCAATAAATAAATCTTGTACCGTTTTTTTTTTTCTGTAAACAGTGGTTACGCGCGGCTTCTATTGTCCCCATATTCTATAAGGCAGGAGTGGTGGCCCCAGCACTGGGATGGAGCAAAGAAACTGGGAGATAGCTGAGGCTTGGGGACCCCAAGACCTGGTGGGTTATTGGGAGGTTACACACACATACACACACACACACACACACACACACACACACACACACACACACACTTTAAGGAAGTACCAGGAGGATTGTGGGGCCATAGCCCAGCTGTGAACACCCCTCAGATAAGCCCAAGGCAAGGAAACTTCCAGCCCAACAAGCCCTAGGTTGGGGGCTCCAATGTGGATCCATCTCCCCAATAGTTCTCTCCCCAGGAAACAAAGCAGTCTATTGGAAGTGACAGCTGAGGACAACATGGCAATGCTGCAGGCCACGGTCACCACTCACTGCAGCACCCATTGTTTCTAGCTTTGTTTTTTACCACCTCTGCCAGCCTCTAGCAGAATTGACACCTCCTCCCACTAAAGAAAAAAAAACACAGAAAACCACAGAGAAGAATTATCCCCCAATCCTCTTACCCCCAGAAAAAGAGCACTGCAGACATGCGGGGACTTTCCCTTCAGGGGGTGGGCGGTACAGATACGTCATAAATACACATTTCGTGGAACAGAAATAATCTGTGTTTATTAAGTGTCCAACACATGCCAGGTACTGTTGTGGGAATTTGGAAGATATGATGTCTGAATTTTACAACAAAGGAGTTTGTAGCAGCAATTAATGATAAGCTATGTCACTAGTTACTACACTATAAGCTCACGGTTTGGGGGTAACCTCATTGTGTGCTTTCAAACTGATACATGCTGTCTCCTGCAGCTCCCTTCCCCATCTCCCCGAGAAGGCAGCATAGCCAACCTGCGAAGTTGGGAGGGAGCCCTCCAAGGTCATGAAGGTCATGGGCTGCAAAGCCTTTGTGATAGGATTCCAGGATACAAGGCCAGAGACCAGGCTGGCCTCGAACGCATCATCTTAAACTAAGAGCAACATCCTTGGAGCTGGGAAGTGGCTCCATGGTGGAGTGCTTGCCCAACATATGATATAGATTATACAGTATAGATTATATATGAGATGCTGTCTGGGTCCCACTCCAGCACTGCAAAGGCAAAAGAGGAAAGACACCCCAAAATATTTTCTATTATTAAAGCCTGCAAACAAAACACACCACGCAGTGAGATGAGCCAAAACTTACCTCCCAAAATAAGACTTGGAAAGAAAACACAACACAGGATTCTGGGCCATGCCTCCCTTGCTGTCCCTCCCCCTTCCTCTTCTTCCTGCTTCTACACATGTACCCATTTTACAGACCAACAGGGAGAGGAGGGAAGAAGCCGCCCCTCTGCTGGCCTCCTAAGTCCTGTTCCCTGGAGCAGGACACCCCCAAGAGCTCACTGAGGTGGGAGGAAGGCAAGGCTCTGCATTCCACTCACTGCCTCCAGCAAGCCTCACCCGAGGGTTCCCTCAAGTGGCTGTGACTCCAGAGGCCTTCATGGGGACGATGAATGAGTTGACCTTGAACAGGAAAATGCAATCAGCCAGAGCAGAAAAAAATATCATGGGCTGAGTTTTGGATTCAGGGTCCACAGGATCCTGCCCAAGGCTGGCTCCTGTGGAACTCCAGGCTGTCTCGCCCTCTCCGGACCTCACCTTGCCTGCCTACGAAGTCAAGGCAATGAGGGCTACACCCATGGCACGAATGACTACAGATCCAGTAACTGGTCCCACGCTGTGCCGGAAGTAGCAACTAGCATGAGAGTGGCCAGGTTCCCTTTTTCCTGGGCCCTTGGCCATTTATTTTTTTGGTTCATTAAATGGTAAGGTTTCATATCTGGTTATTTATTGCTAGCCAGTGTCATTATAAGTTCCTGTATGAACCACAGCAAGGAGCTTGGCTCCTACATACCCATGCCTATCTGGTCCCCAACAGAGCCTCAGAGAGGACCAGGAGGGAAGAGTACTTTCTTGTGGAGCCCACACTTGACCCTACTCCCTTGACCCCAGATTGGACCAGTGCCCTCTATCATCAGGATTCCCAACCAGAGTCCGCAGGACAGCTCCTTGCAAACCTCCAGTGTGGAGAAGGACCTCTTTCTCCCTACTCTCTGCTAGGGTCTGCAGGAGCCCAAGCTGACTGCCACAGCTACAACTGTGGTACCAGGACAGAGGATGGCTGAGTACCTTGCCAGAGGCTCCACAGTTGGTTTAAACCCCACCACTTAACTCTAAGTGGAGGGTTTAAATTCCATCACTTAGCTCTAAGGTCTGTCCTACAAACCCTCTTCCTCTATGATTTGGAAAGGATAGGTGTGAGGATTGGTCAGATCTGAGGGTCTAACTCTAGATCTAATGTCCACAGGCCATATGACCTTGAGAAAGACTTTCACTCTTTGTGCCTCCATTTCCCTATGGGGACAGTAATGATTTTCTGCCAAGAGTTGGGACACCTGAGTTTTGTGCTTCTCTTTACTCTGGGCATGTGCTGAGACCCTAGCCCAGGACAAGAGTGGGGTGGAACCTACAGTCAGATTTTGGGGTTCCCAGGCTGGTGTGACAGCATATGGAGGCTAGAGGCTTCAGGGCATCACTGGTGGCCTGGCTTTCAGAGTCCCTAGTTGATTGGGCAGGCTCCAGATGCCTCAGCCCCAGTGCTCACTCAGGAAAGAACGAACTCTGGAAAACCCCAGGGGACCAGGCCACCACGTGACAGAAGTTCCTCAACTCAAGCCTTGAAGATTGACAACAGAGGGACCAGTCACCAGGGGAGCAAAGGGCATTTACCCCCTTTTACCCCCTTTTGTGATAGGGGCACCAGAAGGCAGCTGGGACCATGCCTCTGGTCCAGAGTTCCAACTCCAACCTCAGGACCCAGCCAGACATGGGCCTGGTGGATGGATGGATTGATGGATAGACTATTATAAAAGAAACAGCAACAGATTAAAGACAGATGGGTGGATGAATTAATGAATGAATAAGTGAATACTAGGAGACATGGATGAATGAACAAATGGTTGAACAATTGTATAGGTGGATAGATAGATAGATAGATAGATAGATAGATAGATAGATAGATAGAGTAGACAAAAGAACACACAAACCAAGATAGGCACAGTGGTGTAATCAAAGCATTCTGGAAGGTAGAAGAAGGTGGATCTCTGTGAATTCAAGGCCTGGTCTACAAAGTGAGTCCAGGACAGACAATAATACACAGAAAAACCCTGTCTCAAAACAAAAAGAACACACCAACCATTGAATGGGCCAGTGGAGGAATGATTAGAAAGCACTGGGTACATTGGAGAGCAAAGGAACCAATGATCAATGGTTCACACCTGTAATCTCAGTATTCAGGAGGCAGAAGCAGGATTATGGATGTAAGGCTAGCCCGGACTACAGGACAAAGCCTTGCCTCAAAAGAACCCCACAGAAAACACCAACAATAGCAGCGGAAGAACAAATGCGTAGTGAAGCACACCCAGGATTGAGCCAATGAACCAACATTTGGATGAAATGGGAAACGTAAAAATTAGATGAGGAATAATGAATTAAACAGAAGGGTGTAACAGAAGGGAAGAAAAGGGAGGGGGAGGGGAAGGAGAGGATGGGAGGGGGAGGGGGGAGGAGAGGAAGGGAGGGGAAGGAGAGGAGGGGAGGGGGAGGAGAGGAAGGGAGGGGGAGGAGAGGAGGGGGAGGGGAAGGAGAGGAGGGGAGGGGAAGGAGAGAAAGGGAGGGGAAGGAGAGGAGGGGAGGGGGAGGAGAGGAAGGGAAGGGGAGGAAGAGCCAAGAAGCAGAATGGCTGGAGGACAAGCAGCAAGGGCCAGCAGTCAAGCGTGTCCTGTCCCTTCCCAGTCCTCAGGTCCTGGCCCCCTCGCCTATGTTTGTCCCTGGGGCACAGGGAATAGTCTCTGCTGGCGTGAAGGAACGCCAAAAGGGGGCTGGGGAGGCGTCAGCTTCACCGACCACCCAGCGAGCCCTTAACTATTACATTAAACATCTGCTTTGCCTTTCATGAAATCGGGTAGTGTTTCACCCCTGAGATATCTGATTTTATTACCTTCCAGGGAGAGGGCCAGGCAAGTGTTCTCATTGATTTGCGCATTAAATATATTAGTAATAAAACAACATCTCCGTAAACCAATTGTAAAATCAATATTAATTGGTACCAAAATATCACAAGTAGTTGAATTACAATTAAAGGGGGGGTGGTGAGTCCTGCCTCAGGACATAAGGTCCAGAGGTCCCAGAAGGAAGAGGGACTTGGGGGGGGAATCAGATTTCAGAGCCAGGCAAACCTGGGTTTCCTCTCTGAGCCTCAATTTCCTAATCTGAAAAATGGGGATAATAATTGTTGTCACTGAGGAAGTTTGGCGAGGATTAGATGCACCATGGGTTCTTGGTACCTCACAGTGTTTCCTTCCTCGCTCTGTCCTCATCCCATGCATAAAGTGTAAGTCATTCTCAATAGAGTAAGAATGACGTGGGTGGAGTAGGGGAGGGGATGGCAGGAAAGGCAAAGAAAGGCGCACGCCTTCAATCCCAGCTGTCAGGAGGCAGGGGCAGGCAGATAACTGTGAGTTCGAGGCCAGCCTGGTCTACAAAGCAAGTCCAGGACAGCCAAGGCTACACAGAGAAACCCTATCTCGAAAAACCAAAAAACCAAAAAAAAAAAAAAAAAAAGAAGAAGAAAATGCTTAATGAAGGCCCATCTCATGTTACAATGGCCACAGGAGAGCTGGTCCCTTGACCACGCCCTATACCCCCACCCCCACCCCCAGGGTCCAGGTCTTCCCAAAGTGTTCAAGAGGACATTTGGCATGGGCTCTGAGCCTCTGCTTCCTGGAGGATGTATGGAGCTGTGCTTGCATTTGTGGGCTGGCGGCTGACTTCCTGGGTTCAGCTCCTCTAATAGCGCTCCCTTGGCCTTCCATTTCCTGTTAGAGATGAGAAATCTGAGGCAGCCCAGGTGGGCTGGAGCTTGAACCCAAACCAAGAGCTGCTTGACTTCATCTGCGATGAGGACACCGAACGGGGTGGACAGCAGCAGCTCACAGCAGCTGCGTGTCACATCTCAGGGCTGTAGGCTACAGCGCCTAGGTGGGCTGAGGCTGCCTATGCCCAGAAACACCCTCTACTGGTTATTCAGTCCTTTTGCAAGCCAAGGTGCTGGGCTTTCCTTAGCCCTTTAGAGGTGACACAAAGGTGCTACCAATTGTACATACATGTTGATAAAGGACCTGGCTCCCTGTCAGAAATGTCACACATGCGCTCTGATTTGTTGCTGCATGGCGCAAGGGTTGTATTCACTGGCTCTGGCCAGAATTGCCTCAACTTACCACTCTTTCATGATGAACCATAAACATCAGCTACAGCCTGTTGATCCTGACAGGAAAGAGGCTGTCTCGCACACAGGACTGCGAGTTGCCTGTGGTTTGCTGATCTAGGCAAAGCTCTGGGCTGAGGGGCAGGGCCAAGGCAGCCTCACAGGTGTTTTATCATTCTGGGATAAGTGGTCACCCTAGGCTGCCTCCCATCAACACTAAGGGAACCACGCAGGGCAGCGAGCGTCACTCCTCAGGTAGGTCAAGTCCACTAACCGGCCAGGAGTTCTATGGCCAAGGTTGACACCACAGACTGGAGGAAGTACCCTCTGTCTATGATGTGAGTGTAAATAATGAATGGTCACAGTGACCCTGGCCTCTGTCAGCTCATCTGTAAAATGGGGACAAGTGAAGGGGTTTTCAGTCTCTCCTTGTGCATGGTGGCCCTCTCCGAGGTTCTCAGTAGCCCCAGAGTCCCACATGGTACCTGGTGTAGCTGCCTGCAAGGTTCCCCAGGCTGTCCCCAGACAGCCATCGCTGTTCCTGGTACACTGAAAGTATACAGACCCAGAAAACGAAGACCATGGTTTGACTAAGTGTCTTCAAAGGCACACGTAGCAGATCTACTGTCCCTAAATTCTGCCCCCAGAGAGCCAGGGTTTTCCAGAAACCAGAGTGGGGAGTGTGGCCCCCATTACTTCACCAGGTAGTAATGTCTGCAACACCCATCTGTGCCCACATGTGCATATACTCGTGCATACCCAGGCATGTGCAAGTGTGTACTTACACACATACCCAGCTGTGCTCAACTTCACACTTGGGTGTGAGAATTGCTCACTCAGTGTATGGGTTCAAGTAGCCCTGGTGCATGTGTGTTTATATCCACACACGATAGTCTTCGTGTGTGTGTGTGTGTGTGTGTGTGTGTGTGTGTGTGTGTTTTCTCATGGGCTTCCTCCAATGTTCACAGCTGTCAAAGAACACACCTTCCTGCCTGGGGCTGCGTGGGTTCAGGAGCTCCAACGATAGAGGCCAGGCTAGACGCCGACACCCGCCTGCCTTGCCCAGCCCACTTTCCACAGCTGAAGCTTAATGCCTTGACTTGCTCATGGTATTCCCTCCAGTGTCTTGCTTCTCTGAGACCAGCTGTCATCTCCTCTATGGTTCTTAGCTATGCTTTATTTTAAAGTTCCCAGCTGACAAGATGGCTAAACATTTAGGTAAAGGCACTTGCGGTCAAGTCTGATGACCTGAATTCAACCACATGGTCACACATACATAAATGACTAAAAACAGGTTGGTTGATTTGTTCATTCGTTTGTTTTTAAATAATATTTTTACACACACACACACACACACACACACACACACACACACACACACACACACACCCCTGAGATGGCTCAGCGGTTGAGAGCACTTACTGCTCTAGCAGCGAACTTGGATTTGGTTCCCAGAACTAACATGGCGACTCACAACATCCAATTCCAGGGATCCCATGCCCTCTTCTGGCCTCTGCAGGCACCAGACAGGCACGTGGTGCGCAGCACACATAAATGGGCAAAAAACCCATGTGCATAAAATAAAATGAACAAATCTTCAACATTTTTAGCTCTAGCCCCTAGAATTCAAAGGGACTTGTGATCCCCCACCACCATTCCCACCTCCTCCAAAGTCTTAGCTTTACATCCCTGGCTTAGCCAGCAAGATCCACCCCAGTAGAAAAGGGAAGACCACAGTGACCGGTGACCCTGCACGCAGGGGAGGACCACAGTGAGCGGTGACCCTACACATAGGGGAGGACCACAGTGAGCGGTGACCCTACACGTAGGGGAGGACCACAGTGAGTGGTGACCCTGCACATAGGGGAGGACCACAGTGAGTGGTGACCCTACACATAGGGGAGGACCACAGTGAGCAGTGACCCTACACATAGGGGAGGACCACAGTGAGCGGTGACCCTACACGTAGGGGAGGACCACAGTGAGCGGTGACCCTACACATAGGGGAGGACCACAGTGAGCGGTGACCCTACACATAGGGGAGGACCACAGTGAGCGGTGACCCTACACATAGGGGAGGACCACAGTGAGTGGTGACCCTACACATAGGGGAGGACCACAGTGAGTGGTGACCCTACACATAGGGGAGGACCACAGTGAGTGGTGACCCTACACATAGGGGAGGACTACAGTGAGCGGTGACCCTGCACGTAGGGGAGGACCACAGTGAGCGGTGACCCTGCACATAGGGGAGGACCACAGTGAGTGGTGACCCTGCACATAGGAGAGGACCACAGTGAGCGGTGACGATGCACAACTGCCCTCAGGCCCACCCTGGGTGCTGGGACCACCCCTTAGGAAGATACCTGAGGCCAGGAAGCCCAGCTGGTAATGGAGGCTCCAGGCCTCTCCTTGGGGGCAGCTGGAGGGGTCCCGGAGTCCCCCTCACGCCATCCCATCATTGTAAATAATGCCGAAAATGAGTCGTTTTTAAAGAGTGTCCAGTGGGATTCTGGAGCCTTGTTTTAATTATACAAACCCAGCATGGGTGCTCAGGCAGATGCTGGCGCTAATTGTTTTGAAAGCCAGCCCTCTTGGCTCTGCAGAATGCCCTGTCTGGGCACATTTTGAGCAGTTTTCCCCAACCATGCACTCCCAGACTGGGCAGGTGGGGGGTGAGACGGGCCAGAGCTTTGGGGACCTCCTCCTCCCTGACCTCACCCCTACTCACCCTAGCCTCACAGTACAACCAGCCGACAAGACATTCCGAGGCTGAGAATCATGATGGAGAGCTGGGGCACAGACTGTGAGCACAAGTGGGGGAGAGGCCGGGGTGGGGGATGAGGGAGGGTGCACTCCTTCACAAGAACCTAGCCCCCTCCAATCCTTCTGTGCCCCCACAGCTTTTGTAATACCCGATTTATTACCTCTCCTTAGTGGATGAGGGCCAGAAGGCTCCAAGCCAAGGTCACACCACTAGGAAACCACAGTGACAGGCCCAGTCTCAGCTCTTCCCTCCTGTGGCTGGAAAGGCAATGGGAAACAGAGGTGTGTCCCCTCCCCCCCGCCCCCCCCAGAAGTGGAGAGGGAATGGGTGCATGGGTGGCCAGCTAGAGGGATGTACAGAGAGTGTCCCCTCCCCCCAGGGAGAATGGGGGGGGGGGGAAGAGACTGTGGACAAATTGTGCCTTTAACCCATCCACTGGCATATAGGTTTATAAGAAGCAAATGGACCCCTTCTCAGATATTTGGGGGGGGGGGGAGGAAGGATAGCTGTAGCGTTGTGTGGAGCCACTCCAAAAAAAAAAATCAGCCAGAAATTAAACAGGGCTAGCACTGAAGGAATTGAGAAATAAACACAAGGAAAGAGCTATGGAGAAATAGGAACCTCCTCCCCCCCCCAAAAAAAAGACAAGGTGGGGGCCTGTCTAGGGGCAAAGCCGGCTCAAGGTGGGGCGCAGGGGCTGGTGAGCCCTGCCCGCAGAGGGACAGGCCTGGACCGGAGGAAGTGATGGATGGCGTGCCCATCAATTTCTGAAGGCCAAGGCTCGGAGAGCAGCCGAGTCAGTGAAATTTACATTATTAATCTCTTGTAATAATCTATGACTCAAGCAGGCTGAGAAAATAGCCACGGCTACGCAGTGACCAGCCTATATAAATAACGGCTCCCCGCTCAATTTAATTGCACTCTGGTGAAAGGCCTCTTCTTGTATCTTTCTAATTACTTTAGTTTCATTAGGTCTAGCAGAGAAAGAGAGAGAGCCTTGAAAGAGAGAGGGAGAGAAAGAGGGAGCGGGGAGGGAGGGAGGGAGGGAGGGAGGAACGGAGCATCTCCATTGAGCGTCGCAACAATGAAAAATTCATATTCCGATTTTTTTTTTTGTTCCGTGAAATATTTAAATGTTAATAGCCATTCCGTCGCTGACATGCTATCTCACCAGTGTGGAGTTAAACAGAAAATCTATTTAATCTACGGGATCTCATTAAATGGTCGTGGCAAGGCAGTGTGGCTGGGAAGTAGTCAATAGCCGGGGCGAAAGAGGAGAGGAGGAGGGGGTGGGGGGAGGGAAGAAAGAGCCGCTAAGATTCTTTAATTTAATTTATTGTCGTGCATGAGACACCAGGAGAGGCGGGGAGACGCTGGCTCCTGCGCCTCCATTTGAGTGGCTAATGATTAAATGTTTTCCATTGTGCTACATCTGGTATGTATTATCACAGAGTGAGTGAAAAACACAAACTCTCAGCAATTTTGACTGCTTTCCAAATATTAGCCCCTTTTAAAGCCATTAAAAGATTATCACTGATTTAACCAAATGTCTGTTTGGAGTATTAACCGCAGTCTGTTCTCCGAATCCCAGAATGCCTCTCCTCTCTCCTCTCCCCCGATTATCTCATGCACCCAGCAGTATTTAATTTCATTCCATGAATATGCAATGAATTTAATTTTGAACACTATTTTCATCTGCTCCTGTAATCACAAAAAATGCTGGTGTAATTAGTTTCTAATTACTTGCTTTAATTGTTGTAGTAATCATTTTAATTACCCAAATGCACAGACATCAAATGCTAAAAGGAAAATAATCTTCTTGTACCTCCTACCTTGTCTTTCAGCACTTGGTGTTTGGATATCTCGATTTTGACACGGGCAACCTTCACTGAGCTGGGGGGTGCTCCGGGGGGCTTCTGGGGCTCAGGGAGGCCGCTCCAAGCCCAGGCCTCAACACAATCTGCTCACAGAAATTTGCATGCCCCCCAAAAAACCATTAAGTTAAAATATACAGTTATTGTACCTTTCTGGGCCGGGCGCCACGCACAAGCTTATTGCTGAAGCCCAAACCGGCACGAGCAGATGGTAAATCATGAAATTTTATGAAATTATTACGCCGGCGAGGTGTTTTGAATAGGAGCAGCTGTGAAGGAGATGGGACGTTATAAACACTCACAGGTGTTACCATCTCCTCCTCTGCCAGCCGCAACATAAAAAAAAAATTAAATTATAAACAAACCAGGCAAATGTTGTAATCTCTCTCCCCGACACACTCCTTACAGGGAAATTGCTTAAACTAAGCAAAGAATTCAATTTTAATTTGCATAAAATATTTATCAAGGCTTACGCAAATTTCCGCGCAGCTCCCTTCCTGCCAAGTTGAAAATTGCTCAGACATACAGAGGTGGAATATCGGCATGCGAAGAGGCCATTAGGCCAGCCCTCCCGGCCACTCGAGCTGTGCAGACGCCACGCGCCCAGCAGCAGGCCAGGCTCTGCCAATTTGGCCTTTTTATTTTATTATTATTTTTTTCTTTTTCTTTGGTTCCTCTTTTTTTTTTCCAAACAGATTGTTTTTCTCATTATGTTTTTATATGAACCTAAACTGTTAATTAGGCACTTAGAAGCTTTTTTATTGGGGCCTAAGTGTAACCAGCCGCTTTGTTTGCAGACCCACACCTTCCTGCCGCTCCACAAACGGGGCCTTTTTGCTTCCACAGTGTCCCGAGGGTTATGTGCCTGGAGAAGGGCTCCCTGACCTGCAGAGAGGATGCCTCAGTTCTCCTGGTGGCTCGCAGAGGGTGGCCTCAAAGGCGAGGAGGACGAGAAAGCTGAGGAAGCAAAGAAGGCAGAGCTGGACACAGAGGCGATGTCCTCTGGACACAGGGCCACTTCTAAGTCAGGAAGCCCTCGGGGCCGGATTCCAGAAGGCAGAATCTTCGATGTCCAGAGCTGCTCAGGGCCTCCTCCTCCCTACCCTCAGTGCTCAATCAGGACCACTGACAGCTCCCCGCTGGTTTCCCAGCCCCAAGGAACCCCATCAAAGAAGCCCCTCGCTCAGGGAAGGAAATCAAGGCAGGAACCTGGAGGCAGAAGCTGATGCAGAGGCCCTGGAGGGATGCTGCGTACTGGCTTGCTCCCTCTGGCTTGCTCAGACTGCTGTCTTATTGAACCCAGGACCAGCAGCCTAGGGATGGCACCACCCACAGTGGACTGGGCCCTCCGCCAATCATTAACTGAGAAGATACTTTACTGGCTTAACTGTAAGCCAATGTGATGGAGGCATTTTCTCAAATGAGCCTCCCTCTTCCCAGAAGATCCTAGCTTGCGTCAAGTGGACAAAAATCTAACTAGCACACCTTCCCTCCTGCAATGAGAGATCCAAATGGACTTCAAGTCAGTCTAGCCAATCAGTACTTGGCTACCCAGATCTCCCAATAAGCTGGGTCCCCTACCATAAAAAAAAGTGGCTGATGGCATGGGAGGGGCAGGATCATCGCTCTGTATGGAGCAGGATCAACAGGAAGAGTGAAGTAAGCTTGGCACATCACTAATAGGGAAATAATCAGGGTTATACTGAACAAACCTGTGAGTATTGGGACAGCGAGGAGAACAAGGCTGGCAGCTCTGGGGAGACCCTGCAGAGGTCCCTAAGGAAATGCCTAGGGTGGGGGCTCCTCACCATGTCACTGAGTCAGTGGCTACACTTCCGGCGTGGCCTCCCTGATGTACGGAAAGACTCAGATGAGCACTTACGAACATCCTCCAGCACTTCCCAAGTGTGAGCTCAGAAGCTAGGCATCAAGACATTTTGCGGGGGCGGGGAGGGCGGGTAGAGGCAAGGGGATCAGAAGGTCAAGATCATCCTTAGCTAATGTGAGGTCAAAGTCAACCGGAGCCGTATAAGGTCTTGCCTTTAAAAAGGGTGTGCATGGGCCCCGGGGTGGGGGTGGGGGTGGGGGTAGGGGTGGGGCAGTGGCTCAGCAAGTAAACTTCTCGCTATGCAAGCTCAATGCCCTGGGTTCAGATCCTCGCACCCAAGTCTACACCAATGTAGCTGCTTGCTCTTATAAGCCCAGCATCTTGGGGGAGGGGGGGCAGGGAGATAGGATCTTTGGGGTTCGCTGGCCTCCAGCTTAACTCCAGATTCAGGGAGAGACCCCAACTCAAGAAAATAAAGCAGGGTGGCTTCATCACTCTCAGCAGTCCCGGTGAACGTCTCACAGGGACAGGAACAGGTTCAAATCCCAGGCAAGGCTGAGCAGCTGGGCGACCTCAGACGTGCCCTTCACCTCTCTGCACACTTCCCTCCGCGGAACGCAGCCCCAGCTTTCAGCCAGCTGCTGGAAGGTGGGTTTTGACACAGTTTGGCCTGTTCAGACCCACTGTCCAGATAGGAGACTGAAGGCCCCAGAAGCGCACGACTAGTTGGGCTTCTCAGCCGGCCCTGAAGTGCCACAGGAGGGGAACGTGACTTCCTTTATTTCCCAGCACCCGGGAAGGGAGGAGAAGGGGGGGAAAATTGACAGGGCCCATCAGTATTGATGGAGGATGGGGGTGGGGGGGTGGGTCAGAAGTGGAGATGTGGGGAGGGGAGGCTCGGACTGTCTGGTGATGAGCCATCCATTGCTTCTGGAAAAGACAGAGCGATGGCCACGGAATGAAAGCCAAGTGTGTGCTGGGGACCTAGTCTGTGCTCCCCAGCAGGCTCTCTGAACAGCTCAGGCAGATCTGTAGCATCTGCCAATTTACCTGGTGTAAATTCCCCACCCCTGAGAGGTCCTTGATAGTCTTGGGGAACCAGCCCAGGCCCAGAGTCGGTAGACACATCCTCCTCCAACGTAGCCCAGCTGGAGTCCAAGCTTTGCCTTCCCCTGGGGAGCTCGCTTCTTGCCAAGGATACCCCTGCCTGTCCGCAACCTCCCACCCGAGCAATGAGCTAATGTGTCAGGTCCCCCACACCTGTCCCAAGCATCACCGTGACATCTTTATCTCCACCTGGGGCAGAGGAGGGCCCTCTTCTTGGCCCAGCTGGGGAGGTGCAGGTGGTGGCAGGGTCACCTTGGAAAGAGTTATGGGCCTTGGAAGGAGCGGGAAGATACGGAGCTCTGCAGGCAACAGCCGAGGATAGTAATCTGGGCAGACAAGGGATCGATGGGGAATTTCTATTTAGGGAGGAAATCGATAGGAATTTCAAGGTAGGAAAGGGGGGAATTGCCTTTAATTGGAGCATTCGTCCAGCTGGCCCTCGGGTGAGGCCAAGGCTCAGCAGGGCCTCGGAGGGACAGCCAGGTGGCCCATCCAGCCCTGGCTCTGACTGGGGCACTTTCAGCTAGATCACAAGACCCTCTCTCCAGGAGCCTTTGAAGCCTGGATGGAGCGTAGCAGGGTGAAGGGGGCTTGGCACGGCAGGAACCAGGTGCATATTCCTAGGGTGGCGATGGGAGACACACCTGCCTCAGCAGTGAGAGACGCTGGGAGAGGTGCCACGTCCCAAGCACACTGCAGATTTAATCCTTATTAAACCCCACAGAGTGGGTTCTCCGTTTTGAAGCACAGAGAGGTTGCACCATTTGCCCATGGTCACACAGCTAGGAAATATTTGAGCTGGATTTTGAATCCTGGCCAACCTAATACCAAAATCTGAGCTCTTAGCACAGTGTTCTGGACCCCACAGATGGTGTCAGTTCCGATAGCTGTAGCAGGTGCCCTAAGCTGTACATTTCCTGTCCCAGGACAAACCTGTGGGTAGAAGTGAGTGTGGCCCTACCTGGGGAAAGGAGGGAGGTATAAGCCACAGGAGGAAACTCTAAGACCGACACCACCCATTGCCTCCCATACACCCCCACACTCTCCCAGGAAACAGCTGCTCTCAGGAGGAGACCCAGGGCTCCCAGATTCCTAACAGGCTCCCCAAGAGGGAAGACTTGACTGCTCACAAGACCTTTAAAGAACTGTGGGAAACACAGAGAGAGAAAGATAGAAACCCACACCGCATTTGCTGTCCAGGGCCTTCTGGGATCTTGCGCCTGGCCTCCTAGGAAAGACCTCCTTGGGAGGAGCCCAGTGCCCAGCTGACTCCTGGGAGCTTTTCGGAGGAATGAAGTGACTGTCATCCCAGAAGCAGGCTTGGGGAGCAGAGGGTCAGTCCCCTACTCCCCGAAGGGAGTCCTTTCTATAATGCTTGGCAAGTCATTGGTGTGACTTTGAAGAGAAGTTTCAGGGACCATCCACTGGACTGGAAGTTAGTGACACCTTGGACTAGGAAGATTGAACACCGCCCTGCGACCTCGGTTTCTCCGCCTGTGAGATGGGAGCCCGTCCTATAAGACACGCACGCTTAAAGGGCTTGTGCTAAAGGAGTGACCAGATTCCTGGGTGAACAGATGGATGGATGGACAGATGGACGGACATTTGGATGAGTATTGCTGGATGGATGAAATAATGATGTCACCTCACTCTGGCTAGCCTTGCTGAGAAGACCAAACTTTCAAACCTAACACTAAGGGACACAAACTCCCAGGCATGTGTATGTCCCGTTCCCAACCAGGAGACACCTTCACCCAGGCAGAGGGAGGCCATGGCCTGAGAGTAGCCACACATGCCTAGGGTGTGGCCAACTGTTGCCACGCTTATGAATGGGCTGAGGGTCCAGTCAGATGGTAACACCAGGGAGTCCAGCTTCTGGATCCTGACTTTGGGGTGCCAATATGTCCCCTTATCACTGGTGGGGTGATGGGCACTGACCAGCATGGAACATTCTTTCTTTAAGTACTATAGCATAGCCCACCAGAAGTACACCATGGCTTCATGGGGGCGGGGTGGGGTGGTGGGGTGAGGCCCAGGGCTAGAAGTGTCTTATCTGGCCCCAGGCCACTGATATGGCTCTGCTGTGCCCCCTTCCCCAGCCTGCCTGGTTGCGGCTGGTACTGAGTGTCCAGCCATCTTGCCCTTAGGGATGTGGGGAGTCTGTCCATTCCTCTGCCTTCTCACCCCACCGGCCCTCCGTGCCTCCTTGTGCACTCCTAGGTCAGGGGCTCGGTGGGCTCAGCTGGAGCCGAAGGTTATTGGAATCCCCGGGCCCTGCTCATCTCATTACTTCCAGAGCAGGGTCAGCAGCTTTTACAGACCCCATAAAACATTGCTGTTGGTCACTTGAGCACACCGCGGGCGCAGGCAGCCTGTCCATTCCTGGCCAGGACAAGTCTCTCCTTAACGAAGTAATCTCCCAGACTCATAAACCCCAGAAATGTCACGGGTGGCCTGTGCCCCCTAAAGATAATTACAGGGTGACACCTGGCTCCGAGGGTTTGTGTGAGGAGGCGGACGCCACTCAGGAGAGGCCTCGGGGCTCATGAAGACTTGCGTACCCCCTGAGCTCTCAAACAAGCCCAGGGAGCACAAACCACTAGCTAGGCCCATGACACAGACGTGGGACAGATGGGAAGGTGGGCAACAGAGCTAGGGCTTCAACCCTTCAGGGCCCTCACGCCACTCCAAGCAATGCTCCCAGGGTTCAGTGAAGACCCCTGGTGCCCTACAATGCCCCCTGCTGGAGTAAATGTAGGAGGCAACAATGCTTCGGTGGGCGGAGCATCCAGGTCCATTTGCAGATGACGCAGTCCTACCTACCCCCAAAGATGTTCCAATGTTTTCTGGAAGTCACCAGAGAACATCTCCTGGGCTCTGTCTACTTAGGCTTCCAATTGGCCATTGAGTCTGAGACAATGAAAGCCTCTTGCTGCCTCTAAGACTGGGCCCCGACCATGAAGGGGCCATTCCCAGCTCCATACTCTAGGTACCAGAACCTGAGTCAGACTATGCATCACTTTCCGTCCTCCGCTGAGAGACGTGGAGTCGCCATGCTGGTCCAGCCGGAGCCAGGGCTCCCCATTTTGCAGCTGTGTTATCCTCGATGACCCTTTCGTCTTGCCTATAATGTGGGATCAGCCAAGAGGAGCCAACGAAAGAACAAGATACGTGTTCCAGGCCTGGAGCCTGACCTGCAGGAAGATGCACATGGTCCTACACCCATGACCCTCGCTCCTCTCCCCCAGCTCCTTCCCCCGTGCCACCACGGACACCACTCCACAGGGAACGTCCTCAGGCCCCCCTTCTACTCCCCACAGCAACCATCCGCCCTGCCAGATGTGGCAAATGTCCCCCGTACATGCATCCCCCCTCTCCCATCCCTGTCCAGGCTTGGCAAGAACAGCCCCCACTTTTAGAGATGTTTAAGGTCAGAACTCACCCATTCTGGGGGTGTATCTGACACTGCCTGTTATAAGTAAATGAGGGAGAGAAGCCAGACCGTGGGAGACTTGGGGCCCTCCCCTAGTAGGTCTATGTGAGCATGCACGTGTGCACACTTACACTTGGGTGGTTCGGGTCAAGTTACAGGGACAGGGTGCCTCCTCCCCACTCTTGGAAACTGCCCCCCTGAGTCCTCATCCTCTGCCCTGAGTTTCCTGGCAGGAGTCTACCCCACTGTACACTCAGGAGCTGGGCAGTACCCCATCTCGCTTCCCTCCCCAGCATGGAAGGCCTCGGAGGCTCTGATGTGACACAAAGGCCAGTCCTGACTTTGTTCCCTCCTCCTCCTGCCAAGCCCATGTCAGGGACAAGATGAGGTAGAGGTGCATGTATGGGGGACATTGTATACATCTGGCTGGGCATGCGGAAGCTGTGTGACTAGGCAGAGGCCTGAGGACATATGGGTACACGCAGACATTATTCGCCTTGAAGGCTGCAGAAAGCAGTGTGTTCGCAGCCTAAAACCACTTGAAGACTGTCCCAGACTGTGACGTGCATGCACACACATGGGTGCAGCGAACCACACTTCAAGAGGCCGGTATCCCATCCCAGCCTGTGGCCCAGCAGTTAGCAAGACACAAGGGCAATGCTGGGCTGACCGCCCCCCACATATTTTCGAGGCACCCCTCAAGGAGGGGCAAGGCTGTTCCCACCTCTGAGAAGTCTCTGAAGCAACAGAGACACAGATTGTCTGTGCCCAAGAGCCTGTCCCTGCAGGTCGCACCCAGGGCTTCGGGGGTAAGAGTCCCAGGCTGAGAGCACCTCTGGCCTGGCTGAGTGGCCTTCCTGCAAAGCCTTTAGCCTGACAGCCAGAGAAAATGGGGTTCTAGGACAGTGGGGGAGACCTCAACATTGAGAGGAAGAAGAGAAATAGGAAGAGAGGCTCTGAGAGAAGGGGGTGGAGAAGGAAGGATGAAGGGCAGCTGTGGGAAGGAGATGGGGGGGGCCCAGGGACGGGAGGGCCACCACAAGCAGCTGGGAAACCCAGCTGTGTTCAGGGAGTCTTGTGCTTGGTGCTCCTCTTTATTGTTATTGTTGTTGTTTTGTTTTGTTTTTTTGAGACAGGGTCTCTCTGTGTAGCCTTGACTGTCCTGGACTCACTTTGTAGATCAGGCTGGCCTCGAACTCACAGCAATCCACCTGCCACTGCCTCCCAAGTGCTGGGATTAAAGGCGTGCGCCACCATCGCCTGGCCTGCTCCTCTTTTTTCATCATATGGCTGCCACCCCCTGCTGCCTTGATCGTGGTCACACATGTCAAATGCTGGATGTGTGTTTGCTGGCTGAATGAATGAAAGCCCAGCTCAGCTCTGCATCTTTACCTGGTCCTCCTTCCCTCCCAGGATGCTGTGCTGGCCTGCCTGGGGCATAAGGCCTAGAATTAGCTCTCTGCTCTTCACTGACATGTAGCCTGCAGGGTATCTGCCTCACTTTACTCAGGACCATCTTGTCCTTCCCAGTGATGCTGCCAGGAGTTTGTCTCAGTAGTAAAACGCTGGGATGGAGGCTGCCCAATGTGTGTGTGTGTGTGTGTGTGTGTGTGTGTGTGTGTGTGTGTGTATTGTGTTGTGGTATGTGTGTGGGTGTGTGGTAAGTGTGTGCACGTGCATGCATGCATGTGTGTGGTGTGTGTGGTATGTGTGTGGGGGTGTGGTAAGTGTGTGCATGTGCATGCATGCATGTGTGTGGTGTGTGTGGTATGTGTGTGAGGGTGTGGTAAGTGTGTGCACGTGCATGCATGCATGTGTGTGGTGTGTGTGGTATGTGTGTAGGGGGTGGGGGGCATGCATGGGCATGCATGCATGTATGTGTGTGTGATGTGGTATGTGTGCATGGGCATGCATGTGTGTGTGTATGTGTGCATGTTCTCATGCATGTGTGTGTGAATACAGGCATGTATATATATGTATATAATGTATGTGTATATATATATATGTGTGTGTATATATATATAGGAAGTCAGTCAACAAACTCAAGTGTCAGTCTTTGTGGTGGTTTGAGTACTAATGGCCCCTATAGGCTCATATATTTAAATGCTTTGTCACCCCGAAGTGGCACTATTGGAAAAGGATTAGGAGGTGTGGCCTTGTTGGAAGAAGTGTGCCCTGAGCATGGGCTTTGAAGTTCCCCATCTTTCTCTGTCTGCAGATCAGGATGTAGCTCCCAGCTGCCTCTCCAGCACCATGCCTGCCGTGCTTCCCGCCGTGATGGTCATGGACTAGCTCTGAAAGTGTAAGCACGCACCCAATCAAATGCTCTCTTTCATAAGAGCTGCCTTGGCTGTGGTGTCTCCTCACAGCGGTGGGACACTGACTAAGACAGTCCTCACCCTCCACCTTGTTTGAGACAGCCTGTTGCTGCTCAGCACTGCACACACACCAGCCGAGCCTTGAACTTCCAGAGACTGTCCTGTCCACTCCTCTCTCCCTGTAGGAGTGCTGGGACTGCAGACGTCTATGCTACTGTGTCCAGATTTCACACGCATTCTGGGGATCAAGCCATCAGGGTTGTATGTCAGGAGGTTTTACCCACCGAGTCATCTCTCTGCCCTCCCCCCAGTGGGTTCTTTAAAGGGACCAGGAGGAGAGGCTGGAGTAGCAAGCCTCTCTAACACAAAACAAGGGGCTATTTCAATACATCCTCAGTAGTGTGACCTCATACCTTCTCCTATTGCAAAGTTTCATCCTACCTGGTGGAGCTGTGCTGACCTGGGGTGGACGGGCATCTCATCTGACATGGTGGATCTGTACTGACTTAGGAGGGGAGCACGTCTTTTCCTAACTCAATGACCTGTGCTGACCGGGGGGTTTGCCCTGCCCAGGGGGAGGGGCAGAAGTGGCAATGTGCTGGTTCTGGGCCCAAACCCCAAGAAGCCTCACAGGTTTGCCATCCTGGTCTCGGCATCCCTGCCACCACCCCACAATGAGTATGGAATATGATGGGTCAGAGAACAAAGAAACTGGCCAATTCAGATAAGGCTGACTGCCCTCCAGCCAACCGCAGCACGTGAGTGAGCCCAACTAACATCCACAGAGCGGACCCGCATCTGTGTCCCAGGTCGCTAAGTTCTGGGGTTGTTTGTTACCCAGTCAAAGCTGACTGATACACCATCCCAGAGGCTGTTAAGGAAGAATGCAAGTCAAGTATTCCAGGAGAATCCCAGTGAGCTGAGGCCTCAGGAGACAGTAGCTATGTTTGTTTGAAGATTAGCATTTGGGGCTGGGGAGATGGCTCAATGGATAAGAGCACTTGCTCTTCACACTTGAAGGTCTGAGTTTGGATCCCAGCACCCACGCAAAAAGCCATAGATGCCATGTACATGCCTGTAACAGCAGTGCCTTAGCGGGAGGGAGACAGGAGGGTCTCTGGGGTTTACTGGCTACCAGCCTAGCTCCGTGCTCAGTGAGAAACTGTCTCAAAGGGACAAGGTGGAGAGGGGTGGGTCAGGACACCTGACACCATCTAATACATGCACCTGCACCTGAACCCACACATGCACAAACACACATCACACTCATAAGCACACACACACACACACACACACACACACACACACACACACACACATTCTGGGACAGGAAGAGGGGCTCTATTGGAGACTTGTGTGGACTCACAGGACTGCAAAGGCCTATGAGAAGGGCAGCCACAGCAGCTGCTTGCAGCTGGCACAGTGGCCTTTGTCACACATGCCGAGAGACTTCATGGTTTGTACAAATGGAGGCCCATGGTAATCTAGCATGGAAGCCAGAGGTAAAACCGCAGTCTGGAAATTCTGAAGTGTTCTCTGGTCTTGATGTGACAAGAAGGCAGTGTCTGTTCAGAGGGTGGTGGGTCCAAGAAACATAAGACTGCTTGGGTCTTGAATGAGAGACACTCCGGGGGAGGGGTGGCAGAAGAGCATGGCCACCCTCTGTCCTGTGTCGCTTCTGTGTCCTGAGCAATGGCCCTCTGGCTGCTAAGCCTGGACCTTGTGAAATGCTGGAAACTTTCCCTGAACAGCATGGAGCTTAGTCCAAGCAAGGGTGTCCAAGGTGGGCTGAGGTGTAAGCCCAGCAGAGTGGAGGCCATGCTGGAGTGGCAGGTGAGGAGGTGGGTGGAGGCGGAGGGTGAAGATGCTCTGCGACCTCAGGGAAAGGAAGGGAGAGCCTGAGCCTCACCACAGCACGCATCTGTGGACCCAGGCCAGTTTCTTTAGCTTTAGAAGGCCCATCTGCCCTGGGACAGCACCACATGGAGGCTGCACAAGGCAAAGGACAGCTGGGCTCCTGCCCGGACTGGAACAGGCACCATAGCAGGAGCAGAGGTGGCCACGATGTTGGTGCACAGAAGAAAGTGGGGGGGGGGGGTGGTAAAAGGGGGACCAGGGAAGAAACTGAACAGAAATAGTAGCTGGGGTGAATGACGCCCTCTCCTTAGTGCCCTAATGGGCTTTCAGCAGACAGGACAGAGCTGAGAAAAGGGACCCTAAGCTACACATTGGTGTCGCCAGAAGTTTCACAGCTTATGTCTGGTGGTATGCTTGTCTCTGAGTGGAGGGTCAGGAAGAGACTTTGATCTCTCATTTCACTCCCAGATGCTGAAAGAGATGGTATCATGGTGCTGATGAGCTCACAACAGTAACAAGCTGGCCCAGCAGAGAGGAGCATGGGAGTGTGGGCACAGGTCAGACCTGTGTGTGGCCACTGCAGATCGCAAGGGATGAGCTATCAAACAGGGCTTAGAATCACAGAAACTCATTGAGAATTGGGTAGAAGCGTCATGGCCAAATCACAGAAGTGTCTGTAGCACACTAAAAGAAGCAGTGGCTTTCTGGCCGCATCTCAGGGACACAGTAGCTCTCTGACCACACCTCAGTGTCACAGTGGCTCTCTGACCACATCTCAGGGACACAGTGGCTCTCTGGCCACACCTCAGTGTCACAGTGCCACACCTCAGTGTCACAGTGGCTCTCTGACCACACCTCAGTGTCACAGTGGCTCTCTGACCACATCTCAGGGACACAGTGGCTCTCTGGCCACACCTCAGTGTCACAGTGGCTCTCTGACCACATCTCAGGGACACAGTGGCTCTCTGGCACACCTCAGTGTCACAGTGGCTCTCTGGCACACCTCAGTGTCACAGTGGCTCTCTGGCACACCTCAGTGTCACAGTGGCTCTCTGGCCACACCTCAGTGTCACAGTGGCTCTCTGACCACATCTCAGGGACACAGTGGCTCTCTGACCACACCTCAGGGACACAGTGGCTCTCTGACCACACCTCAGGGACACAGTGGCTCTCTGACCACACCTCAGTGTCACAGTGGCTCTCTGGCCACACCTCAGTGTCACAGTGGCTCTCTGACCACATCTCAGGGACACAGTGGTTTTCTGACCACACCTCAGTGTCACAGTGGCTCTCTGGCCAAACCTCAGTGTCACAGTGGCTCTCTGACCACACCTCAGGGACACAGTGGCTCTCTGGCCACACCTCAGTGTCACAGTGGCTCTCTGACCACATCTCAGGGACACAGTGGCTCTCTGACCACATCTCAGGGACACAGTGGTTTTCTGACCACATCTCAGGGACACAGTGGCTCTCTGGCCACACCTCAGGGACGCAGTGGCTCTCGGGCCACACCTCAGTGTCACAGTGGCTCTCTGACCACATCTCAAGGACACAGTAACTCTGTGTGTCACACGTATAAAAACAGATACCTCAGGCCAGATCAGAGCTCTTATCTGAGGGGAAAACACCAAAAAATACCACAAAAAGGAAAATTGCAGCATGCATATGGTGTGAAAGTAGAGGAGGGATGGAGGAGGGGAAGATATGAGGACAATGAATGAATAGACCCATGTTTTGTCCCACCAAAAAAATAATAATAATTCAACTGTTGTGAATCCAACAAAAATCCCCAATTAAATAATGCTAGAAAATGAAACCTTAGAAATCCAGGAAAGCAATACTGCTCTGACAAAGTGAGGCTTAGCTCAGTAATGCAAGGATGGTTTGATAGCCAAGAGTCAATGAATGGTGCCACATACCAACCACATCAACAAAATAAACATCACCAGCCAAACCCATCACACGTCATCTCAATACACACAGGCGAAGAATGGCAAAGTTCATGCCCCTTTCTCGATCAATACACTGACCAAACCAGGGACCGAAGGTGGCTTGTCAACCCTGGCAAGGCTAGTGATGGAAACCAGCGCTCCGTCATACTTAGCGGTGAAAGGCTGCTTCCCCTCTGAGTGGGAGCCAGGAAAGAACACCTGCCTCCCTCCATGATACTTGGCCTGGGGCCGGAATGTCTATACAGAGCAATTAGACAAGAAGCAGAAAGAAATGTTACCCACATTGGAAGAAAAGATGGAAAACCATCATGTTTACAGATGACATAATTTTGTATTTAGAAAATCCTCGAGGATAGACACACACATCAAAAATATCTATTAGAGGGCTTGCTGGGGGTGTTGCTCGGTGGTTAAGGATGCTCTTGGAGGAGACTTGAGTTCAGTTCCCAGCACCACACGGTGGCTCACAACCATGCGTGACTCCAGTTTCAGCTGTTCCAATGCCCCCTTCCAGCCTCTTCAGTCACCAGGTACATATGTGGTGTACAAACACATGCATACAGGCAGAATACTCATACAGGTTCCCAAATCAACATGTGAAAAGCCAGCTATATTTCAATCCAAGGTCATGAATAGGCCCTGACTGAAATTTAAAAAAAAAAAAAAAAAGCAACCCCATTCACAATAGCACCAAAAGGGCTCAAATACTTAGCATGAACTTAACAAAATAAATGTAAAACTTGTACTTCAAAAAGTATAACACATTGTTGGAAGAAATGAAAGGACCTAACTGGAGAGATGAACAGAGAGCGCCCGTGCTCCCGGACTGAAGTGTATGCTGTTAACAAGGCAGGAGTCCCCAAACTGGTCTGCACAGCCCATGCAACCCCTCCTCCTCTTCCTCCTCCTCCTCCTCCTCCTCCTCCTCCTTCTTCTTCTTCTCAGACATGGACAAGTTGGTCCTAAAATCTACATGTAAATGCAAGGCCACCAGAAGAATCAGAACAAGCTTGGAAAAGAGAACACCTCCCAATCTCAAAAGTGATCACAAGCCGCAGTGATCACAAACACTGTGCGGGAAAGGACAGGCACACAACCCCGGATACTTAACGATGGCGCAGGATAACATCCTGGAGGGGAGGTCAACAAATGGTGCTAAGGTGAATGGGTATCCACAAGAAAGCAAGGGAGCAGGGACCCTGCCTCATATCTTCCACCAAAATTAACTTAGAGGTTGGCAAGATGGTTCAGTGGATAAAAGCTGTGCATGACTGACAATGCCATTCAGTTCTCTGGACCCATGGTGGAAGGAGACAACAGACTCTTCAAAATTGTCCTCCATGTACTCTGTAATATATGTATGCATGCACACACACATACACACACACACACACACACACACACACACACACACACACACAATTTAAATGTTTATATTTAAAATAAATTAACTCAAAATATACCAAACATCCAGATGCAAAAATTGAAAGTCAAACTGTAAACAGGCAATCCAACACTATTAATCTTGGATTAGGTAAGAGGTGTCTTAGATACAACACAAAAAACCCCAAGACGTGTCCCCAGTCAGTAAAGGGGAGGGGGCGAATGTCACCAATGCTCCAAAGCATCAGAGACACTACCAAGAAAGTGAGACGATAACGCCAGTGCAGACAGAAGAGCACACTGCCAATCGCATGTCTGGTACAATCCTGAGGCCACTATATAGAAACCACAGCACAGTTTAACAATCAAAAGACAGCGCGATTTAAAATGGGCAGTGAAGCTATGCAAGGCGGCACATGCCGCTAATTCCACTACCTGAGAAGCCGAGGTGGGCAGATTGTGTGTTGCAGACCAGCTTGGGTTACAGAGCAAGATCACATCTCAAAGGAAGTAATAAGTAATTTAATTAATTCTTAAATGGGCCAATGATCTTAAGTGACTTTTCACCAAAGAAAAATACCCAAATAGCCAGCAAGAATGAAAGGCTGAATATATGCCAGAGCCCTTCATCATACGGAAATGTAAACCCAAGCCTCAGTTAGATACCCAACAGGACAGCTACCGTCAAATAACAGGTAACGGTAACGCTAACTGTGGATGAGGATATGGTAACACTGGGTGCCTCAGGCACTGCTCACGGGAGCACAGGCTGGAAGACAGGCTGGTGTGTTTAAGATCAGATGACTAAATACATCCGACTGGTGATTATGCTCCCAAGTAGAGACTCAGGAAAAAGGTACACAGGTTCCTACAAAATCATACACACGGGCATGAATCGTAACAGCTAATGGAAAACTCCAATTGTCTATCAAGTGATGGACAATGTCTTTTAAAAATACTCTATATCAAAAAAACCCAAGCCAGGTGTGGTGGTGCACACCTTCATCCAAGCACTTGGGAGGTAGAGGCAGGTGGATCTCTGTGAGATCGAGGCCAGCCTGGTCTACAAAGCGAGTCCAGGACAGTCAAGATAACACAGAGAAACCCTGTCTCAAAAAACCAATGAAACAAAACAGAACAAAAGATGCTGTATATGCACAGAGTGGACTATGGTATTTAACAGTGCAAAGACAGGAACTACTGATCCACGCCACAACATGAGACAAAGAAGCCAGACACGTGATCACAAATGATGCCATGCATATGAAATATTCACAATATTGAGTAATTGGTTAGAGATTAGCAAACTTGAAAGACTTTAGGCAAGACCCTTCCCCATTACACTCCCTGCAAAATCAACAGGCTGCAAAGCAGGGTGCTGGGGCTGCAGGACACTGAGTACTGGCTGGAGGAGCAGGCCAGGACCTGGATCAGACCCATGGTCCTAGAGACTGACACTGTGAGCTACCCAGAAGGTCATTAACAGGGCAGTGCCAAAACCTTACAAGATGGCTATCCAGGGGCTGGAGAGATGGCTCAGTGGTTAAAAACCACTCACTGCTCTTCCAGAGGCCCCGGGTTCAATTCCCAGCACCTGTGTCAGATGGCTCACACCCACCTGAAACTCCTGCCCCAGGGGATCCACTCCTCCTCGGGTGCCCGTAGTCACATGCACAACCCACATGCAGACACACACCTACACATAACAAAAGGTGATAAACCTCAAAAAAAAAAAAAAAAAAAAAAAAAAAAAAAAAAAGAAGCCCCTCAGAGAAGCTGGCCACACTAGACTTCAGACGCCTCTAAAATGCATATTGGCACAACGGTCTCTGCAGCCTCCATCCACTCTCGCCCCTTGAGAATGCCCCACTTTGCTCTAATTCTGTCTGTCTTCTGCGCTGCTCTCTGTGTCTCTTCTGAGTTCCAACCACAAAGGCCAAAAGGACTGTGAAGCTTAGACCCACACGAATAAAACACAGATGCACAGAGGGAGTTTATGCACAGGGACAGAGTTTGTTTGGGGGCTGTATACATGTTTGCACGTGGTATAAAATGGATGATGGGGACTTTTTTTTAAAAACTGAAAATCCCTAAGGTACCAGCAAAAGGAAGAGAACTGGTGTCCAGGCTGCAGGTGTGGTGGCAAGTTGGCAACAGGTGTATTGGTCACCTCCTGGGCTTGCCCGAGGGGACATGTGCTCTCAAGCATGGCTCCGTAGCTTAGACTCCTGAAAATTAGGGTCACCAATCACCCCAGGTGACTACCACACAACCAAGATGCCTCCTGGTACATATTCTTTACAACTTGGAAAAAAAGCAAAACCCCAAAACACCCAAGTCTTAAAAGGTAGCCTAAAGACCTGCCTGAGCTCCCGTGGACTTGGATTGCTGTAACCAAATGCCCTGGACTGAGTACGCTGTAAACAACAGAAATTTATGGTTCACGAGTCTTGAAGAGTAAGGTGCTGGCAGATTCAGAGTGCGGCGAGGACCCTTCCCAGTTTATAGATGGCTTCTATGAGGGCATTTATCTGTACGTAAGTATCTCCCAAGGGCCCCTAAATGCCACCATGCAGGGTGTGCGGGGTGTGAGGGGTGGGGGTGGGGGTGGGGACTGTATCACATGCATTTGGGGAACATGAACATTTGAACCATAGCAGGTACTTGTAGAAAATAGCATGTTGGCGATCAGGAAGCTCAGCAAAGCTAATGCCCATCATCGGCCATCAGGAACTGCTACACTCCCTCCCACCTGTGATGGCCAAAGTCAGGAGAACCGGTGATGCCAAGAGAAACCAGCTATTGCCTCAGTCACTGAGAGCAGTGCCGACATGCAGATGCTGTTGTGGGGGAAAATTTTGTCAGGAGTCGAGGTAGGGAAGAATGGGTTGGGGGTAGGGGTGAGGTAGGCAAGGATGGATTGGGGGGTAGGGGTGAGGTGAGGAAGGATGGAGAAAAGTAAGAGAGGAGGGAATGGGGGTAGGAAAGGAAAGGGTGGGGTAGGGGTGGGGGTGGGGAGGTAGAGGTGGAATGGGTTGGAGAAGAAGGGGTGGGGAGGTGAGGAAGGAAGGGGTGAGTGTAGGGAAGGAAGGTGTGGTGAGGTGGGAGTGGAAGAGGTGGGGTGAAGGAGGAAGGGAAGGAAGGGGTGGGGTAGGGAGGAAGGGGGGGGGAGTAGAGGAGACAGTGAACCGAGAGAAACAGTGTTTCTACTCTGCAAGCAACAAAGGCAACTACTCCTAACATGAGTGTTCATAACACAACCCCAGACTAGAGTCAAAACAGATGTTGATCTGTGAGGAGAGAGACTGAATCCGGAGTTCCTTATGACAGGTTATCACCCCGAGAAGAAAAGCAACGGGGCTGTGATGCCTGACACGTGAGTGTTTTTGCAAGCACAGTATTGAATGGAAAAAAGCCAAACAGAGCCTTGTGAGGTGCTCAGTCAGAAAGTCGCGTGCCTGCCACACAGCACAGGAACCTGGGATTGGAGCCCCAGAATCCACATAAAAACTAGGAGTAGCCATGCATGCCTGTAATCCAGTGCTGGAGGGGACAAGACTGGTGGGTTCCTGGTGCGTGCTGGCTGTCTGGTCTAGCGTGGCTCAGTGAGAGACCCCGCCTCAAAAGGTGGCGAATAGAAGGAAGACAGCTGACGTCAACCTCTGGCCTTCACATGCACACATACCCACACAACATACACATATGCTCAGGACACATATATACAACAGACACACACACACACACACACACACACACACACACACACACACACACACACACAGAGGGAACCAGACAGAATTTGTACTATTTTATTTTTAGGTGGAGTCCAAAATGATGGCGACCAACATCACTGCCAGACGTTTGGTGTTCTCCCTGGAGGACACGGGGCTGGCTGGGTGGCAGTCAGTGGGTGTGGATATGTCTGAAATGTCATCTACCCACCCCACCCCCCCACCCCCAGCCACTTGTAGCCCTAAACTCAAAGTCAGTTGAATTAGGAAAAGTAGAAAATTGAGTCCTTGGGCCACTGAGCAGTCTCTGCCTGAGATGGGCTCAAGTTTAGAAATCCAGGAAGAGGCTGCCACAGCCCCAACTCAACAAAGGCAAATGCTGGTACCGCTCAGCATCGTGGACCGCCCAGCATCATGGACCGCCCAGCATCATGAACTGCCCAGCATCGTGGACTGCCCAGCATCATGAACTGCCCAGCATTGTGGACTGTCCAGCATCATGGACCACCCAGCATCATGAACTGCCTAGCATCATGGACCACCCAGCATCATGGAAGCCCCCTAAGGTAGAACGAGGAATTGAATGGATGCAGGTGTAAAATGGAGACAAAAGAACTCTATCACCAAGTGGGGCTTCAAGAGGGAAGACAGGACTCGTGTCATAGTCTGCACCCCTATGGCAGCCTGCAATCCGCCAGGGCTTGTGACCCCATCACACTTTGACTAGGTGTCCCCTTCCCTCGTCCTCATCCAGTCCTCCTTCTGAGAGCCCCCTTACCTTCCACTCCTCTCTGGTCTGTGTCCCCCCAAAGTGAGGCCCCATCGCTGTATAATATCAAATTACTTGTAGCTTCAGTTAATTAAATGTAAAATCATTGAAATAAAATTATACCTTCATTAGAAATTAACTCTCACTGTGGACCTGGGGTAACGACCGGGTGCTTGCCCCCCCGCCTTCTTCTTCCAAACCACACACAAAATGGTCAGTTAAACCAAATGGGAAAAGAAAGTTTAACGACTGCACGGTGATCAAGCTTATTATTATTTAAGCACACACTATTACCCTGTGCAATGAGGTATCTGCCAATAAATTATCTTTGAAGGAGTCAGTCCTTGTCTGAGCCCAGAAATACAGCTATGGGGACTTTGTGGTAACAGCGGGGGTGCAGGCTGGGCATGGGGTACAGTGGATCTCCTGGTCCTGTCCCTTTCACTAATCTTGAAGCTCCCCTCAGGCTCGTACCCAGTCTCAGGCCTCAGATCAGGGTCTTGGGGGGATCTGTCTCAGAGAACTGAGCGTCTCCACCTGGCCCTCCATCACAGGCCTTCATGCGACCCCAAGGAGAAGACAATATTCCAACAGGAAGGAAGAGATGGGGACCAAGAATGTTCCCCAAAATTAGGACTCAGAATAGAGAAAGGAAATTTACAATATATGGGGCATGAGGGAGTGGAGGCTGAGAGAGGGCAGAGAGGAGAATCTTCCAGAAGCATTGCAAGGGTCCATGGGAGATAGAGACAAGGATAGGATAATGGGATGGCTTGAGAGTTGGGAGTGAGACCTACCCACAGGCAGGAACCAAGAGCACAGGGGTCAATAGGTCAAAGGGAAGACACCAGAGAAATGAAATAGGGAGGCCTGCTTCAAAGAATCTACCATCTTGTGGCATCCCCATGTGTCCTGGGCTAACGGGGACAAGCTGCTTCCCCGCCTCCTATGATCTGCACCCCTGTTACCTCCACATCACAGGCATGAGGTGGGGAGGAGATGGAAGGTGGCAGAGGACCAATATTTGTTCAAGAACCCTCAATGCAAGGCTGGGAGACAGAAAAAGGTGAGACAGATCTAACGTTGCACACTCGGTATTCCCGTGTCTCTGCTCATCTGACGCCCTTGCTCTATGCTCATTTCCCAAGGCTCTGCCCACTTCCTGTCTCTCAAGGCTGCTGTTCCACTCCCACCCCGAGCCTTGCACTTTTTTTCGGAGTTGGAGATGGAACCTGGTGCTTTCTATAGCCAGGAAGCACTCTAGCTGAGAGGGTCCCTCAAGGGCCCCCTTTTGTCCCCGTTGCCTTGGCCAGAACACCCTCTCATTGCAGTAGTTCAAGATACCCACACTCAGACCTCCTCGGGGACAGTGAGGGACGGTCGTTACCAGGAAGCTACTCATGCTCTCAGGTCCCTCTGGCTGCAAGCATCAACCAGCCCTGTCCCATGCCAGGGCTGAGGACCAGATCCGTGCGCGATCACGGGGTGTGGGATGTGGGACGGCTTCTCACCTGCTCTCCTCTCCTCTCCTCGCCTGCAAAGTGGGTGATAGTGGGCACGCGTTGCAGACTTCCTCCAAGAGTTTCACAAGACAGTATTTAAGACGCTAATGGAGGGACCAGACTGGGCCACTATCCTGTGGGAGGCACAACCCAAGGCAGGGTGGCTGCTGCATCTCCCAATTAGTCCTTCAACCCCAGGCCGAACAAGAAAATGATCCAGTGGCTTGCTGGGGACACTAGCAGAAGCCTAACACTGGCGACCTCTTCTTGCCATAGTCTCATTTTTGAATGTCCCAAGAAGTTTCCAGTGCACATCCCTTCCAATGTCTGAGGCTAAGAGATCCTCACTGAGTGACAACTCATTCACCAGGCTGCCTGTTCTCCAGCCAGCAACTTGGAGCAAGGACTGTTGCCACCAGGCAGGTGCGTCCACCCTGTCATAAACTTATGTGAATCCTTTGCAAATAGGCCCCTTTGAAAGTCACCTCCGTCTCCCTTACAGGTCATACAGAGATTTAAAGACAGGGACGCGCAGGTCTGCTATCTACCTGTGAATAATGGGGGACATGTTCTGGGGACATGTTTACTGTCACCCCGAGTCCCAGGGCCCGCGCTCCCCTCCGCCCCATCCCCTGGTAATTCATGGCCTGGCTCCTGTTGGCAAATGACTGATTTGGCCTTCACAGTGGGGCCTTCTGGTCACTTGTCTCAAGGAGACTGTGAAGGAAATGCAGGCTCAATATAAATGGGGCCCGTGGCAGCCTCAAACACCTTGGAAAATCCCCAGCCCCGATGCTGTGCTGTTTTTAAGTAATAAAATCACAGAGAGATTACATGACTGCCTGACAGCCCACGACAGATGGCCGCCCGGGTGAACTTTTTACCTTCGGGATGGGACTGAGAGGAAGAGAGAGAGAGAGGGAAGGCCTGGCAGCCAGTACCTAGCTCACTCGGGTTCAAATGCCATGACAAGGTAGGGTAAGAGCATGTTGGCTGGTCCTCATGCTCTGGGGACCTCAGGCCTGGCTTTCCCAGGCTGACTTGTTAGTGTTGAGTCCAGATGTGACTGACGTCTTCCTTCCCAGTGTGAAAGGTGCAACGAGTGCCTCCACCCTTCTCTAAAGACTTTGTGCCTGGGGTGGGAGGAAAGCTCAGTGGTTCAGAGAACTTGCTGCTCTTGCAGAGGACTGCAGCTTGGTTCCAAGCACCCATGTGGGCTCGAGACCACCCACCCACTCCAGCTCTAAGAGGATCTGACACCCTCTTTTGGCCTTTCCCGGCACCTGCAATACCTCCTCAGAGACATACACAAGTACAGACAATTTTTTTTAATTGTTTAAAATCTTTTAGTGGAAAACATTAAGCTGTGCTCGAGCCAGGCCAGCAGCGGCTTACAGACAAGGCAGTGACAGGCAGGTGGGAGACAGCTAAGCAATGCACTGGATATCTGGTCGACCTTGGGCTTGACAGTCTCTGGTTCCTCTTTTGTAGGTAATGGTGTTGGTCCTGCCTTCAAAAGGTTGAGAAGAGCTGGGTGTGATGCTGAGGCAGAAGGATTGAGGGCTCTTACATGAAGCTCCAAAAGTGGAGAGGGCTTGGCTAAAAAGGCTATTTCTATTACCCCTTCCAAGGCTCAGAGAATGTCATGGAAGGAGGGGCAGGGGAGATTAGGAAAGCCCAGTGATGTCTACTGGCCACAGCAGGGCCGTGCGCTTTTGAACTCCAGTAGCTGTGATCACCTGTACAAGATGGGCTGCCAGCATTACATCGTGGGGGAGGGGCTTGTGAGGCCCCACTCCCCTTTGAAGATCTATAAATAGTCAATGGTTCTTGCAGGGAGGGAGAGACGTTTCCTCCAGTGGTGCAGCCATGGGTAAGGTGCCTATGCTCCTGTAAATAACCCTAGACAAACTTTCTAGTAAGTAACCCCAGTGAAACTCAGGGTTCACACACCCCACACATATGCACACAGCCAAGGGGTGAGGCGTGGCAGAGCACACCTCTAAACTGCACAGATGTCGTGTTCCATCCCCAGCACTGCCAAAAAATGGTGAGATCAGGATAAAGAGAGAGCAGACCGCACTGAGAGGCACCTAGCGACACCTTCAGCACCTCTTAGATGCACAGTGGGCCCCATCTGTTTTGTCTTTAAGGCTACAGAGTCTCTTTTCAAACCTATCCCATGGGGACTCATCCTAATGACCCACACTTCCCAATTAGGGTATGAAACCATGAATATCTATGAGCCTTCAAAAGACTGGACAACCCCCCCCACGAAGGCCGCCCCCCCTCCTCCCTTTTTCTCTCTCCCCTGAGCTCCCCTCTCCTTTTCTCCTCTCCTTCTTTCTGTTATACCTCAGCCCCCAGTCCTCAGCCTATGTGTCATCCTCTGTGCCACTTGTGACTGAGCATTCTGAGATGTGGCATGAGCTTCCCAGGGTTGCCTATGCCTCATCTTCTCCTATGTGGCCCAGGCTATGACCTAGCATCTCTGAGCTGCCTCTAAGAGCTTATGGGAAATGAGAGAGGACCCAACCAAGTGGGCTTGGGGACTTCCACCTCTAGAAGTCCCCAATTAGGTAAGGCCCTCACTTGGGTGGGAAGACCAAGTCCTCCAAGGCCCTGGTGACAGGAACACAGGCTCTCATCAGAGGACACTAGTAAAGTATTGCCCCTGCAGCCATCCTGCTGCGACTAGACCTGTGGAAGGAAGCCATATGAAATGTCCTTTAAGAGGGATCAGACGGAGAAGCCAGACACGTTTATTAAAGGGACTATGCCACATCTCCTGGGCAGAAGCTCAACAGTGACACCAAACCTCCTAAAGACAGAGACCCGTGTCAGCACCCAGTGGTCAATGGGGGTCTCAGATGTCTCTGTCCTGCCTCTCTGTGACATCAGGTGAGTTACTCAACTCATGCTGGGCCTTAGTTTATCTCACTGAGGACCTGGTTAGTTCAAAAAGACACTTCATGTGGAGAAGCTCTCACACAGGACAGTGCCAGATAATTACTAGTCCAGGCCCTGAGGAGGCGGGAAAAGCCCCTGGAGTATATAATGCAGTCCCCAGCTGGGGACCAGGAGGCCCAGGGGGTGGATCAGGATGAGACCAGAGTCTTCAAGTTCAAGGGAGTGGGGCCAAGTCCCAGAGTCTAAACCGAGCCCCTTTTAACAAGCTGGGGGACAATGACTGAACTAGACTGCAATGTGGTTAGCAGGCTCCCTGCCCAGCCAGGAGGAAGAGGGGGCCGCTATAAGTGGCAGAATAGTGACACTTATTGAAAGATAAAACTGTTTCCTGTTTATGCCCTAACCCGTGCGCTGCCTCTCACCCACTTAAGCTTGATTCTTTTTCTTTATGGTTTTCTGTATTTTCTCATTTTCTCGAAACGTGCACATATTACTTGGGTAATAGAAAAATCGTCAGAACTTCTAAAGGAGTCGGGGGATGAGTCTGTGGGTCCCTGAGACCCTCCAGCCACAGGGTCCTGGACTTGGGAGCCCCAAGGAGGGGGCAGGGCACCAGAGGCCCTGGCATCACCCCAGTGGCTGCAGGGGAGAAGGCACCTGGACCGTGGGGACCTGCACGCCCAGGGCCGTGCTGTGGAAAGGCCAGGAGGAGGGGAGGCTGCTGAGGAGCCCAGTGGGACCAATGGGGCCTCTGAAGTTTCCGTGACTCTTGAGATACTGCCATTGACCAAGTGTGTAGAGGGGGTGGGGGGAGCTTGCTGTGGATTCCAGCTTTCATCATGTGGGAAACCAAAGTTGCCCCTTAGCACAGAGTAATGGTTAATCAAGAGGGAATGAAGGGCGACCAGGAGTAGTTGGGGTTGGAAGGACCAGGCCAAGTGTCTGGGGTAAAACCAGGCTATTTCCTGGCATTCTGCTCTATTGGGATACTCAGACATTGACGAGGAAATGAGAAGCAGCCACTAGGACCACAGACCCTAGAACCACAGGGCTTGGTGAGCATCCCCGCTCAGCTGCAGCGCTAAGTGGGTGATTCCCTCATCTTTTTTTTTTTTCTTCATCTTTTTGATAGGGATAATGAGAGTAACTTCTTGCTACAGTTGATGACACCGAAGTGTCCCCAATTAATCACCTTTCCCCATGGTCACACTCTTTGGGTTTTTACAGTGTCCCCCACTAAAGGCACAAGAGATTGCTCTCCCTGATGGCTCTTGTAGAAGACCAGAACTCAGCTCTACTGATATTGGGCAAGTCACAACCACCAGCAACTCCAGTGCCAAGCGGGCTCCTTCACCCTCTCCTGGCCTCCGTGGACAACTGCACTCACATGCACAAACCCACACACAGACATGCACAACACACACAGACTGAACCGTTTTAAACATAGACGTTGCTCTCTCATCTTAAGTTTACCCTTGTTAGGACTCACTTTGGCCACAGATCAAGAAGGAAGAAGGGAAGGGAGCCAGTTTAGAGCCTGGATGTTTCTCTCATTGGCATGAAACGAATATTCCAGAGCCAGGGACTGACTCCTGAAGAAGAAGGCACAGAGCCCAGTTAAACACAGACAAGGTCCTCTAAGGCCCAAGCAGCTGTCAGACATATCTGTGACAAGAGATATCCCTTGTTTTAAGCAACTGGCTTTTGGGGTTGTTTGTTATACAGCAATTTTTTGCTGAGTGCTGACTGATACACTTCCTAACAGAGTTAGAGGATTGAACAAATCAGGGCCTGCATGGCCTGGGCTCCTGTTTGGGGCACAGCAAGAATTCACTCAAAGTCTGGCTGCTTCTGTTGTTTTGTTGTTGTTACTCTCCTCCACTGGGTGGGGGTGGGGGTGGGGAGTGGTACATGGGAGTCAGAGGTCAGGAGATGCAGGTCCACAGCGTCCCCACATTCATCACGTCTTCTAGAAACAGCTCCAAGCCACAAGGCCCAGCATGGAGGCAGCTGCTTTTATTGCACTTTTGAAATCCATTGTAATTAGAGGGCGAACTGGCTTCTGGCGTCCCAGACACCGTGAAACCAGCTGGGTACGGCCCCCAGGCAGAGGCTAAGCACTTTATAATCATCATATTTCCCATGAACCTTTGCTTTCAGTTTCTTCAAATTAAGTCTCAGCCCCAAAGCCATCGATTCCCTGTCTCTGGAGAGGTGGTTAAAGTCTACCTGGCAGAGTGGAGGCTCTCACCTCCCTCCTCGGCAGGGGCTCCCACTGGGGGCCTGTCTGCAGGGTTGACTGACCATGGACACTGGGGACTTGTCTCTCCATCACTGGCCAGTGAGAGGCTGTCTCAGGAGGCAGCCAGCAGCCAAGTAGGGAGCTAAACAGAAGGAGCTTGCCCACCCCCACCCTCACCCCACCCCCACTTTCTAAGCCCAGCTGAGTGTAGCAAGTTCCCAAGGACATTCATTGGTGGGGATTGTTATCAATCAAGGTAAGAGAAGGTGGGGCTCGTATAATGTACTTCCTGTCCTGTCCTGCTCCACAGAGACCCTGCAGTCAATTGGAGAAAAGCTAATCATTGCATACAGGACCGTAATCCCAAAATAGAAGCCTGGTGCCCCGGCAGCCCCTGGGAGAGCAGGAGGAAGAGGAGATGTGAGAGGGGAGCAGTTTCAGGAAGAGCTTCAACAGGGGAACTTGGTGATTGACAAACCAAACACATGAAAGAGAACAAAAAGTTGGTCCTGGCAGCACTGGCCCCATCATGAATCCTTGCCAGCTGCCAGGGCTCAGAGCAGCACAGCAGCAGGGGAGGAGACCTGAGAAGGCAGGAAGGAGAAGTGGGCCCACCAGGGTGAGCCTGGACAGAGTCAGTCTGTCCTCATGCAAACCCCAAAGGGGTCACACCTAATCCATGCTGCCCTCTCATCCTGTGGCCTTTGACAGTGGCCTTTGACAGAAGGGCACCTGGGCTACGTCCCAGACGTAGGCTCCCAGGCCCAGCTTCCTTCTGCCTGTGGGTCTCTTGATCTGAATTCACTGCTCAGACCAGCTCACCCTGGGTGAGCTGCTTTTCTCTCTGCTTCCTCCAGGCTGGCAGGCCACCCAAGGAGTCACCAGGAGGCTCCGAGGCAATGGACTCGGGCTCCCCACGATTGCATCATCCCTGCCCAGAGCCTCTGCACCTGCAAACAGGAGCAGAGAACTGGGAACAGCCCAGGTTCCCGGGCAAGAGACCCCAGGGGCAGCAGAGTGGCCCGTACTCAGGAGGAGCTGTCTGTCCCAGCGGTGTCCCCTCGCTTGCTGGAACCGAACCAACCAACCAAGCAGCCACCGTGAGGGGGCTCTCCAAGCTGGGGCTGTGAGTGTGTTAATTAATGAATTAGCTGTTTAATTAACATAATTAGGCCTCATTATTTTCCTTGCATCTATCGTCAATTTTCCAGCAATTAAGGCGAAGGACGGTGGCGGCCGCAGGATCCAGTTGTCAAGGCTGTCTTAGCTGGGGTACCATGCTGGGACCAACCCGGGGTTTCAGGTAGCAGGCGCTGAGCCTGCGCACAAGCTCACGCATGCTCAGAGAGGAGGCTCTGAGTTTGCAGATTGACTCATTCACTTTTTGAGTTCCTATGGGATTAGCGCGTACAGTTGCCACCAGCACACACATGGACATTGAAACGAGTTGCTGGGGAAGGCCAAGGTCAGTCACTGAGAGAAAGATAGGCCCCCAAACAAACAAAGGCATTATCACTGAGCCTGCTGCAGTCTGGGGCAGAGTGGACAGGCACATCCTCCCAGCGTGTGTCAGAGTGACACCCGCCCGCCGCCCCACCTCGTCTCCCCCCCCCCCCCCCCCCCGCCCCAGGCCGCCCCAACCAGCTTTCGAGCATTCTGTGTTCTTACAGTATACAATCTGTAGTAGTGCCCTGTAACACACCATTAGGTGTTGTAACACACCTTCCTGGCAATCTGATGACACCAAAGTCAGTGGCTTGGGAAGTGACTCTACAGCCCAGGGAACGGTCCCTGCTGCCCTCTATTCCTTGCTCATATATAGAGACCACTGGCCTCAGGGACTTGAGTACATGACCTGCCACCTGGATCCTAAAGGACAGGGCTATTTTTCTTTGTCTTGCTTTATGTGCAATGTTCAGCCGTCACTCAGTGTGCTCAGATCCCACCCTCTGATTTGATGTTCATCTAATAAATTCTATTACCTCCTCTTCAGTACTGAATCACAGCTACATAGCTACATAGACACACACCCAAAGACACACAGACACACACAAAGATAGACACACATTTATACACACATAAAGACACACAGAGACACATAAAAACACACAAACACACACACACATACAAATACACACATTTATACACACACTCAAAGACACACATACACAAGACATACAGATACACAGAGTCACACAAACTCACACAGACACACAGAGATAGATACACACAGAGAGACACACAAACACACAAGACATACACACAAAGACACACAGAGAAACACACATACACACAGAAAAACACAAACACACAAAGACACACATTCACACAGAAACACACATATTTATACAAACACACACACACAAACATACACACACAAACACATATACACACTCACACACATTGACTCGGGACTTGGCCATAGTGGTTTCTAGATCATCAAATCACTGTTCAATGAGTGAGGCAGAGCCTGTGGCCCAGCCCTGGAGACCAACACGGGAGCTGCAGCATCTGGACAGAGGATGCAGCCCAGCCTCTGGGGAGGCTGAACCATCTGCACCCCCTCCCCTGTTCCCAGCCCGTGGCAATCACCTCCTCAGAAAACCAGGTGGGAGCAGAGACATTGTGACCACAGGCTACAGTGACCCATGCTCAGAACCAGTTGCTGCAGGTCCAGTCCCTCCACCCTCCACCCTGGGGTCCCAGGTTGAGGACTTACCTCCATCCTTTGCTGTGTGGCCTTGGGCAAATGCCTTCACCTCTCTGAGTCATTTTAATACATGAATGGCAGTAGGTAGCTCACTTTATAGTTCCAGTCAGTCACCTGACCTTCCCTGCACTATTCATTTCTGACTGGTGAGGCCAACGCCTCCTGCCTAAAGTCTTTTGCTGTCTCTGGATTAGGGTATGAGCCTCCTAGAGCTTATCTCTTGACTCCAGATCTTGGTGCTCACAGATCTCAGAGTCTTGTCACCCCTGAAACACCATCTACGTCATGAGCGATGGTCCATCCTTCCTGTGGTGTCCTCCATGGCCACATGTCATATTACTTTCTTCCCACAGTAGGCCTCTCTGCAGGTCTGGGCCAGCAGCCCCTGCCATTAACCTTCGGTTGCAGCTCAGGAAACTGAGTCTGACTCCCAAGAGCACAGCTTGATAGCAGCAAGAGGCCTGAGCCCAGATCAGGCTGCCACCGGCACAGGGCAGGGCTCACCAGAGTCAGCTTGCTCTAGAGCAAAGCTGGTGGGAAGAAAACAGAGAGCAGAGGGTATGAGGACACAGGAAGGGACCTTCAGGGACAGCTCTAGGGGCAAGTGAATGACCTGCTGTGCAAAGGCCCCGGAGTAGCCCTCAGCCTGCTGGATGGAGGACATGGCACAGATGTTCAGGTGAACTCAATGCAGACAGTTCGAGTGTGGTGCTTGTGACAGGGTTTGCACTTTGTTGAGCTGGGAAGCCTGGGCTGAGAAGTGATTGGCTGCATTCTTAGTGAAGGACAGAGAGGAGGCGTGGTCTGTCTCCAAGGCCACTGCATCAGTCCAGGCATCAGCCTAGCAGGCTGGGACAGGAAGCTGGTAACAGATCCGTGAGATGTGCGAGGAAGATGGCAGTGTCCTGAGCACACCCCAATGGCTTTTACTGACAGGAGGATGAGCCATGAGGTCCAAGGTGACTCCAAGGAATTGGAGGACAGAATAGGAATGTCACTGCCAGAGTGAAGATGGTGGCTTAGGGGTGAGAAAAGAAGCTGAGTCATCACACTGCACAGGCTCAGAGGCCTATGGGTGTCTGAAACTAAGGCCAAGATTTGGGGGGTTTCAAGACTGGATCTCGAACTCTGATCCTCTGGGCTCAGCTACTGAAGCACTATGATCTCAGGCGCGTGCCTCCACGACCAGTTTAAAACATCTGCTGCCTTCTTCTTCTTCTTCTTCTTCTTCTTCTTCTTCTTCTTCTTCTTCTTCTTCTTCTTCTTCTTCTTTTAATCAATTGCTCTATTACTGACTCTGGCTGGGTCCTGTGAGCCCTGGGTGTCTCTTAAGTCCTCACTGCGTTTGTAACAACAGAACACAGGACAAGCTCACATATACCTCCCTACCTTCATCTTGCCCCCATAACTCTTTTTTAGCACAAGTGCACATATTTGTAGTGTGTGTGTGTCACCCTTGGGGTAAAAGATGCTAACCATGCATCTGAGACAGAGAACACGGTGTCAGGTCCTAAGAGTGACCACTGGCCAGACAATCGTGAGAGCTAACAGACAAAACCAAGAGGCAAGATAGTGTAGGGAAGCGGGCTATCGGAAGTGATACAGCAGAGGCAAGGGTGGCTCGGGTCTCCTGTGTGCTGCCTCAAGCCCACCAACCCTTCTTGTAAAGAGGCAGTCTAACCTGAGGCGGTCTAACCTGAGGCACGTCCACAGGAGCTCTCTAGGTTTCACATCTGCTTTTCAGGTGGTAGGGTTGGTATGGGGGCCTTTTAATTGCAGCAACACACACGTGCACACTCACACACGAATGCACGCACACATTCACACAAACAGACGAATGAGCAATACAGAAAACTGTGTAGCCCAGAGTGTCTTAAGAGAGACCACATTTGGGACCCCCCTAAGTTCACTGGCCCCTGGATCCCTCTTCCTCATCACCTATAAAAATGGCTCCCAACCTGCCTTCCACAGGAGAATTCTCTGTACATAGAGCACCCAGAGACTCCCTCAGGATGCGCTGTGTGCTGTGGATCACTGATGCTCATAGGACCATGCTCGCTCTCTATTTGCAGTGCTCTGCTGTAGGGGCTTGTATGGCCCAGGCAGGGACTACCCAGTCAGTGTCACTGTACACATTGTTTTCTTCTGCCTTTTTCTTTTCTTTTCTTTCTTTTTTTCTTTCTTTCTTTTTTCTTTTTTTTTTTTTCTTTTTTTTCTTTTTTTGGAACAGGGTCTCATGTAGTCCAGGCTAGCCTGGAACTCACTATGTAGCTGAGGCTGACCTTTAAGGTTCTGATCTTCCTGCCTCCACCTCCTGAGTGCTGACTTTACAGATCTGCACTGCTATACCCAGTTTATGTGATGTTAGGGATAAGCCTAGGACTTCCTGTGTGCTCAGTGAGTGCTCCAGCAACTGAGCCACAGCTAAAGCCTATACCTACATTCTTTATGTGCCTCCTAGTGCACGCTGTGTGTGTGCATCTGCACTTTTATGCACTTACTTGTTCAAACGCCTCTGAGTACAGACAGCATTGGGCATTAAAACTCTCCATATCAGCCAGGCATGGTGGTACACGCCTGTAATCCCAGTACTTAGGGAGGCAGAGGCAGGTGGATCTCTGTGAGTTTGAGGCCAGCCTGGTCTACAAAGTAAGTCCAGGACAGCCAGCACTACACAGAGAAACCCTGTCTTGAAAAACAAAACAAAAAACCCAAACTCAAAATTCACCCCACCCCACCCCCAAAAACCCCTCTCAATATCCACAGCCAAGAGTAGCTTCAGGCCATCAGGCTGTGGAAACTGAGGCAGGTAGAAGCTGAGGCAAGTTTGAGGCTAGCCTGGGCTACAGAGTATGTTCCAGGTCAGACTGTGGTAGAGAAACAGTTGGTTCCCACCTTTTTGTTCTCTCGTCTATTTAAAGGAAGTGTTAGTTAAGGGGTGGCTTTACACCCTGAGGGGACTTGCAACATGTCTACAGTGGCTGTCACACTGTGGGTGCTTGTGGCATCTCATATACCGAGGCAGGGGGCCTGCAAATACCCTACAATGTGCAAAACAGCTATCTCCCTCTGCCTGGAAGACAACAGGGTGAATCCCCTGCTCCAAAAGCTTAGCATGCTGGCGAGGACAGGAGATTCAGTAGGGCTGGCGACTTCGACTCCCAGACTCATGCCGAAAAGGAGCTTAAAGAGGCAGCTGCACATTTATGGAGTCACAGGAAGAGTGACAGAGCTCTATGGCAGAAGCTACTGGAACCAGAACAAATGGAGAAAAAAAAGAAAGGAAGAAAGAAAGAAAAAAAGAAAGACAGGTGAAGCTTGCTCCTGGTATTCAGGCTTACGTTGAAGGGGAAGGGCAGGGCAGGTGGTGGCGCACGCCTTTAATCCCAGCACTCGGGAGGCAGAGACAGGCAGATCGCTGTGAGTTCGAGGCCAGCCTGGTCTATAGAGCGAGTCCAGGATAGTCGAGGCTACACAGAGAAACCCTGCCTCGAAAAAAACAAAAAAGGAGAAGAAGAAGAAGAAGAAGAAGAAGAAGAAGAAGAAGAAGAAGAAGAAGAAGAAGAAGAAGAAGAAGAAGAAGAAGAAAGGCAAGTGAGCAGAAGCCACGGGTGTGACGTCCCAGAGAGAGGTGACTGAGTTGCCTGGGAACACGTGACTTTTTTGAGCTTTCTGCTGAGACAACCAGCGAGGGAGGACAACTGGGCCGAGGAGGCTGCATGCTGAGTGGACAGGAAGATGGCTCAGGAAACGGTGTGTCCCCAAATGTCAGGTAGCACATGAAGAATTCACATAACTTCCTGAAGGTCTGGTGGCCTGTTCCTGAAGGTCCGGATGCTTGGGATGGTGGCCTGGTCCAGATGGGGACAGCGGGGCAGCTCTGGACAGGAAGCTGCAGAGATTTTCATGGGTTAGATACGGTAGATAAGAGCAGAGGTCAACAGTTGTGACTACTGGTGTTGCAGTGGGTCCTAAGCTTACATTGCCTCTCAGGCTCCGAGGTTCTTTCTGTGGCCCAGCGGGATCGTCAGGAAGGCCCCCTGGTCACCAATAGTGATAGAAACTGGCCAACCAGCACCCATAGGGGTGGGGTCCCTGCAGACTCTGCCTGGCATGATGCCTCACTGAGCCAGCCTGCCTCTCCTGGCTCCCTGGGGCAGGGCCAGGCCTCCTGGGTATTACCAGAGCTTGTTATCCCGTCAGCCCTGGAGCCGCACCTGCTCTCCCGGTCTCCTGTGATCTCAATTAATCCGTCCTGCCCTGATTAATTAGCAGGGTTAATTATGACGGCTGCTGCCTCTGATGCCTCAGAGAGAAAGCCCATCCAAGTGGTGGATAGATACCCAGCCTGGGCAAAGACGGGCGTCTCCCTAATGACACCCCCGCACACATATACACACAGCTCTGCTTTGCCCAGAACCTAGGCCAGGAGTCTCAGAATGTCATCTGTGTGGGGACTTCCAAAGGCTGGGCCTAGCAGTCCTTTGGAGCATTGCTTGAGACAAGCGGACAGGCCCATGACTCTGAGTTGAGCACCTGCGGCCTGGTGACACCTTAGGCCTCACCTCTGCACAAAAAGGAGCCCAGGATGGCATGCTGGCAGAAGGCCTCGGCCCACCCTCGCCCCACCTGGTACCTGACACCTCTCTGCAAGCTTGCAGGAAGGGTTCAAAGTCAAAAGTGAGTGGCTGTGGTCAAGCCATGCCTGCCCTGACTCCTATATGGAAACTCCCTCAGGGACCCCAAGAGTCCACACTCTGTTCCCTTCTCTGAGCTATCAGATGCTGGCAAGATATGTCGCAGGCCTGACTACCCTCTTCCAGAAGCCGAACCGGCAGACCATTCCCTCCCCCGCCCCCCCCCCTGCCCCCGGCCCCCCCCCCAACCCCAGAGTCATCCTCCATCTCTCTTCCTACTCCCCATGCCTGCCCACTCCTCCTCTCAGCTCTGCGCCTTCCTTGCCGGGCCAAGCGTCACCTAAGCGTACCTGGCCAGACTGAACTCAGCCTCGTCCATGTTGGACCACCCCACCCCATGCCCTCGCACCTCCTCTGGGTACCCATCCATTATCCTCCTGGCCAAACCATGATCCATTACCACCGCCCGCGCCTGGCAAAATGTATCATTACCTGCACCCTCGGCACTTCCCAGATCAATCCACTTCTTAAATGTAGTAATACAGGAGAGGATTAGGTACTAGAAAACTCATTATGAAAATGGCGTACTCAAATTCTTTAAAGGTGATATTTCATAAAATAGACCCGGCCTGCCGCGTGCCTCAATCATTCTTTTTAATAGCTCAGTAGCAGCCAGAAAATAAAGTATTCATGAAGATTGAAGAAGATGAACCCATGAACTTCAATTTAATTGGTGCAAATTAAAACGATCCATCTTTCCGCGCTGTCCGTCTATCTCCAATCAGCCCCACGCTGCACGTCCGGCGCCCTGATTACAATTATCTTTTAATAGGAAAACTTGTCAGTTTTTGTGTGATTTACAGAAGCTTGAGCAAGCTTATAGGTATCAGATAGGGACTGGGTGTGTGATCTTTCTCCTGGCTCCCTGGCTCTGGGGAAACTGGGTGGGGGTGGGGGAGGGGCCATCGGGTGGACTGGGGCGTCCCTGAGTTTGTGATGTAGTATGTCTCCTCATCAGACCCCGTCTCCTCCGGGACCACAGCAGGTAGACAAGGAGCAGTGGTGGTCACCATCACCCTCAAGGCCAGAAAATGTGCCTCTGCCTCCTTCCTTATCTCTCCCGATTCCCTACAGGGTCCTCCTAGGAGTCTCAGTGGGGACAGACACATGAGATAATCTGCGGATGAAAAGCCTGGCACATAGTGGGAGGGGTCAGAGACAGGAAATGCAGATATCTGCATGAGTCCCCAAGGATGAGGAAGATGTGGGGTCCTGGTGTGCAGAAACCATCCTACAAGGCCCATTAGAGATAGCATCACAGAGACACCATGGCTCTAACAGGAAGGTGAGCATCTGGTCCACATGGACTATTCAGGTCACCGTGGACGTGTCCATTTGGCTGTCACTTGCCAACCAGTAAAGACTCACTGAGTTCCTGCTAACTGTCCAGCATTGACCATCAATTGACCAGTATTGAACTAAGTTGTCCAAGTGATCATGGTAGAAAGGCCTATCCTAAACCATGGTACCTGCACAGGGATGGTTTGCCTGCTAGTTATGAGTCCTTTAAAATTACAAATGAATTATTGTTATCATTATTATTATTATTTGGGTTTTTTATTTTTGAGACAGGGTCTCTATATATAGCTCAGGCTGTCCGGGAACTCACTATGTAGACCAGGATGGCCTCAGATTCACAGAGATCCATCTGCCTCTGCTTTCTGAGTGAGATTTAAGCTGGGATTAAAGGCTCATCTAAATTGAATTCTTTTTCTAAGCATTTTTAAAAATTATTTTATGTGCATAATTGTTTCACCTGTATGTATGTCTAGGCTTCATGAGCGTGTGTGTGTGTGTGTGTGTGTGTGTGTGTGTGTGTGTGTGTGTGTAATGTCTTCAGAGGCCAAAAGTGTGGGCAGCTCTGTAGGATCTGGGTCCTCTGGGAGAGCAGTCAGTGTTCCTAACCACTGGCCCATCTCTCCAGCCTCTTAAATGAATCTTTAATTTTACAAGTGACCAGTGAACGCGTTCTCCCTGCAAGTAAACAGCCCAGATGAAGTGCCTGGTCACTCTGCTCTGCACCCTGGCGTCCCGACCAATACAGGCCCTGAAGGCTTGGCAGGTAGTGATCTGGGAACAACCGGGCCATCCCCAGAACAGTACTTAAAGGACAAAAGCAAGAGCCTTGGCTCAGTCCAGCTCTGCTGGCTCTAGAAAACCTCTGGCCTCAAACATGGTCAAAGCAGAGAGAGCCAAGTGCAAGCTCAAAGCATGGCCTTAGTGTTTGCCATGTGGATGGACCGTGTACATGTGCTATCAATAACACTGCTGTTTGCATCACTGAATACTGTTCTCTCTGAGTGCCTCTACCAAAACCGTCATGGCCCCCTCCCTGCCCTGACTCCCCAGGACAGGGATGGGCAGTCCATCCTTTGGCTACCACCGCCCACACCCAAGGCTTTAAGCACATGCACCCCTCCCATCCCTCACACATACTTGATACAGTAGGTGTGGTTTCTTTGCTGGAGTGGCAAACCACAAACCCATGGGAGGCTCAACCCTAACCAAGTAGGGTCTGGAAATTGGGCTCCCCAGGAACTATGTCATTATAAAATAAGAATGAGCCGGGTGGTGATGGCCCATGCCTTTAATCCCAGCACTTGGGGCGGGGGATGGGGGCAGAACAGCCAGAGCGATATGGTAAGACCCTGTCTCAAAAATAAAATAAAATAAAATAAATGAGCAGGGTATGATGGCGCACATCTTTGATGCCAACACTTATGAGGCAGAGGCAAGAAGTTCTCTGAGTTCAAGGCCAGCCTGGTCTGCATAGTGAGTTCCAGGACAATCAGGGCTACACAGAGAAACCCTGTCTCAAAAAAAAAGATAAAGCAAGTAAGCACAAGCCGGCAAAGCAGCACAGGCCTACAAGCCCAGCTACTCAGGAGGCTGAGGCAGGAGGATCACAAGTTCAAGGCCTGTTGGGGCTGCAGAGTGAGTTTAAAACCAGGACGAGTCTTTAGTGAGACCCTGTCTCAAAATAAACAAGCACAAACAGGAAGCCACGGCTTGGCTGTGCCTCGGTGGCAGCAGTGGCCTGGTACCATGAAGAAAAAAGGAAGGAGAAAGGGGAGGAAGGCAAGGGAAGAGGAAGGGAGGGAAGAAGGGAAGGAAGAGAAGAATAAGGAAAGAAAAGGGAGGAAATGAAATAAGAATGCCTAAAGGTGGTTTTGATTTTTTTCTTTTTTGGGGGGGGGAGGGGCGGGCATTTTCACAAACATGCCCACTACAGCTCTCTCAGTCCCCAGCAATTGTGAGTTCAAGAGCTCTCACAAGGCCCACGCAAGAGGATCCTTCAGGATGCCCGTAGAAGCGTCACTCAGAGAGCCCGCTGGAGAATAAGGATTGCAGACAGACTAGGGCGAGCATGCCTGCTGCTGCTCAGCTCTGGCTGTGGCTGCGGCTGTTGCTGAACTCACGGAGGCCCCACTGTCAGGGCACCTCATGTGGAGGGGGGCCTAGGTCCCACCCAGGGCCCCAGAGGTGCTGGCCTCTTTCTAAATCTCAGGAGGGGGCATGGAAAGCACTTAATGGGTAGATTCACACAAGGTCATACGTGTGTGCAAGGGAAAGTTCACATGCGTATTTAAAGCCATAGATGGGCATGGCAATGCAACCTTCATACACACGTATCTGTGCCCATGGGGTGAATTGTGAAGGACCCTGGAGAGTTGACTAGGCAGGGTGGGGTTGGGGGGGCGGGGCTAGGAGAGCTTAGGCTGAAAGGCAGCAAGGTAAAGGACAGGCTCCTGCTGTCCTCAACCCTGGCGCTAGGACCTCAGCTGCTCAAGAGCGCTCAGCAGTACAGCCCACACCTACAGCCTGACCAGGGCCCGATGGCGTTGTTGTCGTCAACTCCAGCCTGTTCAGAGACACCCCCCACAAGTCGCTGAAGCAAGCTTTCTCTAAAACAGAGAACAGTAACACACAGTTTGCACAAATGCTGCCACCCCATCCCCGCCCCCTCGCCTACAAATACACTCTGAGGACACGGAGATGTGGGGGTGTGTTTGAAGGAAGTCTGGATGTATTCGTGAAAATGGCAGTATGGTATGCTAGCCACACGCCTGCAATGGAGACGGCCATAAACGGAAATGACAAGTGGCATACTCAGAAGTGTCAGAGTCCAGGCTGGAGAGATGCCTCAGCAGCTGAGAGCGCTTGTTTCTCCTCCAGAGGAACTGAGTTCAAGTCCCAGCACCTCCTTGGGGCGCTTACAATCCCCAATAACTTTAGCTCTAGGGCATCAAACATCCTCTTTCTAAGTTCTGTAGGCACCCCCACACATACACCCCACAAAGATAAAATAGATCTTTTCTTAAAACAGCGACATAGGAAGACACCTGGTGTGATATGACGGAAGATGTCTCCCCAGAGGCTCCTGTGGCCCCCAGTTGGTAATGTCACATCATGAGGGAGTGATAACTGACCCCAGTTCCAGCAAGGTTCTCCGCTTCCTCACTGCAGGTGCAGTGTTGCCTCGCAGCCCTGCCACCAGGTCCTCCCTACCAGGAGGAGCTCTGTCCCCTGGATAAAGTCTTCCTCTCTTAAGTGGCTTTTTGTCAGGTATTTGGTCTCGACAATCAGAGAAGTAACGAGTTAGCACCTGAAACAGAGAACTCAGGGGTCCGCGGGCTTCGGTGTAGCTGTGTTAGCAGTTAGCAGCTAGACCTGGGCACACGGCTCATCTTTTCCAAAGCTCGGTCCACAGACAACAGGAGAAGATCACTCAATAATCCTCATGGCTCCTATCAGATCTGCTGTCTTCCAGCACTTTCTAGATTCAAAAACACAGATGTATCCAGACACTCGTGAAATCAAACATACCCACCCAACACCCTTACACACACATGTGCACACAGGAGCACAACCACATACCTACCCGACACTCTGACTCACATATGTGCACACAGGAGCACAGTCACATACCCACATGACACCCTGACTCACACATGAGCATACAGGTACTTTTGTTAACTCACAGGACTTCTCTCCACTAACAATATGTTCCCACTTCCCAGTCTGCATCTTCTTAAAGGGCCCTGCCAATGACTCCCACCCCTTGCTCTGCAAACTGAACCCCAGGAACATCACTGTCCTTCCCTGTGCCTGTCCTCGTCAGCCTGCCTGAGCCATTCTGACACGTGAGGCTCTAGGGGACAAGATGCTGGCCCTGACACCCCTCAGGCTTGGCCTCCAGCATAGTGGTGGCAAAGGGTTGATACAGTCTCGAAGGAGACCTCTGGGGTCCAGAGAAAACCCTGAGTGAGCGTGTGAGGAGTGGAGGAAGCCCTGAGTGAATTTGTACTATTGACAAGGACCAAAGCCTCAGACTCATGCGAGTGGCAAGTCCTTCCCCCACATAAGGCTCAGAGGCATGGTGAAGCCTTCCTTATGTGCAAGGAAGGTCCACGTGCCTCACTGCTGCTTCGCCTGCTGGACTTAATCACACTGCTCAGTTGATGCTGCTCCATCAGAGGGAGCAGGTTCCATCTGGTCCCATCTGGTCCCAGCTTTTCTGTATGTGTCTGTCTGCTATCCATTCCCTCATTACCCCATCAGGTTTTCAGGACTAGCTGTGCGGGATACGGCAGAGACTCAGAATAGCAGTAGCCAAGGTGTGCTTAGCTTGAGATGTGCCAGGGCCCCTCCCCAAATGCTGCCGGTCGCTCCAGCCCTCCCAACCACTCAAGGAGGTAGCTGTTCCTTTGTTTGTTTTTAAGCCACCATTTCACCCACAGTCACACACTGAACTGCGGCAGGATTAGGTCAACTCGAGGCCTGTCCCCCTTCATGAGTAGGGAGGTGGTAGAGCCTTTAGAAGGTGCTGGGGGAAGGGGGATTGCCTTGAGGAAATGGGTCTGGGAAAGACTTATTTGGTATAGACTGGCTGGCTCTGCACACACACCCCTCCTTTATTTTTTATTTCTCTTACCACGTTGCCCCAGTTGGCCTATAGCTCAGTGCTCTGTTCAGTTTGGAGAACGATCTGCCACAGTAGCAGGTAGCAGAGGTTAGACCGTGAAACTATGCATCTAATCAGATGCTCAGAGCATCTAGCAGACACACCTGGGGGCGCTGAGGCAGCCTGCTGGGGTTCTGGTGGTAACTGTCCCAGAGGAGGGCCCTCCTGCCCTCTCTGTGGCTGAGCTTCTGGCTTCTCTTTGCAAAGGCAGCATCTGTTGGGAATGGTTCACCTTCTAGCTGCCCCCAAGGACACCATGTCTAAACCCACGTCACTGCCTTCTGTTTTTCCTCTCCCCATTGCAGAGCCAGGTGGCTGGGGGACGGGGAGTTCCGAAGGACATTTGACATAAGCATGCTTGCTCTGAAGTGGTGGACTCCCTACACAGCTGGGTACTCGGTGAGCTGAGAATTTACCAATACGATGTCCACTGCACCCCTCAAATCCTTGCATGCTCCACAACCTTGCCCTCCGTGGATGACTCAAGAGGGCAGAAGAAGAGGAGTAGAGGCCTGCTGCCTCAAGGGAACCCTCGAAGGGTGCTTGGTGTTTTCCCAAAGCCCTCTCAGCCTGTTTCTGCGCCAACCGTGTATGCGCACACATTTCTCAGAGTTGAGTCCCTCCCCCTTTCTCAGTTAAGGGGAGCTGAAGGAAAAGAGAGAGATCACATGCTCTAGACTCTAAGCTGCAGAGGGGATAGGGGTGGAGAGGCCCTAAGGTCCCTCTTCCAAGCAGTGTTCTTGTTCCTCCCAGCTACCAGGACATTGGCAACCATGGCTCGTGCTGGCCTTCCTCAGGAGTGCTACCTTCAGGCCAGATGCCTTCACCCACCGAGACACGGTTGTCAGGAAGGTCCACAGGCCAGGCCCATAGGAGGTGGCTCAGGTACCACTTGTAAATGTTGCTTTCATTTCCTCAAATGAAGGGATAGGGGCCGTACCCAAGCTGTGCAGACCCCAGAGCGTTTTTATCTAACTATCCTCAGGCCTAGGCCTGGAAGCATCTGGTTCATACAGTCTGATCTTCTGCAAGCCCTGACCTTGAAGGCTTCAGCTTCCAGCCTCCATCTGCTAACGTAGGCCCAGAATGTTCTCAGCCTCCAAGCCTTACTGCTGAGTAAGCTCACCCTTTCTGGTTCTTTCTGAACTTTGGCTGGCTGGTTCAGCTTAGCTCTCCTAAGCTGACTGATTCAAACTGGCTTCTCACTGAATTGCTCTTCTTGGAAACACTGCCTCTGAAGTCCACAAGCTGAACTGCGCTAACCACACCAACTCAACAGAACTGAATGGAATTCACGAACTCAACTGCGCCAAACTGAAACTCCAGTGCTGAGTTCTACTGTACTGTCTCCACAAACTCCCTGCTCTCTCTCTCTCTCTCTCTCTCTCTCTCTCTCTCTCTCTCTCTCTCTCTCTCCTGTCTGTTCTCATGAGAGTTGGGTGTATCCTATCTCTGACTCATTCTGTCAAATCTTTCTCTGATTTGTCACTTTGTCTGTCCCTCAATAGATGTCATTGTTTGGGATTAAAGGTGTGCAAGTTTCAGAAGCCCTGGGACCCAAGAAGAGTCATGTGGCCCATCCGCGAAGGAGCTATAAGCAGCAGCAGTTGCTGGAGAGACTTGTGGGTGGGCATAAGTGCCTGCGATTGTCCACAGAGCCCCATAGGTACAGCTTCTGTGAGTCGTCACCCAGGCTGGGTCACACTTGTCAGCAATACGGCTTGCCTTCGAGTCATCTGTAAATGACCCAATGATCTCGCTGACTTGCTAAACTAGACCTAGGTAGAGCCATTCCTCTGGTCTGTCATCATCCTGTCTGGGATGAATAAATGTTCTTTCATGTCTCTCTAGGAAAAGTCATACAATAGCACCGCACACCAAGGGCCATCCTTTGAGACAGTGTCGTTAGTTGGATACCTGGGTCTGGGATGAGATACATGTAGGAGTGGGGGCCTGCCATCACTCAAGGTCCAGGGAACTGATGATCTGGGCACAGTACGTCATTCATTAAATGTTCGGAGGGTGCATAGTTTTTGGGGGAGTTGAGTGAGATAGTTTTACTCTAGTCCAGGTTGGCCTGGAACTCATGATCCTTCTGCATCATCTTCCCAAGCAAAACCTGCTGCTGTAGCCTGTTGCTTCCACCTACCAAACTGGAGTTTAATGGACCATTGTCAGGTACACCTGTTTGTAGAAAGGCGAAAATATTCTAAATAGCCTGGAAGCAATAGTCATAAGCATTACACCTAGAAGAAACACCTGACGACGCTAATACCTGGAAGCAACAGCCATGAGTATCACTGACACCTGAAAGCAACAGCCATGAGCATCAGTGACACCTGGAAGCAACAGCCATGAGCATCAGTGACATCTGGAAACAACATCTGGCATCACTGACACCTGGAAGCAATAGCCACAAGCATCAGTGACACCTAGAAGTAACAGCCATGAGCATCAGTGATACCTGGAAACAACATCTGGCATCACTGACACCTGGAAGCAATAGCCATGAACATCACTGACATCTGGAAGCAACACCTGGCATCACTGACACCTGGAGGCAACAGCCAGGAGCATTGCTGACACCTGGAAGCAATAGCCATGAACATCACTGACACATGGAAGCAACACCTGGCATCACTGACACCTGGAGGCAACAGCCAGGAACATCGCTGACACCTGGAAACAACACCTGGCATCACTGACACCTGGAGGCAACAGTCATGAGCATCACTGACATCTGGAAACAACACCTGACATCACTGACACCTGGAAGTAACACCTGGCACCACTGACTCTTGAAAGCAACAACCAAGAGCATCAATGACACCTGGAAGCAACAGCCAAGAGCATCAATGATACCTAGAAGCAACACCTGGCATCACTGACATCCGGAAACGACACCTGGCATCGCTGACACCTGGAAACAACACTTGGCATCACCCATACCTGGAGGCAATAGCCATGAGCATCACTGACACTTGGAAACAACACCTGGCACCCCTGACACCTGGAAGTAACAGCCAGGAGCACCACTGACACCTGGAAGCAAAACCTGGCACCACTGACACCTGGAAGCAACAGCCATGAGCATCACTGACACCTGGAAGCAACACCTGACATTACTAGTTTAGAATGAGACCAGGACCCAGACTTCCTGGGAACAGGAGAACTTCTGAGCTTTAGCCCATTGTCAGTGCCTTTCTCCTGCATATTCAGGAAGTACTTTTACCCATCTGCCCACACTGCCTCATACAGTAGTAACACCTGTTTCAATTCCCAGAGAGAGAGAGTCTATTCCTCTCCCAGAAAGCACAACACAGGAGCTGTGGGGCAATTCTGGGGTCCCATCCTGCAACCTCTTCTCACGCCCCCAGTGGACAAGTTGGGTGACCTCATAACTGTGTCCCCTCCCCACGTGGAGAAGCCAGCCCTTCCCTGTTTCCATTTTATGATCAGCCAAAGATTTCCCTAGTGCTGCCAAGAACAGATATTCAGAAATAAGTATGTAAATCCTTTGTAAATGTATGCTAATTACTTATTTTTAATTATAATGTAAATAAGTAATTACTGAATAATTTTAAAGTATTTACATGGGGGTGTGTGGTTTAGACACTAACTTGTTATAAGATATAAAAACTATGAATTATACAGTAATTATGGCCCAATTTACATGCTAAGGCCAAATACAATTACGTAAGCAAGAGAAATGTAAACAATCAGGTGATTCTGCGGTAGTTAGAGTGTAATAAGTGAGCTGCTTTTCCCCCCCACAGCCGGTAGTGCTGGTGCAGCTGTGAGCCCCTCAGCTCAGGTGGGGGGTGGGGGTGGAGTGCATCAGAAAACAGAAGCCACCTCTAAGAGGGGAAAATAAAACCACAAAATAAGAAGAAAAGAAGGACCAGGGTGTGGCTCAGTGGCCAAGCACTTGTCCAAAGAGTGCAGGGCCCTAGGCTACATTCCCAGAGTTGCAGGAGAAGCCACAAGCCTTGCCTGGGTGAGCTTGGTGTTCAGAGGAAGGCCAACATGGCCTGTGGCCCCGTGGCCCTGTGACCTGTGCAGAGTGGCCTTGGTGACCTCTCCTGCCTCACACATATTTCTAGCAGGCTCAAGGTGCTGGTCCAAACCCTTCTGTTCTTACTGTCTGGCTCGCCCATGGGACCTGTCAAGTCACACTTCCAATTCCTGCCTCTTCCCTCAGGAAGCCTCCTGGGCTCTTCTGCTCAGCCCCCAGAGGCCTGGCCATGTGCGTGCAGGTGTCTAATCACTAAGGCCACCATAGTAAGATGTGTCTTTGGCTGCAAAGCCAGCACCACCACCCCTACCCCACCCCCCATGCCCAGATAGCCCAGAAGTCCCTGCAGATCCAATCCCAAACCTGCCTCTCTGTCACTGGCCCAATGACATCAGGAGGCACTATGGAGCCCAAGCGTGGCAGGCTCTCTGACAGCTGGGACAGAGTGGGGTACCCCCAGGTCAGCCCAGGACATGGCCTCTCCTGGAGAAAGGAGCCTCACTCTCATGGCTGATACTGCAGATGGAACCCTGGGGTCCTTTTCTCTGAACCTACGGCGTCTACTGTGACATAGCTCCCAGCCAAGGCCTTGCCCTGCAGGGTTAGTGCCTGCTCACAGGCTGCAGGGACTAGGCAGACAAACAGGGGGCATCTACCTTGTGGTGTTCTTCTGGAAGCAGTGGGCCTGTGTCTTCATCCCGAGAGGTTCCCAGGAGCATGCCATGGCTTCAGTCGTCACCAGTTGTCACACAATTTAGAGTCCCAGAGACAGACCAATCTATATATAGATTCTCACTCATCTTTTTCTCTTTTCCCGGAGGCCTTGCTGGTCATTTAGCGCGGTCATTAGCTAGGATTTAAGGGAGCCAGCATGGGACCCAAAGGGTGGAGTGTCCTGCTGACCAGCCTCAGGCCGGCAGTTCCACAGAGGAGGTCATCTCAGCCATCCCCCTGCATCAGAAGCAATGGCTCAATACTCAGTCAGTCATGTGAAGCCTCTCTTCTCGAATCGTAATGAACTAATGACCCTGCTATTTGTCCCTGGTGATTGTGGCTTTGTGTCTGGCCCTGAGGCAGGCCTACTCCATCCTCGTCCCTATGCATAGGGCACAGAGAGGGTCAGCAAGCTTCAAAAGTCACACAGCTTGAGCCCGTGGACTTAGTTCCAGTTCTCTAGTCTAGGGTTTGGGTCCCCCACACTTCAAATGAAAAAGATCTGGGCCAACAGTGGCCGGCTCAGCCTACTATGACCGGGGAGGAAGCCAGTGGCTGGCAGAGAGGCCTTGGCAAGGGGCAGAACCAAGCCACAGACATGACATTACCAAGGCCTCGACCCCTCACACAGCTATTTTGCAGCCCAGGAAATCCCGCAGTCCCCTGGGTCATATTTTTTTTTATGGCCATTGCTGGGTGCTATTCATTTTATTACACTTTTGCTGTTATTCTCGTCGTTGGCGCATAAGCAATGTGGTCAATTCCCTTTTACGTGCCCCGGCATTTCAGATTCATCGCCAGCCGGCGTGGCGCTGAGTGGTTACACGGTAGAGTGTTTGGCTAATAAAATACATAAAGCAGAGATAGGAAAATCAATGCCTTTGTTAATAACGCTTTGCCATCTCTCACGCAGGCTCAGGGAGGGGCTACCCACCGAGCAGGCGCCAGAGACCCTCAAGGGACGTCTGCCCTGGGCACTGGGCGCCAGCTGGCCCTGCTGCCCGAGCCTTTCACCCAAGGGGACAGCAGCCAGTTGGGGATCCCCAGGTAGGTGCCTCCAGACTGCCCATTCCTTTTCTGTATTATTCAGGTTCTGAAGCCTGGTTGCTGAGCTCCACAGGGCTCAAGGAACTAGCTGGGAAGATCAGAGGATACAACAACACTGAAAGGTGTCTGAACAGACAGAGGTCAAAGGTGACTTCAAATCCAAACCTGTAGAGGGATGGAGGTATCTATCTCCAGCAGCCCTCGCCCGTGTTGTTTCCCAAGACTTCACTGCAGCCTGGTTCTGAACTCAAGCTCAAGACTGTGGCATGTACTTTTTGGGTAACATCTATTTATTTATAGTTGGGGTCAGGGTGTGCATGTGGAAGTCAGAGGACCACCTGAGGGAGCCGGGTTTTCTCCTTCTGCCATATGGGGCCTGGTGATAAAGCTAGGTCATCAGGCTTGGTGGTCAGCTCCTTCACCCTCTGAGTCGGCTCGCTGACCCTAGAGACTCTGGCACGACATGAACTGGATTATGTTTTCTCACAGAAACGGAGTAGTTTAGTTAGGGAAAACAAGGACTTTTGCTATTTCCTGCCGTTGTTCCACAGTGCGTGTCAGTTAGTGTGTCTTTGGCTCCTGTTGGGCTAGGATGCTTGATCCTTAAACACTCTATGAGTTTCCTATTTAAACACCACTTATTGATTTTTTTTTTTTTTTGGCTTAAGCTCAGGACAGGACTTCCCACCATTTCTGAAATAGCCCTAAACGTACTCCTGACACTTGGTGCTATGTATTTATGCAAAGTTATGTCCTCAGCACTGACGATGATAAAATCAAAATATTGATCAGCTTTGAAAAACGTTGAACATGCTGCTTTTCCTGCAGCATCAAATATTCAGCCAACATTTAATTCTTCACGGCAAATGTGAACAAGCATGTGAGTCTCATTACTATGTAAATTTATGTTTAATAAATCTTTAATAAGTGATAAAATTATATTTATACCAAAGAATTGTTTTAAAATAAATCCCTTCATGACTTGTTGTCGACAGATGCTAGCGCCATATACCTATACACTGAGGGTTGTGTAAAATTCCTTGTAGTGACGAGGTCGTGGTGGAAAAATTCAAGAAGCCTCCCTTTATTAGAGGAGTCACGGTAGCATTCTGACCCTTGGTTTCCTTGTCTGTAAAAGGAGGTCGATCAAATTCTCTCCCTTTGAGAGCTGCCGAGAGGGTAGCTGGAGAAAGCCGTGCAACCTGCGCGACCAATTTAGGCAATACGTACAGGCCCCAGGTTGCAGCCAGTGCGTCCTAAAATGAGGCGTTTGTTCCCTGACATGGGAACCAACACCTGTCAGGCATGGCTGCCCTTCCTGGTGAGTCTTGGTTGCCAGGCTTGCTCAGTTTCCTGCGTGGCATGTGGAGTCCCTGCCAATCCCTTGTTCAAAAGCCTTGAGACGCCCACTCCAGGCCCAGTCCTCTCAGCCTGGCACCATCTGGGCTCTTGGCCATTCCTCCCCTCCCTGCCCTTCTCTACCCTCCTCCATCTCTACCCTGCCCTTCATTCTGTGGCTCTGCAGGCCCCTCCCCCAGCACACTCTCCCCCACCCGCCCCTCCTCCACCCAGCAGAGCCTGCACAGAACCCACATTACTGTCCCTTGAGAGCTCCCTCGGGTCTGCTCAGCTCTTAGTCTCCGCCCCGCTGAGCTCCTGTCTGTAAAACTGTTCAACCGTCAAAACAAGGCTGGAGTGGCTGGCATTTGGAGCTAGGCTGCTTTGCTCTCTTCTAGCCCGTACACAAGGTACCTTCCCATGGCTGTTTCCTTCACAGCCCCTAAAGGGGCCCATGCCCACTTCCAGGATGACGATACTGGGAGGGTACTGGCCTCAGGGGGTGCAGTGAGTGGCCAAGCAGAGCAGGACCTGCCCACCAATTCATGGCCACCTCACCTGCCTCTGGCCTTAGGCCCAGTGAGCGCACCTCTCTGAAGCTGTTAACTTTGTCTCCAAACTAGGAAGGTGTCAGCAGTCTCCCTCCCTGTGCTGTGCTAAGCACTTAAAGACAACTGTGGCTTCCATTAGGCAGAGGCTCCTCCCATCTCCACCCCCACCCTGGAGGAAGAATATCACCAGACTAGGAAGGGTGACATATTCAGGGATCCATCCCTGGAGACTTGCTGGAGACCACCTGGGTGCCTCAGTTTCCTCCTGCGTAAAGCATGAGGGGGAGGTCAGGGGGCAGGGAGGCACTGCTCTGTAAAGCAAGAGTTACCCCCTGGGACAGCAGAGCAAAGTGGGGAGACCGAATGTGAGTCAATGAGCCCTGTGTGGCTCAGGCAAACTCAGGGCACAGAGTGCTTGGGCCTTGAGTGCTGCAGTTAGGAGCTGGGTCCCGCCCCCCCCCCCCCCCCCGCTCTAGAGGAGTCTGGGTGCTGTGAGGTGGTCCCCACAGTGTCTCTCCTGCACCCTCCCCGTCAGTGAGGCTGAGGGAGCAGCCACTAGAGAGATAGCCATAGAGTCAAAGCCCAGCTCAGGGACGCAGCCTGTCTCCCCAGCAATCCCTCTTTCACCGCCATCCTCGCAAGCCTGGAGCACAAACAACATAACTTAATCCCCGGGCACACCCGGGCCTGACGCGTGGCTTGGCAAATATTAGACTTTATTAATTTAATTTGATTAAACTTTATTAACCTTTATTAAAAATAAACCCTCATTAAAATTCTCATTCGGGTCTCTGGCGGGAGGGGGCTGGAGAGCCACTTCCGTTTCAACTGGAACTGGAGGGGCCTTTGGGGGTGGGGTGGGGTGGGGTGGGGTGGGGTGGGGTAGGGTGGGGTGGGGTGGGTGGAGGTATCCAGTGGTCCCAAGAGCAGCTCTGGGTGGTACCAGGCCTTATGCTGCATGGCAGCTGTCCCCGAGAAGGTTCCTGAAGACTACACTTTTGTTCTAGCCACAGACCTTAAGAGCGGCTTCTGATGGAGAAGTTTCGGGGGGTGGGGGGGGTTGGAGGGGCGGGAATGAGGAGCTCCAAGCCCCACAGAATTCTCTAGAAGCCAAATACCCCAGGATCTGTCAGGAGACTGGCCGTACTTACCTATCAACTTAGGACTTTCTTTTTTTTTTTTTAATTTTTAATTTTATTTTATTTTATTAATTTATTCTTATTACATCTCAATGGTTATCCCATCCCTTGTATCCCCCCCATTCCTCCCTCCCTCCCCAAAGAGTAGCACCTGCTGTTGGCTACATGCAGAACGGTCCTACCACAAGCGCCCACCCTGTCACTGCAGAGCAGAGCTACCACCCTTGCAATGGAGAAGGAGCCTGTGGGACCATAAGGATTAGGGCCAAGGAGAGTTTCAAGCCTGGACACACTTCATATGAGGATGGCAGGTACTGGCTTCCTTCCCTCTCTCAACCTGGCACCAGGAAGTTGGCTACCCCACTATGAACCCCACTAAGAATTTACCACCCTGACTGTTACCAGGCCTCACTCTTTATTTGGTCTTATAAGGTTTTCTCCTTCAGGGCCCCCAGCTTCTGAGTTTGCAAATGAAGCATCTTCCGACACCCCTGTCTTGGCCAATTGTACATGGCTACACAAACCTTGCCCTAGAGACCCTGCCTACCTCCCTAAGGGCAGAAAGACCACCCCACCCACCCACCCACCCTCACCCCCGCCAATAAACTGAACCAGTTCTCTGAAGCTGTTCCTAGGTGTGTGCGTTCTTCACTGGCCTGGCCCACTCACTGCCGCCCAAGGCCCTGCATTGCACCACAGGCCCCAGCTAAGCTTCCCTCCCTCCAGCCCAGCCCAGCCTAGCGGGCGCAACAGGCTGGCTCTCCTGAGGGAAAAGTGGATACTGAATGGCAGGAGTTCCGCTTCAAGTCCCAAATAGGCAAGTCCTCCTGAGGAGACTCATGGGGAGGCACATTCCTCAGCCCAGCCTGGACCCTGTTCTCCTCCTGCGCTGGTAGCCCATGGAACACCTCCTTTGTGCTGGCTCCTGTTCTCAGCTTAATCTCCCAGAATTTCTGGGGAAGGCCAATAACACTATGTTTTACAGCGGAGACTGAGACTCAGGGTGATGCGGGACCTTGCCCAAGGCCGCCAGGCTAAGCGGCAGAGGCAGCCAGAATCCCAGAGCCAGCTCAGGTTATCTGAAGAGCTTCAGATGGCTCAGGGAGGTCTGCACCCAGGAGGGAGAGTGGAGGCAAAACACAAGCAGAAACACTTCCAGGCTCCCATCTTTGCCCCAGGAGGCAACACACGGACCCCAGTGGCCAAGCCACCCAGTACCTCCCTTCCTAAGGGATACGACACACAAGATGAGTGGGCCACTCTGCTGCAGGATATTTGGTCACACTGTGAACTCCTAGATTGTGTAGTTTACTGCAAAGACCTGTTTGTTGTTGATGTGGTGTGTTCAGCCCCAGCACACACCTTAAATCCAAGAGCTTTCTGCTTGAATATTGTACACAGGATTAAATAAAGTCAGGCGGAGGTCAAAAGGTGGAGCAAGTAGCCATTTGACAGAGAGTGAACACAGGAAAAGTGCATAGAGTGTGAGGGAAAGTGGGGGCAGGGATAGAGAGACTAGAGAGACTGACAGGTAGTAGAGGGTTTTGGGACAATCTGGCAAAGGAGGAAGTTCAGCTGAGCGCTTTCTCTGCCTCTCTGAGCTAGCAGGCTTTCACCCCAGCGTCTGGCTCCTGAGTCTTTATTGGTAAAATCGAACAGTTGAGATTTTGTTTAAAAAACACCACCAGAGCTGGGCGTGGTGGCGCACGCCTTTAATCCCAGCACTCGGGAGGCAGAGGCAGGCGGATCGCTGTGAGTTCGAGGCCAGCCTGGACTACAAAGGGAGTCCAGGACAGCCAAGGCTACACAGAGAAACCCTGTCTCGAAAAACCAAAAAAAATTTTTTTAAAAATAAAAAAACACCACCATTCTGGGTCAGATGGACCCAAAGGTTGCTTGTCAACAGTTAATGGACTCATTGAAAATATGTAAAACTCCCAGTGAGGGAGATGTCACAGAGGCAGTCATGATGCTGGCTTGGGAGAATGTTAGGAACACACGGGGCACTCCACACATAGGGCTGGTGACTTCAGCCAGCATTCCTAGAGGGCCTGGAGTTAGCACAGATAGCCCATGCTTCCTGGCCTTGAGGACTGGCGGAAGTGCCACCATGAGGGAATGCATGAAGCCAGGCCAGAGACAGGGAAGTGGGGACCCAGAGGAGGGACAGGTCATCCAGGAGCTACAGCAGCTGAAGGAGGCCTGGGGGTGGGGGAGGGGAATGCTCCAGGAAGGCCCAGGCAGAGTGGGCCAGGCCTACAGGCCTTGGGAGAGCAGCACTTTGACCAGTGACCTCTAGGAGGTGAGTTCATGCTGCGGCCATGGGACAGGAAGAAGGACATCGTGCAAGGGTCCCCCACAACCATTACACAGTCACCAGTGTGGCAGAATTCCTGGCAGAAACAGCCTAGGGGAAGAAGTCTTTATCCTGGCTCACAATTTGAGGATGCAGCCAATCACTGATGGAGAGGGCTTAGCAGCAGGAACAGAAGTGGCTGGGAACACTGCACCCACAATCAGGAAGCAGAGAGCCGAGTATGGCTGTCACCTCCCTCTTTCTCTTGACTCAGTCCGGGGACCCCAGCCCATGGCGTGATGCCACCCACATGTAGGATGGTAAGGAAGTGCCTTACAGGTGAACGTGCCCAGAGGTTTGTCTCCAGGGAGATTCTAAATCCTACCAAGTTGACAATTACAATTACCCATCACACCCGTGAAGATGCTGCACCCGGGGACCATCTGTGTGTGTGCTTGCTCGCTGACTCACTAGCTCACTCACGCATTTATTCTTCACTCATCCGTTCACACATCACTTACTCCCTCATTCACTCACTGGTCCCTTCTTTTACTCATTTATTCACCCATTCAGATGGTTTCTTCATTCATTTGTTCAGTAGGCTCTGGGCCAGAAGAAGACCCTTGAGGGGCTACAGAGCAGTGGGAGAAGAAATGAAAAATGACTCAAAGCAGCGGTAAGTGGCAGGCACCAGTCCCTGCTGTGAAATGGCCTCTCATGGCTGAGGAGAACTAGGCCAATGCCTGAAGTCAGAGAAAGCTCCGACCTATGCAGAAGCCTAACGTGCTCCCCCCACCACCCCCAAATCCCTGCAGGCCCCAGGACCTGCGGATACCACAGCAGAGCTGAGAAGTGACAGGTGTGGCTGGGGCGCTGTTCCTGCCTTGTGCACAGGTCCCTAGGCCTTAGTGTCCACCATTAAAAAAAAAAGAAAAATGGTGCTCATTGCTGATGAACTGACTTGGATCCTCAGGGCCCACATGGTAGAAGAAGAGAATCAACTCTTACAAGTTGTCCTTTGACCTCCACACATGTGACATGTCACCGTGCTTCCCCCTCACACACATACACACACACACATACAAAATAAATAAACACATGTAATAATTTTTTTAAAAATAAAGACATCCCACTAAAAACTTCTGTCAGTGTCAGGGATGCAGATCTGTACAATGAACAGCATCTGCAGAGGCTCCCTGTGGTAGCCAGCACAGGTGGGGAGGCATGTGGTTTTGTGGTCCCTCACAAAGAAAGGACGTCAAGGTGGGGACCCCATGAACTCTCCAGGCAAGCCCCTGCGATGTGTGTTTCTGGAAAGTAACCCCAATGAATTGGTCTTTAGTACATTTCAGGCTGCCTATGACGAGGAAGAGGTCCCCAAGGGGACTGTTGTCCTTAAGGCACAGGTAGATTCCAAAAGACTCCCATCCAGTACTTTAAACAAGGTCCCTTTGAGGACAGGGAAAGACTAGCATGCAGGCCACATAGTGTGTCTGGGTGTGTTTGCCCCCCAAAACCCGGCATGCTCATGTGGTCAGAGTCCTGGGTCACAGGGCCTCTGTCCCCTCTCCCAGCAAGTGTTTCCCTCACCCAGATCCCGCAGAACACACCTGGGCAGAGCTGTTGTCCCTAGTTACACCAGTGCCCAGAGTCAGGGAAGACGGGGGTCAAGGGCATGTCTCAGTAATGTGGCCCTTTCCCTGGCTGAGTGCACACCTGGCCATCCCAGGGGATGCTTCCATGGAGAAGGGCTTGGAGCAGCAGCTTTGTCCAAGACCCGACTCTAGACTCCCTGCCCCCCTCCGACTGCCATGTAAACTAGGTCATTGGCATAATCTTGGCCAAATGGCCTGGCGCACATTGGCCAGGCCATAGTCCCAGGCCTAATTATCCTACATTTGGTCAATAAACCATTAACACAACGTCTTGGATGTTAATAATCATTCATGGAAAAGTCGCCACAATTTATGAGATCAACGCTAGTTAGTAAAATTAATAAATATTTCATTCGCTGAGATTTATCCTGGCATGCTCCTGACAGGTGAACGGGGGTGGGGGGGAGCAGCTTTGGGGCCGCCCCAGGGAGCCAGCAGCCAGGAGAGAACGGCCCAGAACTCACTTGGCCCAATAAACATTTACCTCAAATCCTATGACTATAAATTCACAGTCTGGACGAGGGTGCCCAGTAAAACCTGACTTAACATTATGTGCGGGCCATTAACAATATTTATATAGATGTCACCTCGGGGAGGGTTAACGTCTCTAGGCAAAGCCTAGCAAGCGTGACGGGAGCTGGGGAATGTGGGGCCAGGAGACTTCTCAGACCCCTGGGGGCTGGTCACTCCCTGTGGTGTGACCCCAACAAGTTTCCTGCTTTCCGGGGCAGTGGGTTTCCTCATCTGTGAAATCGTAAGGGAGTCCCAAGAGCAGGGTTCACTATCAGCCTAACGGAAGTACCCTGTAAAGAGAAATTGCTGGAACGCTTGCTCAAAGAACCCTCGGGAGATGCTCTAAGTGTCAGTCACCATTGATGTGCTAGCCTTACTAACCTATAAGGTGAAGTGTTCATGCTGTGTCCTTTTTCCAAAAAGGGGAAACTGAGGCTTGGATAGTAAGTGCCTTGCCAAGGGGCAGCCAGCTGGGGCATGGAAGGGCTGAGCTGGGATTCAGGTCAGAGAATTCCTGCTGCTGCCCCCTGGTACCACCATGGCCCTTAGCTTGCAGAAGCCCTGCCCTTCCCCACTCATCTCTGTCAGAAGAAGCCGCTCTCCGAGGGACAGAAGTTACTGTGACAGAGCACTGACGGCAGGCGGAGTCTGGTGCCGTGCTCCGAGGCCCAGAACCTGAGAGGTGGAAACAGGAGGATCAGGAGTTCAAGGTTATTCTCAGCCACACAGTAAGTTCTAGAGTAGATGAGGCCCTGTCTCAAAAAACCAAAACCCAAAGCAAACAAACAAACAAAAACCAAAAACCCTTCTCTGTGAGTTCGAGGCCAGCCTGGTCTACAAAGTAAGTCCGAGACAGCCAAGGCTACACAGAGAAACCCTGTCTCAGAAAACCAAAAACAAACAAACAAACAACAACAACAACAACAAAAACCCAAAAATCCTAAAACCAAAACCAGAGGGGGGATGGGAGAAGAAAAAGCGTCAGTAGGTGGGAAGGCCCACAGGCTGATCTGCTGCCCAGGCCAGTGTCGGGGGTGGGTGTGGGTGGGGGGATTGGAGGGGGGGAAGCTCCCAAGAAACAAGCAGTGGGGTGGGACACAGTGGGCGGGGGACTCAGCCCAGGCAGAAGCATCTCCGCTTCCAGGTCAGGTAACCTTTGTTTCTGCAGGAGACCTATGGCCCCAGGCCTCAGGCTAGCTTGCCGGGAAGTCTCACCCCTGAGCACCAAGGCCTGGGGTGCGCGAGGGCCTCTGCCCAGCTTTCACAGTCTGGAACAACCCAGGAGGGCATGTGGCCCAGCTCCCAGGGCAGGCTCCGTGCACACTGGTGCAGTGACCCTCACCCCGTGTCCCATACAAGGAAACTGAAGCTCAGAGAAACCGCCTTGGAAGAAGCAGAGCCGGACCTCAAGCCCAAATCTAGCCCAACACTAAAGCCACCTACGTCATCGGGGATGTGAGTGGAGTGCAGATGGCGGGCAGTGAGACGTGCCCAGGTTACCCTCCTGCTTGGATGCGCAGTGCACACTGTGAAAGACAAGGCCCGGACTGCAGAGACCATGAGCTAAGCACCTACTGGATGCAGGGACAGGAAGCTGTAAGAACAAATGGTGAGGCTGACCCAAAGCAAACATGAGTAAAACATAGGGGAGGTGGCAGGAAAGGTGACAGGAGTGTTCAGGGCTACATCGGGTGGCTCCCTGTTAGGGTGGCAGGTGTGTTCAGGGCTCTGTCAGGTGGCTCCCTGTTAGGGTGGCAGGTGTGTTCAGGGCTCTGTCAGGTGGCTCCCTGTTAGGGTGGCAGGTGTGTTCAGGGCTCTGTCAGGTGGCTCCCTGTTAGGCGATCAGCTTTTCCCTAGACAGCTCCCAGTACTGGAAGAGATGCCCCAATTCAGTTACCATGCCAGGTTGAAGGACCAGGGTGAACCTGAAGTGTGTGTGTGTGTGTGTGTGTGTGTGGTGGATGTAGAGAGTGCAGCAATGGTGAGCTCTAACGTGTGCATAAACCTCATATTGGGGAGAGTAAGGGGCTCCAGGGCACACAAGGGCCAGGCGTCCAGCATCTATCCTACGTGCAGTGGGGAGCTATGGAAAACTTCTGAGCAGGTGAGCCAGGATCTGACAAACATTGCAGAGCAATTTTACCAGCAGCAGAGAGAAAAGGGATTGAGGGCTGTTCCAATATGGGGTTGAGGTCGAAGGAACTGAGGAGGCTCAAGTTAGCAGTGGTGAACACAGAGAGGGAAGGCCCCTTGTGGACTGGCTCAAACAGGGCTAACTCTGGGCCTGCGTTACCCTCGACCCACTGAACCTCCACTTGCACTGTTTCCCAGAACCTCCTGGACATCCATGCCCCAGAGGCCCTGCATGCTCAACCTAACCGGGCTCTGGCCCTTGGTGCTGGCTGTCTCAGGCTCTACAACTTCTCAGAACACCAGCCCAGCACAGTCTGCAGCCACCAGTGGTGGAATCACCAGGCCCACATGCAACGGTCCAAAGCCCATTTCTTATTCAGTCAGGCAACTGGAGAGAGACACATATAACTGGGGCCTCTGATGATATTTCCTGAGGAGTGCTGTGCATCCTTGGATAAGCCACTGTCCCTCTCTGGGACTCGAAATAAGTCTTTCTCTTTTGTACAGTCAGGTGCTAGCTAACAAGCACTGCTGTTTTAAGTGCTTGACACAGGGAACTCTCTCCCCTTACCTCACGTGCTATCTCCTCACCTCATCCCTCAGTCCCGGAAGCAGACTCCTAGCCACGGTCCCTCAACACGAGATGGCAGAAAGAGGAAAGAAGCGAGGCCACCACAGGAGGGAAGCCTTCCGGTTCTGTTCCAGGCTCAGAGCTACACTGGGCAGGGCCACCTCAGGCAGGTGAGGCCACCTCTAGCCTCTGAGGTATATGGCCATAGAGAAGGATCAGAGGGAAGGGTTGAGCCTGGGCCTCACACAGCGGTGGCTCTCAGGTGGGAACCCTGTGTGTCCCCAGCCAGCTCTGCCCAGGCCCTGGATGCCCAGAGGGCTGACTCTGGGGGAATCTGAGCCCGAGGAAGGTCCTGTGCTCACTCCATATCCGAAGGGTTTAAACCAATCATGGCCCCTCCGTGAACCAGCCTTTCAACTGTTCATTTATTAAGCATCTGCCATGGGCCTGAGACTTTCACAAGGGACTGAGTGACTGCATAGGCCCTAAGGCAACAGCACGCCTGAGCAGCTGTCTCTGGAGCAGCAGGAGAAGCCCACTTGTGAGGGCCAGCTCAGACAGAGGCAGGAGAGGCCAAGCCGGGGAACTCTGGGCCAGTATCAGGCAGCTTTTCCACCTCGCAAAATACCTGACGACATCACTGTCTAAGGAAAGGTTTATCCCAACTCATGGTTTCAGAGTCTGAGTCTGCGGCCACCTGCCCTCGTGGTGGCAGCTGGTAGGTACCCTAGCATCCGCTGTGAGGACGCACCGCCAGTGACGTCATTTCCTCCCCGCTGGATCCTTTAAAGGCTCCACTACCTCCCAAGGTGCCGCAGGCTGATTATCCAAGCAAGCTTTCAACCCACAGGCCTTTGCATAGGGGTCTCCCATATCTCAGGGGAGATATAATCTCCAGATTATAGCAGCCGTGGGGGGGAATAGTGAACCCTTGCGTGGCCACAGGGAGCCTGAATGATTGTCTTCTGGGGTGCAGTTGCAAGAACGAGGCACAGCGAGTTCTTTATAAGATCGACAATTAGCGATTAGCACTGCTATCAGATTACTCCCAGAGGATTGTGGGAAGTGGGGGGGGGCTGCCTTAGGGTCTGGCTCCTGCAGGCAGGGGCTGGATTTGAGCCCCCTCAAGCCCATTCCTCTCCCCAGGTTGGGGTTCACGGCCCTCTTTTCTGCTGCTTAAGAAAGCTGAAGACTGTCCCCAGGCCTCGGACCTTCCCAGGCCCTAGGACTGGCGTTCAATCAGGCCCAGCTCTGGAAGGAACCTCACCAAGTTGTTAACACCTATATTACGGGCCGAGCTGTATTTGAGATATTAAAAGACATCCTGTTTCTGCCCCCGTGTCACTTCTGAGATGTAGCATAGATAAATGATATATCACCGCTCGAGATCTACCGAAACCATTAGTAACCGTGACATTTTGACGTCAGATTTTAAAAAATTCCTAAGTAATCTTTTTGATTTATGAAACGCTGTCTGGGTTCATCGAGAGAGATCTCAGATTTATCACCGCCTGGTTAGAATTATTAATGATTTTCAATTTGTAAATCCGAAGTCGAGAAAGTCTGTGGGCTCTGGGTGAAAACTCCCCCTGATGGAGGCCTGGCCTCTCCTCTGGCTGATGTTCCGCCTCCAGGACATAGGAGGACAATGTTCTGGGCACCTGACACAAAGTTTCCCCAAATCTTGTCTGTAGCCTACAAGACGGTGGTGGAGATCACTCCAGGGAGGGGTATCAGGCCCCCAAAGGGGTCTCTCTCACACACAGGCCTCAAGAACTGGCCCAGATATCTCAGTCACAGGTCAGTAGGGGTGAACACAACGGGGGGCAGCGGACAGGCTTTAGTTTGGATCTGGTTTGGGGCCTAGTATCCTTGCCCAAGGCAGAGCCTATGCAGGCTGGACCTGCTCCCAAGCCAATTGCTGCCTCAGCCAGGAGCACCTGCCCTCCATACCCCACCCCTGGCCCCCCATCCCTTATATCACTCTGCGAGCCTTACCTCTGTCCCCATCAATACCTCCTGGAGCCACCAACTGCATGGGAGGCTGACAAGAGAGCACCAGAGTCCGGATGCCACATATGTGGGAGGTGGGATCATCAGCCAATGACTGCTTCAAGCCACTCTGGACTCCTGAGCTGAGTATTAGACTCATTGGTGGCTTCTATACATACTAGTGCTAAGACTGCACTCAGGCCAGGCATGGTGGCCCACACCTTTAATCCCAGAACTAGGGAAGCAGGTGGATCTCTGTGAGTTCGAGGCCAGCCTGATCTACAAAGTAAGTCCAGAACAGCCAGGGGTACACAGAGAAACCCTGATTTGAAAGAAAGAGAAGAAGGAGGAGGAGGAGGAGGAGGAGGCGGCTGCACTCAGACCTACGAAACCAGAATTGCCAGAAGGTTCTATGCAGCTGAGACTGAGGACAAATGAGCTTCTTTGCACCAGCACCCCTCTTCACCCCCTTCGCAGAGAGTCCTGACCTCCATCTCTCTCCAGGACCAATGCGGCCCCACAGTCTCCGGCCTCACCCCTTCTGGTCTGCATGCACTCTGTGTCACCTCCTGCTCACTCCTTCTATGGCCCCCTTAGTCCTCAAATGGAAGGTGATTTTTCCTGTCCTGTCCCCACCAAGGCTGGAGAAGGTCTGTGACAGCATGAGGGGCCACACAGGAGCCCCTGAAGCAGAGCAGATGCCTTCGCAGGTCCAGCCCCCTCCAGCTGCCCCGCCCAGAGCTACCCTCCATCGATTCAAATGGTGGCCCTGAAAGTGGATGTTTCTAAAGAGTGAGTTCCACTTGGATTGAAGCAAGGGCATTAGGCACAGGTCTCCCGTCCCTGCAGCCCCAGGATGATCCCAGAAGCATCAGTCAAATTTGAGTGCCCTAGCTGGGACCAGCTGAGCGCCAGTGCTCTGGGGACCACCAGCTGCAGGCAGCATCGTGACCACTACCATGCCCTGACCCAGCTCACAGAACTGCCACATTTAAGAGTCACACCACCCTCCATACACCAATCATTACCCATGACCTTTCTTGCTCTGGGCCTCAGTTTCCCTACTATGAGAACCCATTCCTTCTGGAAGTCCCAACGCCACCTCTTTTCTGAGGGTGGGTGGGAAACGCCTCTGAATGCAGAGCCAGTGACACTTGGCAGGGAGAGACACAGGTGGACCATATGTCTGTCAATATATACACAAGATCTCTATGAGGAAAGCTACAACGCCTTCAAAAGGATCCTGAGGGGAAAAACTAAACACTTGGGGAGACAGTCCCTCTTAGTGGGTGGAAATATTGTCATAGCTTCACACCTTGGTCTGTCCAGCACAGTTGGAAGCAAATACCGCTAAGTTATTTTGCAGGTCTAGACTCATGTCGAGGCTCATACAGAGGCAAAAGGCCAGAGCGGCCAGCTGGACACTGAAGAAGGGTAAGGTCGAAGGCCTGACAGTGTGGTGTGGGGGAAGTCACAGACAAATGCATCGACAGAACAGAATCAACATGCCTGAAATTGTTCCCTACGCACGGTCAGCTGACAGTGGACAAAGAGAACAAAAGGCAATGGTGGCCCAGAGGACATCAGTGTGGAAAGGACAACCACGTGCACACAATCTAGACACGGACACTACACCATTTCTGGTGGCTCAGACTGGGTGAAGCCACTCTGCCAGGGAGCAGGGCATGGTGGAACACACCTTTAATACCAGCCCTGGGGAAGCAGGGACTGGCAGATCTCTGTGAGCTTCAGGCCATCCTGGTCTATAGAAGTTCCAGGCCAGCTGGGGCTACATAGTGAGGGATTCTGTGATGGAAAACAAAGCAAAACCACACACAACCCTCCTTCAAAGTACCACAGGAAGCCTAGGTGCGTTTCGGCACAGACATGGCATTTCAGGCACAACACAGAAGGCGGAGCCACGCCACTAAGGGGAAGATTCTGCCATACAAAGGACAGTCACAAGAATGGCATGAGCCACAGACTCCAAGAAAGCGCCCGCGAGGCTCACATGTGCTAGCGCACTTGACCTGGTGTGTCAATGGACTGTTAACTATTTAACAGGAGAAAACAGGCAAGCCAGTTTTAGAAATGGACAGAAGACCTCGGCAGATGCCTCTCCAAAGAAAACACCCACGTGGAAAGTCAACGGAGGGAAGTGTTCAGTGCCGCCACGTGTCATTAGGGATTGCGAAAGAGAAGGGGGCTACAGAGATGGCTTGACCACCACAGTGCCTTGTGCGCAAGCACCTGCACCAGACAGAGGCTCTGCACCCACCTGTAAAAGCTGAGTGTAAGTTGTGTACCTGTGAGCCCAGGGCTGAGGAGGCAGCCATGGGAGGGTCCCCAGGGCTTGCTGACTAGCTAGTGGAAGCCAGTCAGTGAGCTCCCAGGTTCAGAGAGAGACCCTGTGTCAAAAAGTGGAGAGGGCAGTGTGGAGAGAGAGTGCAGTCCTGAAGGAGTGCATACTGTCGACTTGAGCGTGGCCACGTCAAGGACGCCAGTGCCTCAGACTAACGGGAATGGCGGTGTCTTTCCTTGCAGTTCAGATGTTGATGAGTGCCTGATCTCTAGCTGAAAACAGGCCTACGGTAGCTTCCTGGTTCAGGATGACTGCTACCCCAAGGCCGAATCCTACAGAGACTCTCTGCCCAGATTAGCTAAACTGCCGCCTCCTTCAGGCTGTGTATAATAAACTCACTGAGTTCCCAGGCTGCTGCTGGTGTGTCTCCAGCTGAGCCTATGGCCTTCCATGTCCCAGCTTGTGTCTGTGGGTTTCCAGGAGAGTGACCAAGGAAGATGCCAACATTGACCTCTGGCATGCACGTGCATGCTCACACACACACACACACACACACACACACATGCACTAAAAAGAAAATGGAATTTCACTGCGTGCCACTCAAAGCAGTCAGAATCCAAAACCTGGACGAGACTAAACGCTGGCAAGAATAGAATGCAGAGTAACAGAACTCTTCCTCCTTGCTGCTGGGATGCAAATACATCAGAAGATACATAGGGCATCTGCCTCAGGAATAGGCCTTCAGCAGATGATGGAGCAGTTACACCCATAAGGAAGGACCCAAGTTCTGGCTATACAAAAACCCTAGATAGATCTCTTTATAGCAGCTTCATGCATAATTACTCAAACTAAGGACAAGCCAAGACATCCTTCAGTAGACAACACAAACATGGTGGTGTGTATCAGCCAATGGGATAGTTAGTACTCAGCACTACAGAGGGATGAGTCATCAAGCATATAGCATTATGTTCTCAACCATATAATAGTCTCACGGAGAAGGGTACGGAGACAACAAGAGGACCGAGAATAGAGAATGGGGTGAGTAGGTGGAAGGCGGAGGGTCTGTAAAGCATCGGAGCTATTCTACATGGATGTAACGGTAAGTACATGTCACTAGACATTCCAGAAAACAAAAAACAGCTGGGCATGGTGGCTCCTGCCTTGTCACCTGAGAGGTGGAGCCCAAAGGACCAAGAGTTCATGATCTTTCTCAGCTACACAGTGAGTTTGAAGTGACCTGAGCTTATGAAACTGTCTTGACAAATACAAACCAACAAACTACAGAATACACAGCATCAAGAATGAATCGAACGTCAACGCAGCTTTAGGAGCTGGTGAGATGGCTCGGCAGGTAAAGGCGCTTGCTGACAAGAATGACCACCTGAGTTTGATCTCCAGGCCCCACATAGTGAAAGGAGAGAGCCAACTACTGAAGGCTGTCCTCTGACCCGCCCCCAACATGCACACATAGAACACAAACAAACATAGACTTGGGGTGACTGTACTATGGCACCATGGTCTGCTGACGACCACAAATGCAGGCTGCTGTGAGGGAAGCTACCTTGGGTACAGGGGAGGGGGAGGGGGGACCCTGTGTAATTCTTCTCTTCAAATATGAAGTTTCTCAGTTAAACCAAAAATGGAAGATGACCAACAGGAAGGGAAGAAGGAAAGAGGAAGGGAGGGTGTGCGACTTCACAATCCATCTCCCAGGCCATGGCTTCGTGGGGACATCTCGCCTTGCTGAGACGGTTGGGAAAGCCTGGGCGTGGTCCCAGCGCGGAACATGTCAGCTGAGAGAACACGGCATCTTAACACTGCAGAAGCAAGGTGGGAAAGGCATAAAACTGCGTTGCCGGATATGACGGCTGTTCTTGGTTGTCAACTTGACTACATCTGGAATTAACTAAAACCCCAAGTGGCTGGACACACCTGTGAGGGTTTTCTTTTTCTTAATTAAATCATTTGAAGTGGGAAGAACCGCTTCTAATGGAGAGATTCTTAGGTGGGAAGATACATCCTAACCCAGCTCTTTTGCGGTGGGAAGGTCCGCCTTTAATCTGGACCATGCCGTTTGCTAGCAGCTATGTAAAGGGCATGGAAGAAGGAAGTTCACTCTTTGCATGCTCTCACTCTCACTGGCAAGTCCATCCCTTCACTGCCATTGGAGTCTACGTCTTTGGGATTCCTGCCTGTACTGAAGACCAATGGAGTCATCCAGCCTCGTGGACTGACCGGCGACTGGATTCTTGGACCTCCCGCTGGTAGGCAGCCATTTTTGGACTAGCTGGGCCACACAGCCTGTGAGCCGTTCTAATAAATTCCACTCTCTTTATACAGACTCGTTCTGTAAGTTCTGTTGCTCTAAATGTCTTAGTTTGGGTTTCTATTGCTGTGTTGAAACACCATGACCAAAAAAAAAAAAAAAAACAAATTGGAGAGACAGTGGTTTATTTGGCTTACACTTCCACGGCACTGTTCTTCGTTGAAGGGAGCCAAGACAGGAACTCAAGCAGGGCAGGCACCTGGAGGCAGGAGCTGATGCAGAGGCCATGGAGGGGTGCTGCTTACTGCCTTGCTCCCCAAGGCTTGCTCAGCCTGCTTTCTTATAGAACCCAGGACCAACGGCGCAGGGATGGAACCCACAGTGGGCTGGGCCCTCCCCCATTGATCGCTAATTGAGAAAATGCCTTACAGCTGCTCATGGAGGCCTTTCCTCAACTGAAGCTCCTTCCTCGCTGATGACTTCAGTTTCTGTCACGTTGACACATAAAATCAGCCAGTGCACTAAAGAACCGGGACTAATATACCTGGTGTTAAAAAAACATCCAAACAACTAAAGGTGAACACTTTCTCTCTGGGTTGAGACTTAGTATTTTAAATTTAGCCACTCTCTAATCGTTTTATTCAGTGTGATGTCAAAGTCTCAATATAATTTTATATTATTAAATCGATTTATTTTGTGGTGCTAGGATTTGAAGCTGGGGCGTCACATGCACTAGGCAAACGTGTCTTTGCTGAGCTACAACCCAAGCCTCATAATTTTTACTTTTTCCAAGACAGGGTAGCATGTCCTGGTTGGTTTTTATTGTCAACGTAACACAACAAAGAGCCACCTGGGAAGAGGGAACTTTAATGGAAGGATGGCCTTCATCAGATTGGCCTGATGCAAGGGCCCAGCTACCATGGACAGCGCCATCCCTGAACAGGAAGACCCGGGCTGCAGAAGAAATCAGTCTGAGTAAGCCATTGAGCAAATGAGTAAGCAGTGATCCTGCATAGCTTCTGCTCCAGATTCCTGCCTTGCATCCCTGCCCTGACTGCCCTTCATGCTGGACTAAAGCTTGTAAGCTGACACCAGGCCTCTCCTCACCAAGTCACTCTAGGTCAAGGTGTTGATTATAGCAACAAAAAGCAAATAGAGACATACTTTCACTATTATAACCCAGGCTGGCCTCAAACCTGTGATCCTCCTGTCTCAGTCTGGGATGATGGGCAGAGGCTGCCATGCCAGGCTTCCAAAAGTATTTTTGTTGTTGTTGTTGTTGTTGTTGTTTAAGGTGAGACTTCACATATGCTGGTTCTGATTCATACGGAAATGCACCGTAGCTAAGGTATTCCTGGAGAAGAAATGACACATAAGAAATTGCTCTCCTGCATAGCTCTGCAGTTGGGCTGGTGTGGTGCCGACCCAGAGGTGGGCATACCACCTGGCTGCCAAGGGAGATCGGGATAATAGAAGGACACATACATGGAAAGAGGTGACACAGCAGATCAGTGTGCAGGGAATCAAATCCCTGTCTCTTCATGCCTCACACAGAATACTCACTGAAGGGTAGGAACATGCTGGATTGTAAAACGAAGCAGTATGGCATAGCACAGTTTATTAAACCGCCCTGCAGGCCAGTAAGAAAAAGACAAGAGGCAGAAGAGCAATAGAGGCTGGGGCGATGGGTGTGGGCAAAGCGCTTGCCGAGTAAGCTTAAGGACCAGAGTTCAAGTTCCAGCACCTAAGCAAAAGCAGAGAGGCCATGAGAGCAATCTGCAATCCCAGCACAAAGCCTACTGGATCTGTAAGCTCCAGGTTCAAGATGCCTCAAGACAGAAAGTGTAGAGAGATCTGGGAAGAAAGCTGACATTGACCTCAGGTCTCCACATGCATGTATGCAGGCCTCAACACATGTGTGTCCACCCATACAAACATGTACATACACACACACACACACACACACATACACAAATACCCTTGTGCCACATGCATATTAATGAAAAGAAGAAAGAGAGAAAGAAAGAAAGAGACAGGAAGGAAAGAAGGAAGAAAACATCTTGAAGATGTACTTCAGAGAGGAGCACTGGCAAATGCACAGTAAATACCTGCAAAGATGCTGCTCTTGTTGGTCATGACAGGACCTCAACATGCTGATTTATTGCTGTCTGGACACCGGGTTCTTGAAAACAGCAAAGCTGACAAGTCTGTGAGCATGAAAGTTGACACTACCATGTTAGAAAACCATGTGACATCCATCAATAAAGCTCAAGAGGGCCATGGGTTCCAATCTAGTGGTTCTGCTCTGGGCCTGGAGAGTGGCCCCCTCACTCATAGGTTGTCAGCAGGGGAGAAGAGTGATCAGTATCCATCAGCTGCAAACCCTGTGACCTACAACAATGAAAGGCTTGCAAGGCATGCTGGTGTAATAGAGGCACAAAAATAGTGGGAGTAACCAACCTCTTTTTTTGTCCCCCTCCTTAGATTTAAGACTCATTCCACAAGACGAACCCCATACCTAACACTGCTAATGAGACCAAGAGCCCAAGATTAGATAGGACATGGGCCCTGGGGAAAACCTGCTATTATTCTGCTAAATGAGCATAGCGATAAGACCACAGACGAGGGCCTTTCTCATCCCTCATCGGAGAAGCTGCTTCTTGCAGTAGATGGGAGCTGACATAGACCGACAAGTGGCCAACGTGCAGGGAGTGAGGAAATCTGGAGCACTCAGTCCTAAATAAGATTCACCACTCCCCTCAAGACTGGAGGATCTATGTGGGAGAAGAGAAAGATAGAGCCAGAGGCAGAGGACGACGCCAAGAAAACAGTGGCTTTCAGACATAACAGGGCTGAAGCACATACGAATTCAGGGAGACTGTGGCTGCACGCACAAGACCTACACAATTGTGACTCCATGAGCGGAACCAGACAGAGTCCTGGCACCGGGAAGGAGGCATGGACACAAAGCTCTGCCTGTAACCAAGAAGCTCTCTGCAGCCTGGTGGTGGTGGCACACGCCTTTAATCCCAGCACTCGGGAGGCAGAGGCAGGTGGATCTCTGTGAGTTCGAGGCCAGCCTGGTCTACAAAGTGAGTCCAGGACAGTCAAGGCTACACAAAGAAACCCTGCCTCAAAAAACCAAAAAGAAAGAAAGAAAGAAAGAAAGAAAGAAAGAAAGAAAGAAAGAAAAAAAGAAAGAAAGAAAGAAAAAGAAAAGAAGCTGTCTGCAACTGATGCCTGCTGGGAGAGGGTACCCACTTTCTTCAATGGAGAGACCCTGCTGTGGGTGTGTCCACTACGTTCCAGGAAAGGCTAATGAGCTTCCTTCCTTCCTTCCCCAGCCAGTTCCGTACACTGAGGGGCAGGTGCAGAAATACCACCAATGGTTTTCCCTTCTACGTCCTTTGATAGCAGACTTTCCCAAGCCCCCCCAAAGTCTCCATGTCTACACATCTGAGGGCATGATGGCCCTCTAGCCTGTTTTCCTTTCTTAGTCTGCTGCTGCCGTAACAGAACACCTCGGGCGTATAACATATAAGTGACAGACAAGTTTTGGCTCACAGTTCTGAAGGCTGGACAGTCAGAAACATAGAATCAGCACCAAACAAGGGCCTTTGCCACATGACCTAGCAGAGGACTGGCAGGCACACATGAGACCAAGAGCCAAACTCACTTTTACTGGGGACTTTTACAGGACTCTGTGTTAACCCACTGCCATGGTAACTAAGCCAGTCCAATGATGATATTGGTCCACCTTCACTAGGTAACCTGCCCCAGGACAGGCAAGTCATTCGCAGTAGCTAACCCCATCCGCTTTCAGCATGACTAGGCCACACCCACAACAGCAGTAACAGCATGGCTCCACCTCTCTGGAGCTCAGGCCCTGCATACAGCTGTGGTGGCAGTGAGGGGCTTTCTCGCGTGCATCCTGGAGGGAACTCAGAAGGGACAGGCCGCTTTTGAGCACTTGGTAGCCCCTGGGGGTTCGAGAATAAGAGCACTACCACTATTTTGGGCCAAATTTGGAGCGAGCTTTAATTAAATGCTAGCCAGGATGATGGATTCTGGCCAGGTCCACTCCTGTGTTCCCAGGAAACAGTGACGAGTCAGCATTTTTCAAAAACCTAAAAAGGCAAAAGTGCCCGGCACTCGGGAGGCAGAGGCAGCTGGATTGTTGTGAGTTTAAGGCCAGTCTAATCTACAAAGCGAGTCCAGGACAGGCAAGGCTACACAGAGAAACCCTGTCTTGAAACCCGCCCCCCCCCCAAAAAAAAAAGAAAAGGAAAAGGAAAATACTTCCCACCAGTTCAATCAGAGATAAGCATGTATCCTGTTATACATGTGATATGTGATCACGATGCAGTTGAGTCAAACAAACCTGTTAGGGGAGTGGGTGTGGTTTGTTATCTCCTATAAACAATAGCCTCCAGCATGCCAGGAAACGGACATTTGGAGCTCACAGGCTAACTCTGGCCCTTACACACTCTTTAGAAGCCGTGTGAACCTGGCCAACCCCTAGAGACAAATATCTTCCTGCCTCTGCCACTCGGGCAAGTCTCTTCTTTCCCAGGCTTTCTTCTTTCTCTGTCATTTGCAGTAGGGACAGCACACGGGTCCCAGGTGGTCTGGGGACCCCAGGGATGGAAGGTTTTTGTGACACACTTTCCTGGCCCACCTGAGCCTCCATTCCTCCATGGTCCCCAGGCAGGCTGTACACCTCTGCCTCTCCTCACCACGGAAGCGCTTCTCCACCTGCCACAGGCTCCCTATCTACCAGCATCTCCACAAACGTTCCCTGAGGGCTCATCACATAGAAAGCAACTCTCTGGAGGAAGTCAACAGATTCAGGTCCCGGTTGGGGAGATTACTTAAGCAGCTTCGAGGAAAGAGAAAGCTAAGAAGATGGTGGTGACCAGCACATCTGCGGAAAGCAGCATGCTGCCTAGCGCACAGTAGGTGCTCAGTAGGTAGCACCTACTGAGCTGAACAACTGAGGTGCAGTCAGCTTGCTCATGCTCAATAATCACCCAGCTGATGTGCTCATGTTTCTGTAGGTCTGTCACAACTGAGGGGCGTGCGCGCGCGCGCGCGCGCGCGCACGCACACACACACACACACACACACACACACACACACACACGCATGCGCGCGCATGAGTAATACAGTGTCCACCCTCACAGGCCCACGAGTGGGTCAGCTCCAGCCAGCATCTTCACACCCAGGAACACCGCCTCCCACACAAAGCCCATTCATTTTGATTTATGACGTTGCAAACAGAAACCTGAATGTCTTCCGGAGCGTTTTTTACCGTCCTGACTTTGGTCCCCACGACAACTGCTTCTTTCTCCCCGCTACCTAAAATTAGCAGAGTAATTCGGAATCTGTGTCTTTATTTAAAAGAAAAAACTGTAGGTGCAGAATTATAAAAATTTAATATGCTCCCAGGAAAATGAAAAATGAGAGGCTGTGATCTCGTCTAACACTTTCAAATGTGTTTATTAATTCATGTTTTAAATCATAAGTTTCATTCGGTGAGAGCCATGCACAGCAATAAGCCTGTTTTAAAATATTAATGAATAAACAATATTTCTCTATTGAAATATAACATGCTTCTTTGAACAATGGACCGCCAGTAATAAATCAAAACCAGGAGAAAATTGCATTTCATATTTAATACAAGTTGAACTCTGCCTTTTTATAAATGATATCTTTTTTGTTTAATTGGCGTCAGTTCAGATCTAGCAGATTGCTAATAAAATTCTGGATTTCCATATTTAATGATGCGTACACTTTCTGTTGAAATTTAACCAGGGGGAAAAAAAAAAGAACCAGCCTTTTATTATATCTTGAGATGGCACCTTAGGCCTCCACTAAGGTCTAGCCTAGAGGCCTGGGGACAGACTGCCTGAGTTGGTGAGTTAAAAGGACAATCCACTTGCAGCTCTTGACTTGGCAGCTGACTCCTCCTGGTAACCCTACCACAAGCAGCCCAGACCTGCCCTGCTCACCACCTCAGAGAATATTCGTGAGAAGAGAAGTGCCCCATCCTACACACCACATAGGTTCTCTCCCTCTTAACTTACCTTCAAGGGAGGCAGAACATGGTTACCACTTGACTAGGGAACAAAGGCTTCAGAGAGAAGGTTTCATGCCCAAGGTCACACACAACTGCTGAGTGATAGAGCTCAGCCAGGCTTAGGTGTCCTCACCCTTTGTACTGCAGTGGTGCTTGGAAGCAAGATACATCTGCCTGGGTTATTGTTGTTTGGTTGGTTTTTTGTTTGTTTGTTTGTTTGCTTGCTTGCTTGCTTGTTTTTTGAGACAAGGGTTTTTTTTTAGTGTAACCTTTGCTGTCCTGAACCAGGATGGCCTCGAACTCAGCGGTCCACCTGCCTCTGTCTCCCAAAGTGCTGGGATTATAGGCATGTGCCACCGTGCCAGCGTGCCAGCATCTGCCTGGGTTTTAACAACAGTGAAAGTTCAATTTGAGGAGGAAATTTGAGTATACACCCCTTTGCCCTGAGCCAAATCAGAGACTCCAGACCCAGCAGGATTACATGCATGGCAGGGTACCAGTACCAATGCACCTGATCATGCCGTGCAAGGCAGGGGCGGAACCACTGAGGAAGCTAACCCACACGAAGGCTATGTGACACACACAGCTTGTATGTGACAGGGCCAGGACCAGACCTGGACAGTGTCCTCTTGGGAGCTCACATTACTGGGTGCTAGGTTTCTGAATCTTCTTAGCCACACAGCTATCTGGCTCAGGGAACAGGGTCCTGCTCTGCCCTTGGGCCTGGCAGGAAGCAAGTCTTCTGCATATCAGCCAAATCACCAAGAAAGGAGCAGGGAGCTGGGACCCAGACTAACTGGAATCAAACTGCAGGCCTATCACTGGCCTTACATTCCTATAGAACCCATCCCCAGCTCTATTTGATTGACACCTTTGGGTTTTCTAGTGATAGACAGCCCCTAAAAGCCCACATGCCCAATCTGACAGGAAAGAGACACTGACAGGACATGGGGTTTAAGATGTGGGTTGGGAGCCGGGGAGATTGCTCAGTGGATAAAGAGCTGATATGCAAGTGGAAGGACCAGAGTTCATAGTCCCAGAACCTACAGAGAAGCCAGGCAGGCCACAATCCTACACAGAAGCTCCGGGGAGAGACCCTGTCTCAACACTTGATGTCAATGTCAGCCTTTCATACACATACACATGCATAGGTGTAGATGCACATGTGTACATGTGAGTGCACCCGTGCACGCACCCACCCACAGATACACACACACACAACTACATACACATACAAAAAAATATTTCAGGTTGTCCTTAGACACACCCAGACATAAAGTTGGGCTCTGTATTTGCCAAGTGGTTTTCAACCTTTGTAGCCCCCCAAACTTTGTGGGGGTGGCATACCTTCTTTGAGCCTTAGATTCCCTTTATGGTTTATTAGTGGTAGCCACTCTAGCAACCCTTTATACTGAGGCATGTGACGTACATCTCGGATACGTGCGATATTGCCTATGTGAAAGCTCACAGCAGGAGAACAAAGGACAGGAGGCTGGTGAACCTGCCTTGAGGAGGCAGAACCACCAAGGAGGTAGGGGCCAGAGCTGGGCAGAGCCTGGGACCTGTGCGAGGACACGGAGTCCAGGCACAGGACCCCTGCAGCAGTAAGAGTCCCATAGGGCTCATGCCCCAGCCTCATGCTCAGTCACTGCTACAACTGCCTTAGGAAAGTGACCCAGCCCTGGAGCCCTGATTCTTTCTATAACTTCTACCTTAACTTGGTGATCCAGACAGATGTCACCACACAACGTGTCATCATCACATATACCTCAACACATTCAGGCAATGGGTGAAGAGTCATGGAAGGTCTAAGGGAACAGGGAAGGATGCTTCTGGCTCTTTTACCCCAGAAAGGACCTCACATCAGAGGCATGATGGCCATCGCTCACAGCAGTGGGAGCTGGAAGGTCAGTGATGCTAGCCTAGGTACCAAAGACCCAATAAGCAGAGGGTCTGTGTCCAGGATGGTTCCTTCTCAAAGTATGGAACACACTTACCTCTCCCCAAATCTAGGAAGCCAACACTGGCATCACTTTTCACGTAGAAGGCCTTTCTCTAGTACACAGCCCCTCTAACTCAGACAAAGGGGACAGGAGGCCCTGGGTGTCTCCATATAAATGACACCTGGTTAGAAACAAGCAGCTGCTGGGGTGCTGGGGCTCCAGACCCTGAGAACATATCCTCCCACAAGCACCCCACGTTCCCATCCATCTACCATTGTGCAGGGCTCCTCACCTGCAAGTGGCTGGCTCAAGTGCCTTCCTGCCGGTATTCCCTTTGGCCCAGTGGGTGGGTCTTACCTGTCTTCCCAACACCATACGAAATGTTGGCTTCCAGGGCCAGCCAAGCAAGGCCCTGAGGATTCAGCTTCAGCCGGGTAGGACTGACTTCACTCTCTCTGGGTGAAGTTTGATCGGGGAAAGGTAGCCAGCTGAAATCCAAATGAATACCATTGAATCCACATACAATCCCTTGGGGCCAATGGCCATGTGTTCTTCAAGCTATAAACTGTACCTGTGCCAGTGGGCCCCAGAGGCTGGCAGACCCTAGTGTGGTATCCTGATGTCCCTACCTAAAAGGGATGCTTCTCCTCCGACAACCCCTAGGGGAGGTTAAGAGCAAGGAGGGAAACTGCGCAAGCGTCTTCTAAGCCAGCACATTGGAAGGATGGCTGTTTTCTACACGTGTCCCCCAGAATACAGCTGTAGACCCTTCCCATCTCCCTCCCAAGTGCTAGGAACCCCTCCAGTAAGTTCCAGTGTTTTGTTCAACAGGCTGGACCAGGACAAAGCTAATTTGGTCCTTAAGTGTCTGCGGAAGCTAAGGAAGATGAATTCGTGCTGTGTGTATCTGTGTGTGATGTTTCCACAGGATCTAGTTTGCAAAACCACACAGCCCAGGGATTATTTTATGTACAAAGATAAGAAAGGCTCACCCACAAGCTAATTGAATCATGCAAATAATTGTTTAGCCATGGGAGAGATTCCTATGGGCAGGCTGAGCACCCACACGAGGGGGGACAGCTGTGGAGGGCAATCTATTTTATAAAGTTTATCTGCACAGAATAACTGCTGCAAGATTAATGGGGGCGGTGGCCCCGGCCCTTGGTCTGCCTGGTTCTACCAGCTGAAATAGGAAAACAGATATATTTATCATAGGCATTTGCTGCAACTGATTAACATTAATCTGATTTCCTGTGAGTCAATTTCCTTGAGATATAGTAAACAGGCCAATTATCTGCAACGGGCCTCTTTTATTATAAAGATTTGGACATTAGTGACAAGCATGTATGCAAATCTATGGACTTTATTACAATCTGTGTAACACAAAAATAACGCGCAATCTGTTAAATATGTCTAGCTGGTTGTGCATATTACACACGGAGAAGGCTCAGACAGAGTAGGGAGATGGATGAGGAAAGTTCGCCTTCTGACTGGCATGTGATTGGCCCATTCTTTCCAAACCTTTACTCATCTCCAACTAGCTAAGAAAAAGTAAACCGGACAAAGCTCTTGTTATTCAAAAGACCAGCTAGGAAGTTCCAGAGTTGCCCTTAGTCAGAGGAACGTGAGTGCTGTGGTCAAGGTGAGCCCTGGGCTGTGCCCAGTCTGTGCTTCCTGTTCTTGGGCCATAAGCATGGGAAGTGAAAGGATGTGAGAGGCCCAGTGGACGGTCCAAGGCTTCATCAGGGACAGTAGCCGACAGGTCCACTGTCACCTCCACGGACCATGTGTCTGCCGGCCCAGTTTCCAGCAAGCATACCCCCAACTTCCGCCCTGCACGCCTGTGCTGGCTCAAAAGAGCACACACACATGACATCCACGTTTAATCAGGAAAGCAAAGTTTATTCATGTTTGAAACTACATAGAACTACCACAAGGAAGACTTCTCAATCCGGGGTGTGAGCCAGTAGAAAGGAACACAGAACGCTTTTAATACATCAGAATCACCGCCACAAATTATTGTCACGACTCAGTCAGTTTCAGAATCGCATACAATACAAAAAGGAGGAGAGGGCCCGCCACACAGGGTGAAATGTACAGTGCTGAATACTGAATCTGAACGCATCACAAGAACCCGCCTTTTTTTTTTCTTTTTTCTTTTTTCTTTTTTTTTCTTCTGTATGGATTAGTAACAAGATGAAGAACATTCAAAACGCTTCTCAGTTATTTACAACAGCTTGGCTGATCCTGTGTTAAGAGTCAGACCCAATGTTGCCGATCTTGGCTTTTTAAGGGTTGCAAATGCAACCCTGAGTTTTCTTTTAAAAGATTACAATGTACATTACATTTTGTGAAGGGAAACAAAGAGTTAATTACAAGATGCAAAAAGATAAGAAAGAGACAAACTACAGCGTGAGTATTGTTCAGAGGTAGTAAGTGAGCGCTCTAAGCTACAGAACATGTTGGGATTCTATTGGTTCGTATGAGTTCGCATGAGGTAATAAAGCTGTGTTTTGATTGGTGGGATGTATAAATACTCTTTTGCTACACTATATACAGCACTCCAGAGAGCAGGGCCTTTCCAGGCTGCCCAGAGGACGAGCACACCTTGACAAGTCTGTGCAGCACCCAGCACACACGGCCAAACCTCAGACAGGCTTGTTTTCACCTCTGTAGCAGCAAGATCTCCATCTCGGGGCAAATCTGGATCCATGGTCTCGTTAGCGCAGACTCCAGGCTCTGGTGCTTCAGAGGGAGAAAGGAGGCCACCAGTCTTTGACCTAATTACAACGTAAGAGATGGCGACACAAACATGATGAGGAAAGTTCTGAAACACACCTTCCTTAAGAGAGACAGGCAGAGAGCGCCTTCCCTCGAAGCCCATCGGTGACGTGAGAATGACATGAGAGTCTACATGGGCATCTGCAAGGATTCAGCTTGGGCAAGGTGAACCTTGCATGCTACTCTGTAATTGGGGTCTAGCATAGATGGTACTTCTTACCCTTAAGGCCAAGGAACTGGCAACTGTGGAACCATTAATGAAAAAGACCGGTAATAAATTATGATGAAACAGTTACAGAACTGGCAACAATGTTACATCTTGGCCTAATTGGATAAAGTGCTTTCTTTTAAACGTGTGTCTTAAGTTTAAATACAAATGATTATGATTCCTTAAAAAACAGGTTTCCCGAGTTCTCTAAGAAGACAGGGTTTACAGTAAAGCTGTAGGTGGTGGGTTACAAAACGCTTTCCTTCTCCTCCTATTGCTCTGAATGCGCTCATCACGGCACGTCAGCTGGGGAAGGCCCGGGATTAGTTAGAGGTATCCGAGTGCACACTGCCTGGGCCTTCCGTAGGAGAAGTCACAGAAGATGGAGTTGTTGCATCCTGCCAGCCTCCATTAGCCTGAAAGGAGAGGCACAGTTCAGTGGGTGCACGTCTACATATTAATTCCACTCCCCAATTGAGAACACCCAGATGACAACAGGAGAGCAAAGGTGCATTAGCAAAATGTATTTTCTGACCCACTTTGGCAGGAGTTGGAAGCATGTGTTAAAGTGGGATTAAATGCATGTAAAATGAATCCATCCCATCAAGTAAAGATTGGGCGATAAATCAGCTCAGCGACTATGACTTCAGCCAGTCCCAGGCTGGCATGGAGCATGGCCTCTGATCTGCTGGTAAAAATCATCATGCAAGAGCGACCTCTCAGAGGCTCAACAGTGGAGAGGCTCAACACGTTGCTCCAGGAAGCAGACACCTCAGCCGGCGCCATCACTGCTCCCACAGAGGACGCTGCTCACACTTCTCTCACAAATGCCTGACAGCCAGCTAGTGTAACTCTTGGAAAATGAAGGCCACAACTTCCCTCCAAACAGGAGTCCCTCCAGAATGAAAATGTATGAACTGTAGAGAGTCACATGCTATTCAAATCAGGTTTCCAATTATCTGCAAGTGGAGCCCCGAGTCGGGATGGTGCAGCTGCCCGCACATGCGCCTGGCCCTTCCTGTCTCGGACCTGTACAGGCACTAACAGTACTCAGAAACAAATTTGCCTCATGTCTCACCCTGTAGAGGCAATTGCTGAAATCAATGTCTGATCAGATTTCGGCTGTGGCAGACAGCTTGTCGCTACGTATTTTTATGTCAGTCAAGAAGAGGAAGGTACTGGGCTTGAGTTGGGGAACGCTGAGCAGAACTGACGGGGCAGGGCTTTCTGAAGGGAAGGCAAGGGAGAGCTGCCTGACACCCTGTCCCTGTGGCCCCAGCCAGCCTCGGCTACTACACTGCCTAGTCCCACACCCCATACCAACACACAGCCCCCTCCCCTCCCCAGCTCTGCCTCCTTCCTGTCTCTCTGTAATTTCTCCACAGAGTCCATCTGAAGGCTCTCCTGGGCATGCAGAAGACCTGCATCGGGGCAGCCGCTTCTTCTCCCACAGGAGGTGTGTATGTTATGACTCCCGCTTCCTGGAACTGGGTCTGGAACCCAGGGCCTTTGAGCATGTTATGTTAGGCAGGCTCTCTGTCACAGACCACATTCTAAGCCCAGGCTGTTCTTAAAGAACCCCTCGTCTTCTGTTTAGCTGCATAGTTCTGCATATAAAGCCCCTTCAATCTCTTCTGAAATAGCAGTTCAGCCTTCCCAGTGCTGCAGACCCTTTAATACAGCTCCCCACGCTGTGGTGACCCCAGCCATAAAATTATTTGCATTGCTATTCCGTACCTTTGACTCTGCTACTGCTATGCACTGTAATAGAAATATATGTGCTTTCTGTTGGTCTCAGGCTGTAACCTCTGTGAAAAGGTCATTTGGCCCCACAGGGGTTAAGACTCACAGGCTGAGAACCACTGCACTATGATCAAAGGTGGGGGTTAGAGAGAGGGAGGGGGTGGGGGCTAGAGAGAGGGAGGGGGTGGGGGCTAGAGAGAGGGAGGGGGTGGGGGCTAGAGAGAGGGAGGGGGTGGGGGCTAGAGAGAGGGAGGGGGTGGGGGCTAGAGAGAGGGAGGGGGTGGGGGCTAGAGAGAGGGAGGGGTGGGGGCTAGAGAGAGGGAGGGGGTGGGGGCTAGAGAGAGGGAGGGGGTGGGCAACCACTACAGAGCTGGTTGTCTACATGGAAAAAAGAATTTGCAGCTTGAGATAACAAATTGAGGGGAGAAGAGGGAAATAAGATTAAATAAGAAGTCATGGCACTGTTTTTGAAAGCTTCAGTCATGCCATGTTGGGTGGTGACAAGCCTGCGTGTGTTCTGTCTCTAAGACACACCCTCCCCTATCTAAAAGGTAAGCTGTTTCCCCTCAGCCATGAAAATCTCCTTAGGAAAAGAAAAACTCTTACACAGATCCAAGTCTAAAGATATCCCATCTGAAGTAAACATCATTCCTCTTTTATCCAAATTTATAAACAACAAATGTACAATATTTCTCCCCTTCATGGCAGCTGCAGGAGAGGTTGTCAACGAGCATCCTTTTTTTCCCCCCAAATAAATTAATCCTTACTCTGGTGGTTTGAGATTATGCACTGTATTATACAACAGCGTCTTATCAAGCCTCATCAGTGAAGATGGAATTCATGTCTGTAAAATGCTGCAGGCAATCACGGCTTCATATTTTATCATGTTGATAAGGATATCGCACATTCTCTGAAGCATTTCAAAACACTTAAATGAAAAAGGAGAAATGCAACTAAAAGGCTTTTTATATGGCTTGTTGTGGGTTATTATGAGTTATTTATAAACCCAAAAAGAAAAGATTTGACATTTCAAATGTAAAAGATTTGAGTATTTAATGGTCCTTTTTTTCCCTTTACAATTGAACATCCCCAATCACTTTTAAAGTCATTAATATTTACTCACTATGGCAAATGAAGGTTCTAAAAAAGGAGACTTCTTCATGCTCCTCCTGTCTGCTACCATGTGTCCCAGATCAGGGCATTCCTAACGGCTCCTTTCCAGTGCCTGCCACTTCCCACCCGTGTCAGGGCAGGAAGCAAGGGCAAGTTTTGTGATTCAGTAACAAAGGTCGCTCTATCATTAAAGCGGAAAGGCCATTAACCTTGAATGTCCTGTTCTGCACCCCAGGCTGGTAGCCCAGGATGCAGTTCTTTGCTTAGCATGGCTGCTGACGTGCTGGGCCTCCAAGGTTATCACTGTCACCTGCTCTGTGCCAGGGAATTTTCCTGCTGCTTGATTCTAAGATGAATGACCATTTCCCACCATCTCCCCAACACAGCATGGCTGCCGGGAAATGGCATCTTAATGGGCTGGTACTTAAGTCCCCACTGGTGACAGGACACCAGCCCCCAGGGCTTCCGTGAGGGCTCCAAAGGACAGCTAGGTAACACCAAACACCAAGGGCCATTACATAGAACCATGGCAAAGAGATTGCTGCCCTCAACTGCCAACAAGATGTGGAGCCAAGTCCAGTGACTGTTAACTTGTTCATTAGCTCTGTTTCCCTGACACGGTTCCCACAGCTTGCTCCCCAGGGTACTCACGTTTAAGTTATGTGGACTGTACAGTGAGTTTGCTCCAAGGCCGTCACTGTAGCCTCCCGTCTGATTGATAACATGACGGAGGGTATCCACCTAGAAGTGAGACGAAACAGAATCCATCACCTCCATCTATTAAAACATCATCACTTACAAAAGGGAACAATTTGAATTATGTGTGCCACAAGGGTGGAGCATCTTCAATGAAAGGCAAATTTATCAATCAAATGTGACTGGAGGGATTTCAAAGACTCCGTACATATTTAAATCACACATCTTTGTTTTTCACACCAGCCAAACAACAGCATCTTCACATGGCAATGCAGACTTTCCATCTATGCAACCAAGTGTGTGTGGCTGTGGGTGAAAACCTGCTCACAGATAATGCGTGCTGAATCAACACCGCCCCTCCCCCGGGCCCTGCCCCTACCGCAGTGCATAAGAGTAAGAGTACTTGCTCTCAGTTAAGAGGACAAGAAAGGGGTTGAACCCAAAGAATGCAGGTTTCAGTTTCCTGACTGTCAACAACGCAGGAATAAAAGAGCAGTATGTTCTCTTGTTCATTCTTTCCCCCTCCCTCTCTCGGCACCCCCTCCCTCTCTGTCCGCCCCCTCCCTCTCTCAGGCACACAAGATCTCCTGTTCTGTCATAACAAAGACCCCCCTCCCCCATCTCCATGAGCTCAAGCCAGAGCCGAATGCATTCACAAAGTTCGTCAGCTTTGAATCATCAAAGGCATTGTCCACTTAACTTCTCATTGAATTAAGAGGTGGGCAAACGTGTCCCGTTTGGATGCACCCAGCACAGGTTCTGCATGGATGTGCAGACCACTTCCATGGGTCAGAGCGGGGAGTTTTGAGCCCAAACCCTACCCTGCCAGAAAGGCCCCGGCGGGGGCATTTCTCCTACCTGTGATTGCACATTGGCTCCGACTTGGGACCCTTGGTAAGAATCCCCATTCAGACTCTGCATGTTCATGAACATGTCCCCAGAATTTGGGAGGTTAAAAGAACCAGAAGAACCTGGAAAGGAAAGAGTTAAGTAGCTGAATAACAGAGAGCTACATACACAATCCCCAAAGACCTAGAGGGAGGGAAAGGAAAAGAGACAGAAGGGAGAGGCATTTCCAGCTTAGAAGGACAGAGCATTAGCTGCTGTTCTAGAAGGTCCTGCCAACTCGGGCTACGCACGGGAAGAACCTTACAGAGGGCGAACCCAAAAGAAAAACCAGAGACAAGTCAGAATGGCAGGAAGGCGCCCAGGAGCTGGGTCCAGCTTCTCCTTGTTTCCACTTTGCTCTTCACTGCTGCTGCCGTGGTGGAGAACACACAGCCTCCTGCACTCTGTCCTAGCCATAACTCTACCATGCCGTTCACCAGTGTCTGTGGCCTATTAGAACTGATGGGGGTGTGATAAAACAGTCAGCTTTCCTTCTGGACCTTTAAATATGTATTTTAAAATCTCCTTAGAAAGCCTCCAAGCCCCTCAAACCGATCTTCTGGGGCTAGCTATACCTTTCTCTGTCAGTCAAGTTCCCTGTAATTTAAAGACATTTCTTCTAACCCCATCATAAACGCCATATAAAATTTCAACAGAATGTTCTGCATAAGGAATCAAAAGTGCATTCATAGCCAGCTGTGGCGGCACACATGTGTGAGCCCAGTCATTCAGCTGAGGCAGAAGAATCACACGTTTGAGGCCACGCAGAGCTACAAGGTAAGTTATCATAAAAACAAAAAATAGCCAGGTGTAGTGGCACATGCCTGTAATCCCGGCACTTGGGGAGGCAGAAGCTGGCAGGTCTCTGTGAGTTCAAGGCCAGCCTGGTTTACAAAGCGAGTCCAGGACAGCCCAGGGATACACAGAGAAACCCTGTCTCGAAAAACAAAAGCAAACAAACAAAACCCAAAAAGTAATGGCCAGTTATGTAGATCAGTGGCAAAGACTGAGCGTTGCATATGCAAAGCCCTGGGTTCAATGCCCTCTACCGCAAAAAACAAAAAAACAAAAACACCGAAAAAAACAAAAATGGCGATGCATTTGCATTCAACACTACATCTTCATAAGTAAGTCCAGCAAGCCCTACAGCACAGGTAGAGGCTGCACCTGGAACCTGAAGCCAGGGCACAGGAAGCGCTGCAACACGTCAACCCAACATGCAGCTTCCCCACCAACAGCACATTGCTGCTGTTTCATTCTGAGAGACCACAACTGTCCCCGAGGTGATACACAGAGAGGTAAGTGATAGAGCTTTGCCTGTCTGCTGAATTAAAGGCCATGACTGAGTATAAAGGTTCCAGAAATCTACTGGAGCAAGTGGCATCCACTGTCAACAGTGGGTTTACCAGCACAGTCTGTGCTGTTATTTACCTATCTCCAGAAAAGCCTGCGAGTGAATGCAAATCTCCCCAGAAAGCCCTACTGTGCACCCAGTGAGGCTGCAGCTTCACAGTCTACAAGGTGGGGTGCTGTGGCAGAAGCCTGTCTGGCCGAGCAGGGAGTGAGCGCGCCATACGCACCAGAGTTCGGCGTGGTGGGCGAGTTGGTCTGGTTGTTCTGCACTGCTGCGGCCACTGCGTGCGCGGCAGTCACGGCTGTCTTGGCAGCGTAGAGGTTGGCCTCCTCTTGAAACTTGCCGATGTTCTTCTTGTACCTGATTCGTTTGTTGCCAAACCAGTTGGACACCTACCAAGTACAGGGACATGGCATGGGCAGGATAGAGACCTCACAGAGACAACGCCAACCGTCCCGTCCTTACTACAGGACAGCAGGAGGAGCTTCCGGCTGACACAGTGCCCTGCCCGCCCCTTCCACACCACATGGGTAGTGCATAATGGCTTTAGGGGTTCACTGTCCATTATGGCATACTCTTTGAACTCTAATGGAAGAACAAAGCTTCCTGGAATTAGCCAGAGGAACACTAACATGGCTGGGATCACTGCTCATAAAAATACCCAGTTGCTGTATGTGCACCAAACACAGGAATCGGACAACTAAAAGAAGCTGAAAAGCTACTGGAAACATTTGTTAAATTAGGTATTAAGAAGCACACTTGAAAAAGAACGACCTATTGTTCATTTGTGGACCTGAAACAATTTTGGCAACTCTATAATAGAATCATGTTTTGTCTGCTGAAGAGGGACATCCATTAATAATGGATGAAAAATCCCTTTGTCTCCTGCCTTGGAAGGCACTGTCTGCCAATATGGCTACTCAGGCTCTGCCAGTTTACTGTGTGGGAAGCCTCAACTTGAAAACTCAAGCCATCTCAATAAGGTCAAATGTAAATGCAGAGGAATGGCTGATTCCACACGCCTTTTTCTCTCTTTCAAATTACTTTATGATGTCAGCCAGTATAATGTGAAAGAGGTGCTGGCAGAAGGCTGATTTCACCACAACGCATAGACAGCAAAACCATAGCCCAACACTTAGCGCTCAGACTCACACCGTGTGCCGACACCTGTAGTTGAGCTATGTAAGGAAGTGAAGTCACACAGCCGTACAGAAGGTATGCCCAATGCTGCATCAGAGGAGTCGGCCTCTCTTTTGTTAAAGTAACTATTTAAGAATATTCCCAGGAAGTGCCTACTAATCTAGGTGTGGTATCAGAGCCACTGTTCTACCCTAGGTGTTATCTGTAAGAGCCCCTCAGGGGCCCTGAGCAGAAACAAGGAATGGGATGCGGCTCAGAGCCCTCCAGCCCAATTTTCTGCAGTGGGCAGCCCTGCTGGCCACCTCTGCCAAGTCTTTAATTGCTTTGGAAATGGTGCTCTCATTCTTCAACTGATGGCACTCGCGCTTCTGGAGAAGGCTAGAAAGCCCTGGCAGGGGCTCCCTGAGAGAAAGACAGCCCTGGCCTTACTGTTGTCCATATGCTGCCCTCGGAGCAGTGAGCACACACATGTGCACGTAAACACACGAGCACACTTGACGACCTATGCAGCAACACAGGCTCCTTGGACAGAAACACAGAAAAACCCACTCAAGAACAAGGTGGCTGCTCAGCTGCCCTCAGCTGCCTTCAGCACAGGGTTCGGACTCTCAGCAATGTCTATCACCCTGGGTCCTCCGAATTTTATTCCAACACCTGCCTTTTCCGTGTGTGTGTGTGTGTGTGTGTGTGTGTCCTCCAAGGATCACCTCTTAAGCCTCTTCTCCCTCTCCTCATCTGCCTCCAAAAACCTTCATGAGCCTCTCTGTGTGGATGGCTCTAGATCTCAGTGTTTAGATTCCCATGAAAGCTGCCCTACTCCAGCACCCCTGGATTAAGAGGAAGGGCGGGTGCTTTTCTTCTCCTTCTCCATGCCCCTACAATCCCCACCTCCAGAGAGTGGTGCCCACAGCAGAGTCCCTGGCTCCATCCCTAGGCAGCCTTGAGTGGGCATATACTTTATTCTGGACTTAAACAAACAAGCAAAAACCAACCTGGCTTTCCTCTTCATGCACTCCCTGGTCTTATTTCTGACAATCAGAAATTCAATGAAAATGAGGTCCATGTGGACAGCTCATGGGACCTACGCCTCCTGCCTCTGACCTTCCCACTCCCCCACTCTTCCTACAGTGGCAGGCCTGCAGCAGCCGTGCGTGCACAGGGACGGCATGGTGGGCAAATAGTCTGGAGATGGAACAGGCAGAGTCTGGTCAGTATGTAAGGTGGAGCTTGGAGGAGAGAGATGAAAAGTCATAATGCCGGTGTGGGGCTCAGGCCTGGAGCAGGAGTGGTCTTCAGAGGGATTCTTATGTAGAAAGAGCCAGTGTCAGGAAGCCTTATGACCCCTTTCCAAAGCAGAGTTACATCATTCTGAAGATTAACTTACTTTATGTGTATGTATGTATGTGTGTATGTGTTTATGTGCTCCATATGTGTGCAGGAGCTTGAGAAGACAGAGGATATCAGATGCCCTGGCATAGGAGTTAAAGGACCCGATGTGGGTGCTGGGAATGGAACGTGGATTCTCTACAAGAGCTCTTAACCACTAAGACGTCTCTCCAGCCCTAAGTGATGCCATTCTTAAAACAGAGCAGTGGGTCTGGGGTATAGCATTGGATTGTGCTTGCCTAGCAAGTACAGAACCCTGAGTTTTAATAACAGCACCACATGAACCAGGCATGGTGGTGCATACCTACAGTCCCTAGATTCTGGAGGTAGAGGCAAGAAGATTGGAAGTTCAAGGTTATCCTTGGCTATATATCAAATTCAAGACCAGCTTCCAATGCATGAGACCCTGGAAGGAAGGAAGGAAGGAAGGAAGGAAGGAAGGAAGGAAGGAAAGAAGGGAGGGAGAAAGGCCACAAAACCAAAAGCCAACAAACAAAGCAACCACAGCCTCCGAAGAATCAAGGTAGAAATAGAACACGAGGCTTCAAGTGCTGATAGTGCTTGTTAAAACGAATCCTCTTGGAACCCAGCCCTCCTTCCGAAGTTCAGGGCCTCAGCTGAGGAGGCGTATCTCCAGCTGACACGCACATGGCTGCTTTTATATATAACAGCCCTCTGGCTTTCCTGAGTTGGTTGGTAGGCCTTAGAAAGAGTTAAGTATTGAATATATTGTTTATAGTACAAAGGGACACAGTCCTGGTTGATGGGGAAGCTGGTATTTCTTAAGCATAATTAATGAAAATTCCCCAACTCTGAATTTAGCAGCAAAGGCCCATCTTAGAATTCTCTCCTTCTCAACAATTCTCTGTTGGATTCAGTACTTTGTAGTTAATATTACCTTGACAATCAGAGAAGCTATAATACATTAATGAAACCTAGCCTAGAAAATCAGATTACAGCTTTATTAACAGTTTCATAATTGAGGAATCTCTACCATGGAAGGCCTCATCTCTGGATATGTAAGAATCCTCTGTTTATGCACACCTCTGGACCAATCAAACAACAGTCATCACTAATAAAGGTTTATTTAATTCTCACAGTAAAATTTTAATATCACCAGCAGCCTGGGGAAGCTTTAGCAAGTGGGTTTGCTTGACATCAGATCGTTTCCATTCTGCCAGTCCCAATACTTCTTAATCTTTAATATCAAGGCAATTAAAATTAATGGCCACTCATCTGCAGCTACTGTGGGCAGTGTTTCCTTGACATCAATTGTTTGATGGGATTACCTAGAGGTTAAACTAACAAGCAAGGTTTAATTGGAAGCAATGAAAGAAGCAGTGATCATACGTTATGTTTAACCTGCATAACCACATCTAAATGAATATCTAGAAATGTTAAACTATTTCTCAAATTAAAATATGCACATCACACACATCCTGATCCCACAGATTTGGGTACTGCGGCAATCAGTGAGTTCACACAGCGCAACCAAGAGCAGCGTAATTAATATAGAAATTGACATCTAAATTCAGAAAAGGTTTTCCTCTTTTAGAAACGGATACAATTACTTGCAAAAGACCCATGGTTACTCAGTGGGAAACACAAAAGGAACAGGGCCTGTGACCCCTCCTACAAGAGTGCTCACGATGGAGCCAGGCTGCAGAACGGGCCACCAAGGACGGCCTCCTCCACCGCTGAACTGTGACGGTCTGTACATCGGCCCCACAGTGGAAACAAGCAGGAAATTGGTAAGGGGAAATGGAATACACTGTCCTGTGCTTCCCTTCTGAATCTCCCATCAATGATTCACAGCCCTGGCTGTGAGGGGGGCAAAGGACCACGCAAGAATCTTAAGATTAATTAAAAATGAGAATGACAACACAAGCACTCTTCTCCTACTGACACTCAGTGTGCCTGGCCCTAGATAGCGCCTCTGGAAGTCAAAGGAGCAAGGTGGCTAGACTGTGGAGGCTGCTGAATGTCTCTGGAACCTTTCCGGCCAAGAAGTGACAGGAAAAGCCTCCGGTTTTTTTTTTTTCAACATGCCATGAACATGCATGTCCCCCACCTACATCCTGCAGATCACCACTCTGAATTTTCAACCTAAATAGTGAAGTCAGATGCAGGTGTGACCACATGAAGGCTAAATGGTTAGGGCTCCACTCTGTTTCCAATCTACCTTATGTCACTTACAAGCTGAGTGACTCTGAACTGGTTGAGTCCTCTCTCATATAAAATAAATGATAATAACACACCCGCCTCGAAGAACAGTTGGGTTTGTTGGCAGTCTAGGCCCGTCCAGGCACCTGCATTATCTGATCACTATCTGCGTTTTATCAATGAAGGAACAACAACAACAAAAAAGCCAGACCATTCACAAGTGGCCTCTAATCATACATCAAAATGTGATGGATCCAGAACTCAGCCCAGAACTTCCCATTCGGATTTTCTGTTTTTCTGAGAATGTTTACTGAGCATGTGATAGTCAGTATTGTCTCAGGTTGCTGTGGGGGAGATGAAAAAGAAACTGCACGGCTTCAGTCTAATTTTACGGTCATGAAAGCAATGCCAGCCCCTCAAAAACAGTTAGAAAACCGTGAAGGACGGCGATGAGGGGACACTGAGCTGCAGAGATGCCCCAGCATGTCTGAGAAACTAGAGGGAATGTCCAAAGTAAGAAAGAGGCTGGACTGGGCACTGGTGCCAACGCCACTCCTAGTGTCAGCAGCAAAACCCAGAAGCTCCCATCAACACAAGAGCCACAGTGTGAGCGGGAGCTTCCTCTCCCCAGACCCAAGACAGCAATCGCTTCTTCCCTGACTCCTTCCCCTCAGCTCTCTTTTGGTGGTGATGGAGGCAGGAAAAACCATTCTGAGGGAAGAGGCAAGATCTGAGAGGAAGAGCAAGGCATGAGCAACATTTTGGGCGAGGGAAGGCGAGGCACTGATGTGTGTGACAGCCAAGATCCCTGCAGGCGGGACAGCTATGGTCAAGGACGGGGCAGGGGGAGCCTGCCAGTGTGCCTAGAAGGCATCACACTGCGGCAGCCCCAGTGCTAAGGGGCGGTGAGCATTTTCCTGGAATCCTCCCTAAAGCAATTTTGAAAAATCATGTACTCGGTCACACATTTTTTTATTCTTTGCACATTTTTAAAGTTGGCATCTACAATTTTTCATTATAAGTCTTAGAGTTATAAACAATGTTATTCAGCATTTCATAAATGTTGACATTTCAAAATAAAACTGCAACACTACTCTTTAAAATGTAGCCAGCCAAATACAATAGCACAGCAATTCAACAGTATCCACTTTAAAACATATAAACTTGCTTTTTGAGCTTAGGAATTTTACATTCTTTTTGTTCTTAAAAGTGTATTTCCATTTTACTTCTTGCCCATATTATCCTAATGCAGTAAACTTTTATGCTCGGCATAAGAAATATATGGAAATTTAAACATTTAAATTGTTTTTATTTCCTATAATTATAAAGCTATACATGCTTGATATTTCCTTCTGGATTAAGCTGTCATTGCACTTAATCTAAAATTAGTCAAAGCAATACAAATACTTTGATAAAGAAAAGTACTTATTTTGAACAATAAATGTATAGTTTATTATACATGCATTTCTTGATCAGAGAGGCAGGGGTTATAAAAGTCTAAACAAAGCATAGGTTATTATTAATATGCTTCATACTATCCCTTTCTGAGGACCAAAGAGGGGCAAAAGATTCAAAGGTACTAGGTCAATTATTCCTTCTTTTAGAAAATGGGAGAAGGGGAGATGGGAAGTGGCAGGAAAAGAAAGAGTGACATGAAGCTTCCGGCAGCAACCTTAAGAAGACAGGAGAGAAAGGAGAATAGATGCTTCATACAAAAGCTCCATGAACGACAGCTTGAACCTTCTGCATGGAAGCCCTTAGGAGCATCATTACCTGCTGCCTGGAGCACCGGGCCTCCCTTGGAAAATGCTGCCTGAGGCGGCTGGGTTAACTCTGGCTGGGAGTCAATCCCTTGTGACCGCAGCTGGGAAACCCTAGGGCAGGGTGTGCCTGGAGAAAGCCTTCACGCTGAGCATGGGGCTCACCTGGGCAACCACTCCCATGGGACACAAAGAGCATTTGCAGCTAAAGATCTTCTGATTAAAGAACCAAATGTGTGTGGGTGTGACTTATTATTTAGCATAACTTTTCCAGAGACTATGCAAAAAAAATATATATATATATCCTCTGACCAACATAAATAAGAACTTATCTTGAAGAACTATTTAGAGATACTTGTACAAAGATATTTACCGCAATCCTACTGACAGAACAAGAATGAAGAACACATTATAGGAGCCTGTATGAAGGAAAATGATCATTGATTACATATCATATTGAAGAGAAATACTTATTGACATGGACCTATTCATAATATACTGCAAAGAGGGGAAAAGAATTTTTCCTTTCATACAATATGAGGTTTTTGTGTGTGAAAATATTCACAGATAGACATAGATGCATAATGCATATAAACAGACTTGTATGTGTGCACAGGAAGGAAATATCACCCCAACCATCCAATTGTGGCCATGATTCAGGGTGGACTATGTTGACACATACTGCTTTATATGCTGCCTGGTACCCTGCACAAACATGGCAGTGTGTGGGGTTCTTATACACACCAAGACAGCATGTCAACGGGCAGTCACCAACCTGTCTGCACCTCACTGTTGGCAGAAATGCCATTATGTAGCTTTGCTTCCAAGGCAATTACCGAGAGCCGAATATGGTAGCACATGGGACACCGAGGCAGGAGTATTGCTTGTGCCTAGGGGATCAAGACCAGCCTGGGCAACATAGTGATAATGAATTTATACCACTGAAAAGCCACACAGCACCTATGAGTTTCATGCTCAGCCCCAAAGCTACAGGAAGAACCCACTCTTCTTACCTGAGAGATGTTTCAAGTAGCAGAATTCTGAATACAAAATTAAAATCACTTTGTAAATCTCAAGCCATTAAACTCTCCTAACAGCTTTGTATTTAAGAAAAAATTCCATGTTAAAATAAAAAGCTAACCCATCTACAGTGCCTATAAGTCACCAACAGGCAACTTATCAGCTGGTCTTAATCATATCTTACATTTCCGCTTCCATCACACTTATTTGTCACGTTAGTAACAGCACTGAGTAGAGACTTAGCCTGCACAGGTGCCGGGTGCTGGCTCTTTCTCCATGGCCGACTGCATCAGGGAGAGGAGACGCTATACACGGAAGCATCACTATCAAAATCAGCAAACTGAAAATTTATGAAGCACAGCTCCTGACAAACTTGCCACGGTGTCTCCTCATGTTTACCTGTGATGCATGCTTTATGTAGTGTGCCTAATTAAGCAAACATTATGGGATGCTGAACGGGGAGCTGTGTAAAATGGAACACGGCAGTGTGTCTGCATGGTTAATGTCTTACCTCTGTCAGACAGTTTCTCCCTAATCGATATGCTCTCATCCCCATGCTGTAGCTCGGGTCTGTTGAGCTTTTAAAGTAAATATGTTGGTAAACACTAAGCTTCACCTCATCCGCTCCTCTGCCCCCAAGCCAAGTGTCTGCTAACTTCTGAAGGGCAGAAAGTCTAGACAACTGTGTGCTATGTGTCCCCAGAGGCTCCAAAGGACAGGCAGATAAATGGGCCTGAGAGCTGTGCGAGGCCCTGCTTACCTAGCTGGGCCAGCCCTAAGAGCTCACCTGTCCGGGGCTATGACACCCACTCATGGTGCGGCCATGAAAACTAAACTTTCCAGTGCAAAACTATAATCCAAGCCTTTTAAATGTCTATTTTAGAAAATAAGCTCCCAATTTATAATAACTGACTTGAAAAACAACTTTTGGAACGCAATCCACTTCTAACGGGAGAACAAAAAAATTTGACATTCTGCTTCCACATTATCTGAAGTAACTTAAAGCTTGTCGATTTAAAATATTTGTAAAGAACAGCATTCTGTTTGTTTGTTTGCTTGCTTAAAGCTGTGAAACTTGTATTGCCATAACGTGCTGGCACCCTCACAGCTCTCCTCTATGTATGATAGACTGATAACCACTTGTGACATTCACAAAGAGTCTCATCTGAGAGTCTATAAACTGTCAGCCTCACGGCTACGGCACACAGAGGATGACACCGCTCATCTTCCCAAAACACATGCTAAGAGCAGCTTCCGCAGATGGCGCGTCCTTTAAGATTCCTTCTCTTCCCCTCCCTCAAATAAAGTCATTTCTCCTACTTCTAAAAATAAAAGTAGGTTAGGTAAACATGCCATGCCTTCCTTCCTAGGCTCCAGAGAAGCCACTGCATCTCCCAGCAGGGCTGTGGCAGCTACAGAGCAGCTCTCACTAGTGTGCTAGACGGTGGAACTGTCACCAGGAAACACAGTATCCCAGAGTCCAGCCCAAGGGTATTCTAAATAATAACAGGGCAGATTTTTACCCTGAGACGTTTCATATAAATCTAATGCCAGTAAATAAAAACATAAAATTTTATTCAGTCCTATATAAAAGTCTTAGCCAGGCCTTGTTTATTCCAGCACCACTGTCTAGCACATGCGTGCCAGTTTCTTTTGAAAAATCCAGAAACATGTTGTTGGCTTTCTTTCCTTCTCTTTATTATTATTTCTTACAATGTAAGAGGTCAACCAAGGGCCTCCCCCACACCTCAATCTCCTGGCCCCTGACTGACTTCATTTAAAAAGGGGACTCCTGGCCTCAAAAGGAATCCTGCCCTTGAAAATACATGAATACACTCACCAGGCCACATCACATGCACCTGAAGAGTAAAGACTAACTAGGTCTGTGGGAGACTGAGAACAGATGGATTCCTTCCTCACCCTGGACCCCAACTTTGTGGAGTCTGTGAGAACTCGGGGGCTGGGGGCTGGAGTTAGCACACTGATTTGTTGGAGGTCAGAACTCTAGCTCCTGTTTCCTCTGTGAACCCCCAAATGCTGGCTGAATGGACGCTAAAGCAGCAGTGACCGGGCACCCACGCCACCCTAGCCTGTGCTGTGCACTCTGCACTCCATGGATGCACAGACTCTCACAAAGACCTGTGGCCACTCCTAGCTCACAGACAGAGCTCGACTCGATTACACAGCCTGTTCCAGGTCCTGGCACTACTAAACGGTGGGCAGCTTGGTCAGAAAGTCTTCTGCACTTTGCTATACTGACTGCACGCGGATCTACAGTTGGAGTACAGATTTCTCAAAATATATGATCTGAAAGGGCACTGACACTGTCTATTATGGGCTATGAGTAACTGAGATGAGTTTTGGCTAGGAGCTGGCGTATCTGCAGGGCGATAGTTTAACAAGTTGAATGAGACACAGGGAAAAAGAAAATTACCACTCTAGAATGTCCCTCCTTTGCTCTTCTATTGTCACCTGACACAGTCCCAGTTAGGAAAACCATCAGTCCTTTAACCTCTTTCCACCCTGGGCTCTGAGATCTGCCAGTGCAAATCACACACTCGCCACTGACAGGCTTTACCAGTGATCTTGCTTTTGGACTCATCTCCAGCCGGACTATTCATCCCACACACCTCATGAGCGCTGGGCAGGCACTGTGCTCCCCAAAGCAGCCCCTCCTCTCATCGCTCTGACCTCCGGCATGTCGCCTTACCCTCACCCGCACTCTGTTGGTCGCTGCACATCCTACTCTTGTAATAGCAAGTGTAAGTGTTAACAACAGCTTCCTAAGTGCCAAGGGTCACGCTAAGCACTCTATGTGGCTAGCAATCCTCCCAACAGTCAAATGAGGTAGGTTTTATTATTTTCCCTATTTTATAAATAAGAAAACAAAAACATAAAGAATCTTAATAACCTTTCGAGACATACAGCTAGCAAGTAAGGGAGCACACAAGCAGAACTGGCTGGGCTGAGCTCAGAAACACAGGCCCATCCACTCACCTTCCCTTGAGGCTCCCATTTCTACTGAGAAATCCATAAACACACGACTCACGTTGACACTAAAATCCTGGACACAAGTGTTTACTGAAGTTTGTGTGTCTCTGTGTGGGTTTGTGGATGTGGAGGCAAAAGGCATCAGATGCCCCAGAGCAGGAGGTAGAGCTACAGGCCATTGTGAATGGCAGCATGTGGGTACCGGGAACTGAGCTCAGGTCCTCTGCAAGAACAGTGTGTGCTCTGAGCCATCTCTCCAGCCCCACAAGGCAGATTTTTCAAAGAAGCTGTGTTCGGCTTTGCTGGGGTGTAGGCTAGTTCTCTGCAATTATGGTCATCTGGGCGTTTGTTTTTACTGCTTCCTCCTTTCTACTCTTCTTGGTCTCGTATTAGTGCCCCTTACTATGCTGAGATGGTTCCCTACTGCTTACCTCCAGCCATCTGTGCGTATATAAGCACAAAATATATACACACACAGCATACTTCAATGCACACATATTCTATATTCATGGGTATTTAAATTTATACATTTATTTCTAAGGACGGCCTTAGGAGAAGCCAGTGAAATTTTGATATACTGTATTTCCATTATCATTTAATTAAAATATTTTCAAATTTCCACCATGGATTCTTCATTGACCCAGGGGCTATTAAAGATATTGATTAAATTCCAGACATATGAAAAAATTTTAGTATCTTTTTATTACTGATGTCTACTGTAATTCCACTGTCGCCAAAAAGAACACCCTGCCTTAACTTGTTTAAAAAGTATTAAGGAGCCGCATGCCGTAGAACTTGACTGTTATTCTGGCACTCAGGAGGTGGAGATAAGAAGATTACGTTGCACAGAAAGCTCAAGGTCAGACTGGGCTACCCTGTCCCTGTCCCTCCCCAAAACCTAAACAAACAAAAAACAAACAAATAATAGAAAAATAAAATGTATCACTAACTTAGAATATATAGCTAACATCTAAAATGCTGTGCAAATATTAAAAATATATATTCAGCAACTGTTGGATATAGTGTTTTATGTTCAAATCTGTATTTAAAATGTTCCAGAACCACCAACATCACCATAAATCTAGGGTCTACGAGGGGTCAGAACCACTGCAGACCCTTAGGTTCAGAACTTAGAGACCCAGGGTCCTGAAATCTGGATTCTGACAGGTCTCCAGATCATTCCTGCGCACTCTAATGCTTGGTAAGCACTGCTTTGTGTTGTGCTAAAATGTGCATGTGTGTCTATCTGCTGCTCAGTAACAAAAAGATACGGAATTCTCCTGCTGTGAGCTTTGGATTTTACCTTTTCTTTGAAATTATTGAGTTGCTTTGTAATTCTGAGTTGATGTTACTGGATGCTCACAAATGTAGAGTTGCTATCACATTATTTAGTCTTGAGGTATTTTAAATCTGGTATTGCTTTCTGTTGGTTATTGCTTACCTGCTATATATTTTTTAGGTTACTATTCTTGGTTTTCCCATGCCCTTATATTTTAAGCATGTCTCTTAGAAAATACATCATTTTCATTTTATATCCCATTTGACTATGTTAGACTTAGTCAACTTACTTAGACTATCTGATGTTACTATGACTATTTATGTACTTGGGACTCCTATCATCCATAAGTATTTCTAATCTGTTTTACTTACTCTGTATCTCCCTCCCGCTTTTACCCCTCTTTAGCTTTTACTATATATTTATTTGGTATTTATTTGAAAATTAAATAGCCCTTTAGCACCCTTAACGTGACTAAAGATTTAACATTCTTGATTACTAAAGTTTAACATTAACTGGCATTTTATAAATTGGTATTTTCCCAGAAAAGGCACAATCCTTAAAAATATCCCCCTTCATCATTTATAAGGCATTATCATCATATATTTTAATTCTATGACTACTATGAACAAAGTAGGACATTAGTACCCTTATGCAATAGACTCTGATTCAAACCCACACAGCTACCCTCCGCTTACCATTTCCTACACCCTCCATCATGTCTGCAATCTTTTTATTTCTCTATGAAGACACACACACACATCACACACACACACACACACACACATTTAAAGAGAAAGAGAGACAAATTCTTTCCATTTTTGATAAAATGTCTTTATTTGACTTATTATCAAAAGACATTTTTGGCAGATATGGAATTCTCCCCTGGCATTTCCGTTAAATCATCTGTTTGACAATGCCGACCCTCCCCGTCACAGCTTTATTATTCAGTTAAGTTAGTGGACGGGATGACTGTTGCTGTTAAAGCACAATCTTATTTTCCCTCTGGATGCCTTTGTTTTGACTGTTTAGTGTGGATTACTATTTATTTATTCTGTTGAAACAACAGTTCTTCATAACTTTGGGGTTTGGAATCTGCCGTAAGATTTGCAAAGCATTCATTTATTGCATTTAAATATATGTACTGCTGGTGCTAGGATTATTTTTCACAAACTTAATCATGTATCTCTTCAGAATACCTCTCCTTATTCTATGGGGTAGTACTTAATACTAAGTAAGATTATACGCAAATAGCCTAATAATATTAATCTTTTCATTTGATACTAATAATGTTATATGATATCTCATATAATTGCTCATATAGCAATTACATGAACTGTATCAATATAGGTCATACTACATACATTTATGTATAAATCCATATGTGTTCATGTATGTGAGTATATAGGCATATACATATAACTCATCTTTCCTAATTGGGATGTGAGCTCCATAAAGGCAGGATCTCTGTGGCATTCATGATATAAAACGAATGACTCTAAAGTTGTTAGTTGAATGATATTAGGTTAATTAATAGACACAAATAAGACATTTAAACCATTCAACCTCACAAATGTAGGCTCTCCCAAGTCAGGCTCAATTTTGGTTTTCCAACATCATGTCCTACCATCTTCAGTCACTTACTTAGCAAACATGTCATGTCTGGGTTGGATGCTGTTAGGCATTAAGAATATAGCACTGAATAAGACAACCAGTTCTGCCAGGTGGTGGCGCACACTTTTAATCCCAGCACTCAGGAGGCAGAAGCAGGAACTCTGTGAGTTCGAGGCCAGCCTGGTCTACAAAGTGAGTCTAGGATAGCCAGGGCTACACAGAGAAACCCTGTCTCAAAAAAAGAAAGAAGAAAAAACTTAAATGAAGAACAAAAACAAAATAACAAAAACCAACCAACCAACCAACCAAAAAAAGACAACCAGTCCGACTAACATGGAGTTTGCCATCTCTAAGTGAACACCATTCAGTACTTAGAATTAATTATGATAAGAGCTGTGGAGGAAAAGGAGCTATGTAAATGTGCAAGGGAAGGAATGAACTGGTTATCCAGGAAAGCTAGCTCTGAAGGAGCAGAAGTCAGCACACCATTTTCCATGGTCTTGTGGGTAGAAAACATCACAAGAGAAACACACACAAACTTGCTACTTACACCTTCTGACTCTGATGGCCACCTATAGGTGCTTTTCACGTATTTTCTCACCAAAGCACCCAACCTTCTATTTCTAGCCAAATCGTACATATGCAGAAAGTAGAGGTGCAAAGATGCACTCAAGGCCACAAAGACAATACAACAGGAAGGAGCTGGGATTAAGGGCCAAGCTAGTCTGAGACTTGGAGTCTGCAACCTTGATTCTTCGAGCAGCAGCTCCATAGGAGAAAACTGGCTCTGTCAGATCAGCCTCCTGTGGATGGCGTTTTCTTTGCTTAGAATGCCATTCTCCCCAGTCTCCCTCTGTGACATCTGTCCATCTCCAGGGCCTCTCCTGGTGTTACTAGCAGGAGGCAAGCCTCTCCTCACAGTGTGTCTGGGCAGAGTTGGGACAGAGAAACAGCCAATAGAAAAGAAAAAGGCAGTCAAGGGCACTTTTAGAGAAGGCTTCTGGGAGGGCGCATCGTAGAATCTACAGAGGGATGCCGGGGGCCTGGGCACGCATCCTGTACTGATCTGTGTCTCTGCCCTTGGGCTACACCATCTATTTTCTGATCACTCTCCTTGTGCTCCCCACCCTGCTGTGGGCCCTGAGGCTGCCCTCTGCCGCAGGCGTGCGGATTGCTGCAGGCTGGAAGGAGATGAGAGAAAGGGAGGAAAAGGAGGCCACAGCTTCTACTCCCCTGGCACCCTGCCTCTTCTCAGGGCTCTCCTGGTTTTTCCATGTAACATCCTTCCTAGGTTCTGGCAGCCCTTCCTGTATCTCTTGGGGCTAAGAGGCAGCAACAGAACCAACTGCCAACACCATCCATTGTTTCCCTACATTCTGCCCACAGTTTTATAAATAGTCACTTTATTAAAATTGTCTCACATTATTCTATTTTGAGCATGCCATCTGTTTTCTGCTGGGACCCTGACTTGCAGATTAGCCTACTGCCCTGACAAGCCTCACAGAAGTGAGGCACTAGAAAGGTGAGGCGCAGTGATGAGAGACAGGATGCAGAGGGACTGCAGGGAATACACATTTACACAGAAGGAAAGGACGGGAAAAGCGAAGGAGGCAAAGCTGGAAGGTCCACAGTCACATGAGGACCTCCTTTCAGATAGGAAAATTTAAAACCACTTAAGCCTAGCATGAGAATAGCACAGTCTTCTGTTCGTAGGTCTGGGTATCACAAGAGGAGTGGTAGAGATTCCATCAGGAAAGCCCAGTCTGAAATATGCATACTTGACATTCCTTAATCCTTAAGAGCAGGCTAATCACTGCCCCATCCATGGTAGACAGCCCCGCTCCTCAGATCAAGCAGGCGTCCCTGGTCTGCACTAGGTGTTACAACCCACTCAAAGGACTCTCAGATTTTTACATCTGGCTCTTTTATTCTTCACACATTGTTTAATGACAGCATCAACTCCACTAGGATGCCAAACAGGAGCTTTTACAACAGAGGGTCTGTCATCTTTTACAACAGTGTGAAAGAACCTCCGCAACACAATAGCAGCCATTTTCCTCCAAGCTGCTTCTGGTCTATCTCCGGCACACTTACAGCCGAAATCCATTTCTGCTGGTGTCTGCTGCCAAAGCAACTGAAAGGGCCTTTATGGACAGCTGAAACAGATATGGTAATTTGATAGTCATCTTTTTTCCCCTGCTCTAATAATTACTTTAACGGGCTTCTTCTTGTTTTAATAGATTTTTTTTTTAATAAGGAAATCTTACTTACAAATTTTAATTAGCTTACTGAATATTCACTGCTTTGGAGTAAGTAGTTTAATGAGTAAGAGGCCTCAGACTACTAACTAGCTTAGCTTCTTCAGAACGGCTCAGGGGAAGGATGCAGCCCTTCCAAGAGCCCAGTGTATACACAGGAGCCAGACTCTCGCCTGGGCCCTGGGAGGCAGGAACCACACTGCCACTGGCAGGGGAAAAAAAAAATTAACAATCCACTTTTTTTCTTTATAGTGAGCATCTCTACCCTAATTCCACCACTCAGGAAGGCCTGAAATAGTCCTTGTCAAATCACTCAGATCTGTAAGGGGCAGGTCAACGTTGTCTGGGCTGGACTGTTAACAGACAGGTCCTGTGCACCAGCTTTAAAGGCTCTGGAATATGTTAACGGCATGAATGAAGAAATGAATCTAATGTCACAACCTCTACTATTTCTGGTTCTCTTCTGATAAAAAAAAATTAAAAAAATTTTTTGTGACAGTCTTTTCAGTACTGCAGCAATGAACTATAAGTTAACATTTTTCATTCTAAAAACACCTAACTGAGAAGACAGACTCAAAGTCAGAATCAGGAGAACAATGGAGGCTTTGTGTCTTAGTAACTTGAATAATCCATGCAAGTTAGCTCTACTCCAAAAGTAAAAGTATGTTAATATTCGCTCCACTAATTAAGAATATGTGACAACTTAAGTATGAGTCTCGGTGCATGTGAAATTCACAATAACAGCTTTTGTGACTCTTCCGGTGGTTACGGTGTGAAAGGGAACTCCAGCTTCTCCGTTGTTGAGCTGAGCCACAGAATGGGAGGCTCCGTTCTGGTACAGCTCAACTCTACCCTGAGGACCTGCATTTACAGCACACCATGGTGAATTAATGGAGGACTGCCATGGCCTTTATCTCCACTCTCCTGTCCACTTAGGTTTTCACACGTGAGCTCTGAGAGCTATGGCATAGATAAACTTAGTATGTTCAAGAAGAAATTCGTACTCTTTTCTCTGAAACCTCTCTCCCAAATCTTTCCGCACTGTTCTTAATAGCAGCTCTATACCCCTGTTGCTCAGGATAAAAATGTCAGCCACACCAGGCTCTCCGTCACCTCCTCTCATCAGCAGCCCTGCTGGCTGTACGCTCACATGCAGAATCCCCTCTGCACTGACGCTCTGGTCTGAGCCACTACCATCTGCCTGGGTTACTACGGCTGCTGTTAGCTTCCACTCACCCTACGATCTGTTTTCAGTCGGCCACTGTGGCAATCCTGCTAGAACACAGGTAGTAGTGCCGCTGCTCTGTCTCTCACCTGACTTGGGGTAAAGGCTGCAGTCCTATTGCCTAGCAGCCACCTGGACACCATGGCGTCTTCAGAGGCTTCTTCTACTCCCCCTCTGCTCAGGCTGCTTCCACCCCAGGCGTCCCAGGCTGTGTCCTGTGCTGAAGCGCTCCTCACCAGCAGCGCGTGCAGGCTGCTACAAAGCCCTTTCTTCCCCTCACCACGGAGCAGAGCATCCCTGACCCCAGGCTCTCCACCATCTGCCTTTCTCCACAGCACCTACCGTCTCCTAACTTGCTATCCCCTTCATTTATCTCTTGTTATGGTTTCCTACAAAAGCTTATGGAATCTCAAGAGCAGGCTTGCTGTCACAGTGCACATAAACTTTGGGTGACGTGAAAAATACACATACAAAAAGAGGCTTGCATTCTGAGTATAGAGTCCATGGACTGTCATACCATGAACACACCCGGAACCCAACCCTCAGAACAGGAAGCATTCCTTCCCCGACCACTCCGTCCTCCCCCAAAGGGGAACTTCTGCCCTTACTTCCCGCACCTAAGGGTAACGTGCCTGTTTCTAAGTCTGTTACAAATGCTAACATGAGCCTCTGGCATTATGCAGATACACAGAGCGATAGTTCATTTTCACTGCCGAATCACAGTCCAATTATGCATAAATAAACCCCACTGATTTCCCCATTGTGGATATTTGCATCGTGTCTTGTCTTTAATGACTACCACTGCCACGGACATTCCAGTATGAATTTTTTTGGCAAATATCTGTTAATATTTCTATTAGGTAAGGCCAAGTATCAGTTGAGCTGACAAAGACTTCCTTGACTTAATTTTTTTTTTTTAAGACAAGGTCTTACTCTATAGACCAGGTTGGCCTGTAACTCAGAGATCCCCCTGCCTCTGCTTTCCGAGTGCTAGGACTACAGTGTATTCTACCATATCTGCCTTTTAAAACTCACATGTAGGTTTATAATGAATGATAATTAAGTCAGTCCCTGTAAACTCCTACTTCGAATGGAAACATACATTATTAATTGCACTGAATGCACTAAATATTCCTTCCTGATTCCATTTCCAATTCTTCCTTTTGTCAGTCTCGCGTTCTCATTGAATTTGACCACACATGTCCCCACCCGACTTCACGGAGGATGGCCATACAGTATGTATGATCTGCAATTTGCATTTTCACTTGACATGATGTTTCTAGGCCACAGTGGAATCGATGCACATTAAAATCCATCCTCCCACTACTGTGGGGTGTACCACTGTGGGAATCACTATGTTTAGCCATCTTCTCAGGCAAATGAGCAACTGTCTACTTCAAGTTTTCAGGTACTTCCACAATACAATAACCTGTCCCCCAGAAAGAAACAGGGCTCCTGCGGCTGCACAAAGGCTTAGAACCCTAGGCATGATTCAACTTGATTTTTTGTCAATCTAGGAAGTGTAAAATGCTAGTTCATTGTAGTTTTTCAATTACATTTTCCTGGTTGCTATTGAGAATGGGGATATTTTCATCTAACTGACCAGTTGTATACTCTATGCGTCATTGAGGTCTTCCCCTACTTTGCAAGTTGGTTGTCTCTGGGCAGGTATGGAGACTGCATTGCCTCTTCTTTATTAATTTAAAGGGTTTCTTGTATGCTGGGGTTGCGAATGTGGGTGGCTCCTATTGTTTCTTTTTCTTTTTCTTTTTGATTTTTCAAGACAAGATTTGTGTAGCCTTGGCTGTCTTAGAACTCACTATGTAGGCCAGGCTGGCCTCAAACTCAGAGATCCACCTGCCTTTGTCTTCCAAGTGCTGGGATCAAAGGTGTGCGTCACCATCGCTGGACTTCCTACTGATTCTTAATTATTAAAGTATTTGAAACAATAATAATGCAATTTCAGTTTTATTTGTGTTATCAAAAATTGTATTGTTAGGCCAGGTGTGGTGACACAGACACTTAATCCCAGGATTCAGGAAGGCAGAGGCAGGCAGATCACTGTGAGTTTGAGGTCAGCCTGATCTACAGAGAGAGTTCTAGGAGGCCAATGCCACACAGAGAACCCTGTCTTGAAAAACAAACAAACAAAAAAAAACAAAAAGCCAAACAAACAATAAATTGTATTGTTCTTGTCATCTGTTTTCAGTATTTTAAGGTAGATTTATATAATCTCTGATTATATTTATTGTACTTAGACTGCCAGACTAAAACACTCTTTGCTAAGGTCTAGAGGGACGGCTCAGTGGTTAAGAGCACTAGGTGTTCTTCCAGAGGACTCGGGTTTGACTCTCAGCACCTACACGGTCTGTTTGTAACTCTAGGTTCAGGGGAATCTGATGGCCTCTTCTGGCCTGTGTGGGTACCAGGCATGCACATGGCACATAGACACACATACAGGCAAAACATCCATATAAAATTAAGAAAACCTTTAGATTATTTGCTTTTGCTTCTCATGAATTTGAACTAAAAGTTATAAGGACAGAAATCAATGTTTTTCTTTTTTTTAAACAGAATAACTATTTCATCCACTTCAGAGATACTATGAGAGGGGTTTGCAGGGAAGTTACTTTTTTTTTTTTTTTTTTTAACCAAGACAGGGTTTCTCTGTGTCAGCCTTGGCTGTCCTGGACTCACTTTGTAGACCAAGCTGCCCTCAAACTCACAGCTATCCACCTGCCTTTGCCTCCTGAGTACTGGGATTAAAGGCGTGCACCACCACGTCCAGCCTGGGAAGTTACTTTTTTAGACAGGAAGTAGGTGAATTCAGAAAGCTGTCACAATTTAAATGGACACACCCATTGAAAGTCTATGTTGGATGAGACATGATCAGGAAGCATGCCAGAGACAAGTGAGCAGCTCTTGTCTATGTTATTTCTGTCTCTTCAACCTTTTCTCAAAAATTGTTAGGAAGATTTCAAAACATAAACTCTAGAAAATAAATGGTGTGGTGAGGTGTGAGGGTGGATGCCCCCAGGCCCGACTCATAGGAAGATGGAAACATGCAGACCATTGTACACACAAGCTTGAGGGTATCCTAGGCAAGACAGCAAGGCCAAATTTCAAATAAAGACAGGACACACAAAAGCCCGGTATGAACTGGCAAATGGTTCAGTAGATCAAGGTACCTGCTGCCAAGCCTGATGACCTTAGTTTGGTTTCTAGAACCTACGTGGTGGAAAGAACTGACTCAATGCGTGTGCCATTGCATACTGCACACCCACACCCCCTCACACACATAAACAAATACATGATTTTAAAAAAGTCAGATGTGATGAGGCATGACTGAAATCCCCACGTGGAGGTGTGGGCAAAAGGCAACAGCAAGTTCCAACCTGTCCAGGCCACACTGAGAAATGGTGTTTCAGTGCTTCCCAAAGCATAGAAACAAATGCAAATGGATGCATGAAACAATGTTTTAAAACACTTGTTACATGTGTTCTAAGTCATCTTTAGAAGTGAAATCTCCTGACAGAGCAGTCAGAAGGAAACCTTTTATTGTTAATTCCATAAGTATATTCCAAATATGTCCTAAAACTCCATCTAATTGTTATATACTAAAACTATCAAAACACCTGGATTACAGAGCTCTTGAAAAGGATACAATGAATGCTATTCCCTTGTGCCAAGTATATTGTTTAAAGGTTAAAAACCAAGAGTGGGAGCAGAGAAACACCTGTAAAGACCTACAACGTTCAGGCAGCAAAGTGGACCTGTCAGCTGATCAGCACAGGAGCGCTTCCGTTACAGTTGGGGACATGCACTGTGCTGCTTAATATTTATGCCTAGCCTGGCTGGGTTTAGAGTCACCCGTAAGTCACACCCTGGGACTGTCTGTGAGGTCATTTCCAGAGAGGTTTAATGAAGAAGTAAAGCCCACCTTGAAAGGGACTGCATTAACCCAGGCCTGGGGTCCCAAACTAAATAAAAAGGAACAAGACACAATGGGGATCAAAGTTCAGTTCTGCTTCCTGACTGTGAACACAGCACACCTGCAGCCACACGGCCACCGCCATGCCTCCTTGCCATGACGGACTGTATCCTCAAATCGTGGTCTGAACAAGCCCTTCCTCCCTTTTGTTGCCCTTATCAGGTTTTTGGTCAGAACAATAAGATGAGCAACTCAAACACCTAAGGCTCAGAAAGTCCAACTCAAACCCAAACACTTTTGGTTTGCTCTTTCCTAGAACCTAGCACATTATATTCAGCATTTCAAGTGGCAGTCAGTGCTACACAGTCTGGACAGAGGCAGTTTCTATTAATATAACTTTTACCCAGCAATCCAAATCAATTACAACCCATTTGAAACTGGCAATCCTGAAGACTCAAGTTCTATCCCTATAATCCAGGAGGAAGCAGAGAACCAACTCCTGAAAGCCATCCTCTCGTTTGTACACATGATAGCACACCTGTGCCTGTAAACACACTAAATAAAATATTTTAAAAAGAAACTTGGCAGGAATGAAAATATACCACAATTTAATAAGCGAAGGAAGTTAAGCTTTGAATGAAATCCTAATTACAAGTCAAAGTTGTTCTGGAAACAATATTAAAACAAAAGTTTTTTAAAAATCAGGCGAGGGTCAGAAGTGGAGATGTGGAGGCAAAGGCAGGCCAATCTTAGTCAGTTAGTTCTAGGTCAGCCAGGGCTACACAATGAGACCCTGTCTCAAAAAACAAACAAACAAACAAACAAACAACAACAAAACAAAATCAGTGTAAACTCAATCACATAAGACAGTCATTGGATTCCGAAGGGGTATTTTTTGTCTGTAGTTCAAGTGTATATGAGGAATATATATAATACAGCAGGCGTGGGGGTCTGGATGAGAACGGCCCCCATAGGCCCACGTTTGAGTGTGTGGTCCCCAGTTGGTGGAACTGTATTCTCAAAGGTTTTGAGGTTTCAAAAGCCACACCCAGCTCCCCCTCCCCCACTAATGGATGAGAACACAAAGCTCTCAGTTAGTAGCACGCCTGTCTGCTTCCTGCAACAGTCATCACGGACTGCCCCTCTAAAACTGTAAGCAAGCCCTCAAGTAAATGCTTTCTTTTATAAGAGTTGCCTCGGTCGTGAATCTGCTCACAGCAGTGGGACAGGAACTAAGATACAGAATAATATACTAAGCATGTAGCTGGAGTATATTGTAGAATTCTGATCATTTGGCCCCTATTGAACACTAAACCTTTGGTAGAGTTAGCTTTTCTTTAAGCTTCACATGGTCAGGACTGGTGCTTACATTACCACTCCCAAAAGAAGCATTGTTTACATGGCAACCTATAAAAAAATGTGAGCATTTGAGTAAAGTTTCATTCATTTCAGTTAGATATTTACTGCCATCCTTCAGGCTCTACAGCAAGCTGTGCTCCAGAATCCCCCAGGGGGATGCTCAAGTTCCACAAACGGCTTAGTGTCTGTATCCCACCTCCACACACCCTCCTGTCGACTGAAATCATCTCCACAGCACCTATAACACCTGACATAACACAGTACTGTAATGCTAACAAGTCTACACCTGTTGACACACATGCACTGCACTTCAATGGATAAAGGAGGAATGCCCAGCTTTACACGATTAATTGATTAATTAATCTGTATGTATGAGTGTTTTGCTTGGATACATGTCTATGTGCCACGTCCCCGCTTGGTTCCATGCAGACCAGAAGAGGGCACTGGATGCCCTGGGACTGGAGTTAACAGATGGTTGTGAGCTGCCTGTGGGTGCTGGGAACTGAACCCTCTGAAAGAGCAGCCAGTGCTCTCAGCTGCTGAGCCAGCTCTCTAGCCCTGAGGAAGACTGTATTAGTATCTCAACCTACGATTGAACCTTGAGTAACAAGGCAGAATGCAAAGAAAGCTAGAGGGTTGCAACGTCACAGCGTGGCTACCCACACCTGGCTCTGTGAACTCCTCTAGGCTTTCATCCAAGAGTTTGATTAATTTCTTTTCAGCAACAAATAAAGCGGTTTCGTACTGAAGCAGGCTGGGTCAGGGAACCAGGCCTATACAATGTGTACAGAGAAATGGCTGAAGTATCAACCGTGCCGCTCCCCATGGCACACCTACCTGTCAGGAGTAGATTGGCACTGAGGGCTGGAAGGAGGGCAGCATCTTTACCCCTTGTCAGTTAGTGTTTGTAAAAAATTACTTTAGCTTCAAATTCTCACATTAAATTGTGGAAATATGCAGATGACCACTTGGCTACAACAGCAGACAAGGCCCTGGAGAAGCTCGTATCCCGCACCCCAGGGAAGCACAGCCTTGTGGGGCCCTCACCTGTGACACTGTGATGCTGCACTTCTTGGCCAGCTCCTCTTTGGCTTCTTCACTGGGGTAAGGGTTGCTGAGGTGTGAGTAAAAATATTCATTCAAGATTTCTGTGGCCTGTTTACTGAAGTTTCGCCTTTTCCGTCTATGACAAAAGCAGGGAGGAAAAATTGAGTCGCAGTTATCATCAGAGTTAACCAAAGGGACAATTAACTAGTACAGTGTGAAAGACAGTGGGTTTCCAATTCATCCCTGTGAGGCTATGTATGACTCCAGGCAGCCTCTGAACCATGGCCCAGCCCTGTCTAAGATATAGCATCATGAAGAAAAGTATAAGAAAGTGAAGCACAATTTACCTTGCTCTTTGTAAAAAAAAAAAAAAAAAAGCTTACTCAAAACTTAATATATTCTAGGTCTTAAACAAAGACCCATGGGGAATGGAACAGACATGCTCTAAACAACTTACAGGTACCCACAGGTTAGAAAAGGGGTATAAAGATATTAAAATAGGAACACGGGCTGGGTGGTGGTGGCCCACTGCTTTTAATCCCAACAGGGGCAGGGGATCTCTGTGTGTCTGAGGCCAGCCTGGTCTACATAATGAGCTCCAGGATAGCCAGGGCTACATCGTTTCAACCTATCTCAGCCCCTCCAATCCTGAAAGAACACAGAAATCAGTAGGTTTGCATCACAGTGACCATACAAAGTGTCATGAAGGAAAAGTGTGAGGTGAAATGACAGTGTGTAACAGGGAAGCAGGACACGGCTACAGACCAGGAAAGGTTTCCTGGAGGAAATCAATCTGAGATCTGGAAATGTACAGGGCTTAGATGAAGAGCAGAGGCAAACAGGAATGGGCAGAGGAAATGGTCTCTTAAGGGCTAAAAGAAGTTGGGGCTCAGAAAAGTCAGGGAGCACAGGAGATGATCTGGAGGGAGAGGCCGGGCCAGATGGCACAGGGTGTGGACTCCACAAGCTTATTCCACTTTTAGTCTTAGTACAACTGAAAACTGTTGAGGTTTAAAGTTTTTCTGTTGGGTCCCCCCTCCCTACCCCAGACAGGATCTCTGTGTAACAGAGCCCTGGCTACTTTGACTCACTTTGTAGACCAGACTGGCCTCAAACTCACAGAGATGCATCTGCCTCTGCCTCCCAAGTCCTGGGATTACGGGTGTGTGCCACCACGCTCAGCTGTTCTCCTGTATTTTTATAAAAGTCCTCAGATGTGCACGTGTGGAGGCACACATGTGGGAGTTGGCGCTCTCCTTCCACCATGTAGGGTCCAGGACTCAGACTCAAGCTATCAACCTTGGCATCGGGAATTTTGATCCAGTAGGCCCTCTCACTGGTCCCACTTTTCATGCATTTTTGATTTGTTTGCTTTTTGAGTCAGGATCTCACTATGTAGCCTTGGCTGGCGTAGCGCTTGCTATGTAGACCAAGCTGCCTCCTGGGAGCTGAGACTGTAGGCTTGTACCACAGTTTCCATGTTCTTAAAGGCCATTCTGCCACTTAGAACAGCTGGAAAAGGGCACAGAAGGAAACTCAGGGACCACTGAAGACCCGGCATCACTGGTCAAGCTGGAGGTGATGGTAAGACGGCACATGGTGGAGCCCCAGAAATAAGAGTCAAGATCCACTGAGAAGGCAGATACAGTAGGAGCTGAGTGAGAGGGAAGAGGAGGGAAGGAAAAATATACACCCAGAGGAATTTTTGGGATTTTCTGCTAAGGCAACAGCCTGGACTTCAGGACAAGTTCCTCACAAAGAAAAGTGCAGAGGGGCATATTTTGCTGTTTCAGCTGGAGGGGTGTGTGTGTGTGTGTGTGTGTGTGAGAGAGAGAGAGAGAGAGAGAGAGAGAGAGAGAGAGAGAGAGAGAGAGAAACATCAGAAAACCAAATATCAACAACATATTTTGGGTAGCAAAAACCTAGCATATACTTGGTGGTTATTATTTCTGTTTTGAAGAATTCCTGCCTGAAAACGAACATCTGTCAGATTTCACTTTAGATTAGCTACTCCGTGACTGGAAAACACCTTCCCTAGATAATTCTCTCAACACTTGCTTCCAAATCATCTTAATGACGTTCTCAACTGTGATATCCTGCACTCAGGCAAGTGAGTGTTAGGGTGTCCGGATCTGCTGGCTACCTCGATATCACTAACATGGCAGGTTAGGTGCCACCCAGCCGGCACAGAGCTCAGTCACGGGAGCAGTTAATGTGGGTTTGATCAAAGCACCACAAGTTTCTGTTCTGAAGGTTCCTCATTTCAATGACTTTTTGGAGTTTAAGCCATTGCATGCTTGTGGTGATTAAAATGAAAAGGAAGAGGGACAAGAGGGGAGATGAGAAACCCACTGAGAAGAGTCAGTCATGTTTTGCAGGAATCACACGTAGCCTGAAAAGGAAGACGCGACACTGAAGCGGGAGCACCACCGAGCACCCCTGCTGAGCAGAGGGCAGGTAAGCAGGGCAGGAAACGCCCAGAACTGACACTTAATATGTCAAGCCGAAGGCATTCTCTATCGGGAGCACACAGGAACGACCTGCACACAAAAATCTACTTTTGCAGCTGTATGTGGGAACTGGAAGGCCAGCCATGGCAGGCTCCTGTCAGAAGACAGCAGTGCGCTGACACTGGGTGACGGCCATCTCTTAGATGCCGAGTGTCTGCTCTAACCGTCCTCACAGCCTGCACTTGGTCATTCCACTCAATTCTACCGCATGGCTACAACATGGAGGCCAGCGACAAAGGCACGGTTGGTGGGAGTAAATACCGGGCAGGCATTTGTTTGGGCAATGGGAACAGTAAAGGAAGGAATGGAAGAAAATCTCTAGGAAGTAAAGTTTGACACAAACGTTTTGTTTAGGGGAAGTTTCAGCAAGCATCAAAACCCCTCAGAGGACAGATTAAAGGCAGCGTAGCCTTAGCTCTGGGGACACTGCAGGTTTATTCCTGAGTGTCTTGCACACTGCACGTATGTCTAATGGGGAAGAGAACATGGCGTCACCTTGTGAAAGGCACACTGAGCAAGGGCGCCTGTCTGGATAGGAGTGTGGGCCTGGAGTTCCTCAAGCTTGCTTCTTGGCACAGACAGGTCAGTCAGAGCCCGACACAAGTGAGGGACGGAAGCTCAGGGTAGCAGTCACTGGAAGGCATGGGACAGGGGATGCTGTGATGCTTTCTTTATTCTTTAGAAAAATGTCCTGTAGAAAATTCACATTAAGCTTATCGCCTTGGTTTCACTCCCCCAGGTGGCACACTTTAAACGGCTGTGCCTCAGGCCAGTGTGCACTGTGCATGAGTCTCACAGCTGTGTAAGTCCCAGGGCCACCACTGAGGTTGGGGACTGGAGGGCAGGCTCAGGGGGTTGGGAGCACCCTCTGCCCCCAGCTCTGTCACTGCCTCGTCCCAGCACTGCCCACTCAAGGCCATAGCACACTTACTCTATGTGGAAGAAAAACAAATCATTTATGTGAATATGTTATGAGCGCAGTTAGTTATATGAAAGCTAAACACACATGCAGTCAACAATAGGAAAGCATCCACAGGAAAGAACAGAAAGTGTTAGCACAGAGTCCCTGCAGATGTGCGCTTTAAATAACTTTCTTATGTTTTTTACTAAAATGATCAAATTTGGGAAAACAAAGTAAACATTGTTTCTGGACGCCACCTCCCAAACTCTGATAATATCAGCTGTTAAAAGTAATCGTTTAAATGATCAAAATACTTTGTATGAAATCCTCAAAAATGTTAAATCAAACAAACAAAAACCATGGTGGATGGGGCTGGGGAAGTGGCTTAGCCGCAAACAGCACTTGCTGCTGGTCCAGAGGACACAGGTTCAGTTCCCAGCATCCACCAGGCTCACAACCTCCTGTAACTCCAGCTCCGGAGGCTCTGACACCCTCTTCTGGACTCCACAGATAGTGCATGCACGTGTATTAAAAGAAAGGACAGACTAGGGACACCTGAAGACCAAGCTCTCCGCACAAAGGAGATTTATTTGCCCCAAAGGGACAAAGGACAGGGAACAAAAGACAAGGACATAGAGGATGAGGGAGATGAAGGGTAGGGGAGGGCAGCAATGGAGAAGGGCACGGGTATTCCCAGAGGACCAAGGACTGCCTCTGAACAGATGAGAATGCATGGCCTATAGGAAAACATCACGTTGGTTTATAAAGGCAAAGGGGAAACTCCATGTTAGCATGAAATAATTAGTTTTAACTGGGCATGCTAATTAGGTGAGCTAATGGAGCCTTTAGATTGCTGGACTTCTATACTTTGATGGCTGGACCTTGGTAGTCAGCCTTGGGAGGAGGAAGTGGCCACATAAGGGAATAGACCTTGGGGGCTAGTTTTAAGTTGTCATCTAATGGTTTGGCAAGGCACAGGGAATAGCAGAAGGGCAAAGCCTGTGAGAGTCATGTTTGCCACACCTGAGCTGGCCAGAATCCCTTCATGTTTAATACACACGCACCTACACACTCACATGCACATACACAAGTATAAATATATAAATCCTTTAAAAATTAAAATATATACCTATATTCTCAGAACATATTCACATATATATACACATAATAAAAAATAAAATAAAATCTTTTAAATCAGCCCATTTCAAAATTTAAGGTTGCAAGAACTTTGCTGTGCTAATGAAAGTAAGCTTTTATTACAATTTTAAAAACACTTTTTTTTTTTTTTTAAATAGGAGCACAAGTCAAAGTCATTTATGGGGGAAAGTATGTCAAATTCTCAAATATAACTGTGTGACATCTTTTCCTTAGTACATTTCCAATAAAGTATTTTTAAAATATCCATAAAATAAAAAGTAGGCATTCATATGGCCCATCAATCAATTAGGTTTTCTAATTGGTGACATATAAGGAAGACACTTGCTATCATTTTGACTGTCAATGGCTCTGTGGCCTGTGGAGGGGTGAGGGTGTCGTGTTATGAGAAACTGCAAGGAAAGGGAGTGAAGAGCCATCCATTTCCAGGAGGAAACCCATAGACGATCATTCAAAGGTCAAAAGATCAAGTATAGAAGAGCCCCTCTTCACACTGTCTCCCTCTCTGGCCTGTCTTTTCTTTCTTCACAGGACGTATCGTCCGACTCTAAGCACTGCATCACCAAGGAGGACACTACGACTTGATGGTGTGTGTCACCTGCTTATTATCCATCTCCTTGGGCGGACGGCAAAGGGAGTCGCTGAAGAAGGAAGAAAGGAAGGGTCGGGAGCAAGCTACAGTGCAAACTAGTGAAAATAACTAAAATGCTAAGATACAAACTAACGCACCCAGGAGTGGTGGTGCAGGCTTTCATGCCAGCACTGGGAGGCAGAGGCAGGCAGATGTGTTGAGTTTGAGTCCAACCTGATCTACAGAGCAGCTCTAGGCAGCCAGGGCTACACTAGAAACCCTGTTTCAAAACAGCAACCAAAACAAATGAAAGAGCAGAAGGAAATATATTAAAACATTTGCAAGACTTTTTTAGACTAAAATTATTGATATCTTTTATCCCTGCCTCTTCTAGTTTTTGAGTTTTCCAGGCTTTCTACAAAGTTCTTGGTATTTTAAAACTAGAAATAGTAATAGTAAACCTTAAAGCCATCAAGTGTTGTGGCAGCTGCCTGTAACCCCAGTGCTTCTGGAGCCTGAGGCAGGATAATCACAAGTCTGAAGCAACTGAGACTCTGTTTCAAATGACGACTTTTAAAGGGGCTGTGGGTGTAGGCCACCGGTACAAAGCTTGCTGTCACATGCAAGACCCCATGCTCCATCTTCGGTATAAAACAAGCAAATGAAAAAATCCAACACCGAAAGTCTTCACAACAACAAGGAATAGGCCACGCACAAAGAGCCTTAAACTCCAGGAAAAGAGTGCTTACATCATGACAGACCGTGGTCTTGTTTTATTTATTTGATCTGTCTTTTAGTGCTAGGATAAAACTGAGGACTTCACGCACTAACAACTGTACTGCACCCTAAAACCGACAGGCGACCACAGTTTTAAGCCAAGTGTCAGGGCACCACAGTGTTACTGAGGGTAAGGGATGATGAAATGGGCTGTGAGGGCTGAGCCTGGGGACGATGGCGAGGCCTGTGAGGGGGTCTTGTGATAGCTTAGGTACAAAAGGATGAACAGGAGCCACTAGACCAAGAGAAAGGAAAGCAGAAAGCCATTATGAAGGACACCAAAAGAAATCAGAGTCCTGGTGACCAGTTCAACAAGACCAGGGGATCCAGGATTTTGCTTAGTTAGGAAAATAGCATATAATTAGATGGCTGTGCCTCCTGCTTGAATCTTAGGCAGCTCTGGCCCGCGGATGTCCACGCTTAGTTTCCTAGCTGAAACCCTGCTTCATGTACTTGTGTTAATATTGTAAGGTTCAGATGAAAGTGGTAACTTCTGTCAGAATCTAAAGGGAGAAGTAAACAAGATAAAACGGAAATTCTTTTCCGAAGCTGGACTGACCAGTGGCTGGAGACATGCCTCAGAGGCGTCTTCACAGACAGTCTGTGCTGAGTCCTTGACAGCTCTTCCGTGTCATTCAGTAGGTCACCACAGACAATTAACTAGCACACGCGATACGTTACCTCACTCCACACAGGGGACACCAGCTAGCTTTCTTACTTGGCCAGACAGACACTAGTGATTTATGGTAATGTGGTCAGTCAAAGAGAGCCTTCTCTCTGCGCTATCCCTGTCTCCACGTGTCCAGACAGCGGACACAAGCAGAGCAAGTGTCCAATTCTTAGAGGATCTGGAGGGACAGCTCACAGCTGCGAGCACTCGACGCTCTTGCAGGGTACCTGAGTTCAGTTCCCAGCAACCATTCGGTAGCTCACAACAGTCCCCCACACCAGCTCCAGGGGACCGGATGCCTTCTTCTGACAGTCAAGAGCTCCTGCACACACTGGTACACAGACATACATGCAAGCAAACACCTATACACAGAAAATAAAAATAATCTTTAAAAAAAAAACCAAGCCTTTATTAAAGTAGAGTTTCATGCAAAAAGAAATAAAATAAAATAACCTTTAAAATCCTTTCGGAATCAGAAGGGAAAGGATGGAATTAGTCCCAGAGCCTTTAGCAGCAGCACTAACCCTACTCATTTTCAGAGTCACTCAGCACTTCCAGGACAGGAAAAGGACACTGTGATGCATGGGTACCAAGAGGTGGGTCACCTGTCTATTCACAGAAAACAGCTCATAGAGCCATCCCTCCCCCCAAAAAAATCTGGCCAACCATTCTCTCTGAGAACAACATAGAAGGAGCGAAGGAGGAAAGCCACGCAGAAGAATCGCGGCCTCACATACCTGGCATCAAGGAACCTTGATCTTAAAATCATAACTGCTTCACATGTGCTTTGCTTGAGCTGCATCTGAATGGAACTAAATTTCCGATGGATGATGCCCACCATCCTTTCAATCTCTTTCGGGGAAATGGGGCGTGTTCTACTCTGTTCTCGGAGAAGGTTCATCACATGTGTTGTGAATTCATTACATGCCTGTAACAGGGGGAAAAAAAATCACTCCTTAGGAAACTGAAACTTTGCAGTATCCCACCCACCCAGACGTCCGCCCATCTGGATTCCCACCTCACTAGCCGTGGCCAGCAGCACTATGCAGGGACGAGGGAGAGCATGAGCTAGGATGCGGGGGAGGTAGCGGGTGCATGGTTAAAACAGCAAGATTTCTGAGACTGAATGGCCAGGACATGCAAAGGACCAGACCCTGACTCCCCTTCCCATCCGGCCCTGCTCCACTCGCACATGGCCCCCCTGGAACGCACAGGGGCACTCACGGCCAACCCTAACTACTTTCTATTTTCTCCACGGTGCCGTGCTTTCTCAACTGATGTTTACTGCAGGATCATGAAATTAAAACCCTTCCGCGCTGCCAGGGACACAGAACGGAGCAAGAGCTGGACTTCAGAGATGAGATGTAATATGAAGTATCACATAAACCAGTGCAAAGGCTGATGGGAGGATGGTAACACGTGTTCTGCTGATTCCAAAGAAAGGCAGAGCCATCCAGAAGCTTCGTGCTGGAAGGGACGCTTGCACTCTTTGGACCGGGGCGGATTTTTGCGGATAGAGACAGAGGTCAGGAGAGTACAGGCATAGCACCCTGTGATGCAACCCGTGTCGAGTTCAGAGAGTGATGGCGGAGAGAACAGGAGGAGAAAGAACAGGTTCCTGTTTTGTTTGCTTGGCGCTGGGTATGGTAAAGCCCCAGTGAATAAAAGCATGCCCAGCAAAGCACCTCAGTTCCTCAGCGGGGAGGCAGAGGAGACCGAGAATCCAAGCTGAGGCTGAACCACTGTCTCTTCCAGCTCCCCTACACTGTAGTGCTTCTCCAGCGGGCCTACGCTGAACCCAGCGCTTCCTCGGTGAATGAGCAGCAGTCTCTACTCTGAGGAAAGAGCATCTGGCATCAGAAGGCCACAGGAAAACATTGCGAAGCTGTGACAGTGTCCAGCTCCCTCAACTTTGCTCATTACAGCAGCAGTTTTCCTAACTGCTCTCTGAAGGGCTAACCTTGCCACTTACTTCAGTTTTCCTACACTCTCTCTAAAAAGGGCTTGCTCACCATTCATTTGAAGTATCTTCCAAACGCGTTAAATTGTGAGAACTTGTTCTTTGTGAGTAGTGGCTGCATTACAGGGTTCTTCAGAACAAAGCTGTACAGCGCACACTGCAGACATCCAATCAACACCTACAGGCCGGTAGGCTTTTGTACCACAACTCAAGAGTGAGAGTTACTGGTTAACAGCTATAAACCTAGCACGCTGCACCATGAGCAAAGATGTCTACACTGCATCCTGGGAGAGGGTTAGGAGAATACTGTTAGAAACCTCTTGAAACTATGTAAGCTTGTGTATTTCTGAGGGGAAGATTCTATGAGTTTAGCTTGCTCAAAGGAGTTTAGCTCCTTTTTGGAATCAAAGATAGTCTATAAGTACTAAAGGTCCAGTTAATTGTTGTCCTAATACTTAGTAATTCCCAGTAAGCAGTAAAATAGTAAGGAATACTGTAGATTAAAAGCAGTTCTTAGACCTGACTCAACACTCAGGAGGCAAAGGCAGCTAGATCTCTATGACTTTGAGGTAGCCTAGTCTACAAAGTGAGTTCCAGGCCAGACTGGGCTACACAGCGGTACAATGCTTTAAAAAGGAAACAAAAACAAAAAGAACAGAACTTTTTCTATCTTTAAGGAAACCAAACTTTTAAAAAGTAAATTTAAGATTTCCTCACTACATTACCAATCTGGATTTACACCAAGCTGAAAGCATGTGTCCACGTGGCCAAGGAAGACACGTATATATTTTCTCCTGTACTTTCCCGAAGGGGATGCTTATAACATTTCCAAATTGTATAATATGACAACTTCAGCCTCTAGTTTTCTCACAAGTAAAATGAAAAATGTTGAACTATTTCTCACAGGATGAGCACATTCTATAGCTCCATAGAATGTTAACAGATGGTCCAAAGGTACAGTATGTTTGGAAAGTGACGAGCTAACTGAAGCTGAGGAATATATTTTTGCAGGGCTCCTGGGTGTTTCTATGCCGACATATGCGCACACTAAATCCCCAAGGACAGTCTTTCTAACTTTACTCATAATTGGCCACAAGACTTCATCTCTCAGGAGCAGTGCTTCCCAATAAAACGTACAGTTACTGAGCCACAGAAGGCTTTTTGTTTTTTTTTTTTTTTAATCCTCTATGAGCCAACATTTTAAAAGCTGGGTAAAATTAATTTTAGTGATAGAATTTTAATGATATATCTTATTCAAACAATTCATGAATAACATTTCAATACACAGCCAATGCTTTAAAACTGTCGTTGAGGTATTTCATATCCTTTTCTGCACTCTTTCAAATCCAGGATGTACTTTACATCTCAAGTTGGACTAGCCTAACAACACGCTTCACTAGCTACCTGTGCCTGACGGCTCCTGGCGGGTGCATGTGTCACATGCACAGCACTAGCGCATTTTGTAAACCAATGGGCCTGGTAGTCCTTGACTCATCAGATAGACAGAAGGACAACAAACAAATATTACAATCATACTGTCACATACGCACAGAGGCCAGTCTCATTCAAGAACATCCTTGGTGTAGATTATGGACTGTCCATCTTACTACAACCTCGGCCCTCCAGCATGTCTCCACTATTGCCTGTGACAAAGCGGAAGTATGCAGAAAGCACTTCTGCATATCCAAGGGTAACTGATTCAAGAGAACTCCTTGTATGGTTAAATTCAGAGTTTAGTCACATTTCCCCAGAATACTATTTTAAAAATGAAAAAAAAAAAAAACCAGGTAAATTATTATTATTTGTAGTTGGGTACTTGGCAAATGTTTTCTCGAAAATGAACCAAGTGAGTCAGTCCATCACAGAGAACTAAACAGCGGGCGGAATTTGTACCATGATAAAATTTTGATTTTCAAATAAAAAATTGGATTTCTGAAATCTTGTGACCTAGATAGTCTCCCTGGAGACTTTCTGATACTTAGAATTGACATTAGGGGGCCTATTTTCATAGTGTATAATACTGACATGTATCATCACACGATAGCCCAATCCAGTGAGCTAATACTTCCAAAATAATCAATGCACTATACTACAAAAGCATGCAGAGGGAGAAAATCTAGTCAAACTACAAACTAGACTAATAGGTTCCCAAGGAAGAGCACAACGTGTTCATTCACAGTCCCCACCTGTCACGTTCTGTAGACAGAAGAGGATACCCACGGCTTTCTGAAAAGGACAGTGCTATCTAGCTATGTTGCCTCTTTTCCAATGTGTGAGGCCCGAAATCCCTTATAAACAGCTGGTTGACAACAGATTGATTGTGGAAGTGAATACAAGGCTAAATCTCATTTCTATCATGCCTAAGATTGATGTCTGCAAAGGGAAAAGCAATGTTCTTCGTCTTTGAAGGGTTTTGTTGTTGCTGGCTTCCTTTAAGGCAGGGTCTCACTATGTTGTCCTCGCTTGCCTGGAACTTTCTAAACCAGGCTGGCCATGAACAAACAGAGATCTATCTACATGTCTCTTCTTTCCAAATACTGGGATAAAGATGTAGGTCACCACACCTAGCTAAAGGTGTTTAAAAAAAAAAAAAAAGCTTAACAATAGAAATCTTACCTAAGACAGATACTAATGAGGTGTAAGACATGTTCATGAGATGAACTCTAGACTCAGTATTTTTCGCATGGGTTATACTGAAAATGGGCCTTGCTATGATTATAAAGGAACATATATATTTTTTCTTATGTGTGATATGTGATATTAGGTGTTTTGGGTTTTCTCCATTTATTTATTTATTTATTTTTTACTTTTTTTTAAATTTTATTTTCTGTAGATTAGTTAGGAAAAAAAAAAAAGAAATGAAGTGTCTTAGGTAAGATTCCTATTGTTGTGATAAAATGCCATGACCAAAAGTAACATGGGGAGGAAATGCTGTAAAGGGCTGACTTCACACAGAGCTTGTGAGTCTATCAGGGAGGCCTCCAGGGCAAGAACTCAAGGAAGGAACCTGGAGGCAGCAACTGATGCAGAGGCCATGGCGGTCTGTTTACTAATTTGTTCTTAAGGCTTCCTCAGGCTGCTTCCAGGACCACCTTTCCACATCAGCTCAAGAAAATGCATCAGGCTTATCTAAAGGTCGTCTTGTGGGGACATTTTCTCAGTTGAAGTTCCCTTTTCCCAACCGGCTATGGCTCATGTCATGACATAATGCAAGTCAGAAACATATGCTTAGAAGGTTCAGAAGCTTACTTAACTCACAATTGAGTGAGCCCTTTCCGCTCACTCACAGGAGCCATGTCAGTTATATGAAACAGCTCCTTAATTCAGTATTGTTCATTTGTGCCTATATTTCCAGTAACTTATTTGAATAAATTATTTAAGTGTGCTGTATTTGAAAAAAAAAAGCTTAAAAAATTAGGCTAATCTGTAATAGCTTACTATTGTTTTTTTAATGATTAATGAATACTTTTGAGTTTTACTGGCTTTAATTTCTATTATGATAAATACTGACAGATAGAATCTACCAAGCAAAAGCTGCCAGGGCGGTGGAAGCCTTCAAAAGGTTTAAGACCCTAAGTCCAAACTGAGAGAACTGCTTGGTTGGAGTACAAAGGTAGTTCAATTTTTTTCACTGCACTCTGCAAATTTCTGTAAGCCTAGTTGTACATATGCTTCTTACCCTTATGCAGGCCTAGGTCACTGTAAGTAATTCAAGATATTATGTGAATGATTCTTGTCTGCTTTTTTTTTTTACCCTCTCCTGGACAGGTATTTTCTCTGTGGTTCCTTATAGGCATTCAGAGACTTACAAGAGAAAAAGAAAAAGATTAAAAGAAACAAAAAAGATTTTCAATTTAAAAACTCATATTTTCCAAAAACATTTGCTGAATGCCTCACAACTTATTAAGCGGAGCCATCTATGAATGAAAATGCTGATGAGCAATTTGGCATTAGCCCAGCACTCACAGAACTCAGAGCTTTTCTTTAAGCCAGTAGTTCATACATGATTAATTAGAACATCTCATTTATGTGGTGTGCACTTTAGCTCATTACTCTAAGTAAAATTCGTTAAGTATTTACATTTAGATAATTAAAATCTGGGTACACCCTTAAGAAAGATGCATACACTTTAGACAAAGTGATATTTTTCCCCTACACCACTGAAAGTAAATTACAGCCTCATTTCCATCATCATCTGTACTGGTTTCAGAGGAAAGCACAGCAGTGGCTCATCATCTACTCCTTACAAAAGCACTTTCATAGAAAAACATGACAGAGTAGATGCTCAAGTGGTTACACCCAGACAGGTGCTGCTCCTGATGCTGTCCACACTGCAGGACATCCATATTCTTCCCTGTATCCAAGACTACATCACTAATAAAGGCACTTTTCACCATTTTACTGTTTTTCCAAATGGAATTATCAGTTTAAAACTTGCTAGTAAATGTTCATAATATAAATGCAAAATTGCCTCAGTTAACTTGAATACTTACGAAAAGGGGTTTTGATTTCTTGAACTTTCTGATGGGAATATTGACAGAACTCCCCTTTTCTATCAATCTAGCTACAAAAAGGATGTGTTTCTGTGTCTTGAAACATACACTAGTTGGGCCTTTAATCCCAGCACTTGGGAGGCAGAGGCAGGAGGATCGATATGAGTTCAAGGCTAGCCTGGTTTACATAGTGAGTCCAGGATAGCCCAGGCTACACAGAGAAACCCTATCTTGAAAAACCAAACCAAAAAATTTGTGATGGTGCTTTTTTTCAGTTGAAAATTATGTTTCTATTCTTTTAAATTCACACACTTAACATAAAACTATAAAATCAGACAGAGGGCAAGCACAGATTTTAAAGAAAGTTTTTAAGCAGTTTGGTGATCAATTCCAATCAAATTCAATCAGTCTTTTCAACTATCTAGATAAGGTGACTGTTGGCAACAGTTCATATGAGCCCCGTTCTAAACCTACTTTTGATGGAAAGAATAACTCTCTTAACGGCAGGTGCCCAGGCAGGTGTGCCCTGCATGCTTATAGTCTCAGCTACTTCCAAGGTTGAAGCAGAACACACACTGAACCCAGGGATCTGAGTCCAGCCTCAACGACAGAGGGAGACCCCATTTCCAATAGTGGTTGCCCCTAAAAATCTGACATCAACCACTCAGTTTCTAGATGCTTTGATAACCTCATATGGCCTTATTCTAACGTTAGAGATTTTCATATTCATCAGATGCTTATTAAATCTATAAATTCTTATTTGAGGATAAAAGTTAACATTAAAAGATCTTGTATAAGCCAACTGGAATGAGATCAATATATAGCCAACCAACAAGTAACTTAGAGAAAAAGAGAGAAATATGCAAATATTCTTTCCAAGCAAGAAAAATCTTGGCATGAAAGCTAGTGGGTAAAACTTGGCTGTGTATGCTGGCATATGCCTGTAATCCCAGCTGCTCAGAAGGCTGAATCGAGAGGATTACAAGTTCAAGGCCAGCCTGGGGAACTCCAAGGGGCCCTGTCTTGATACAAAGTCAAAGGGGCTGGAGTAGAGCATTTGCTCAGCACACCTGAGACCTTAAAGACACCTCCCATGAAGCAATAAGTGAAAAGAGCCTTGCTACAGAGCCTGAGATATAAAATTTATACCAGTTAGTGCCCTTTGTTTATCCTCTTAACTACTGGGAAAGGCAAAATGGAATGAGGTATTTGTGGTAACAAAGCAACACATCAGCACCTTTTTTGCCATTACCACAAATTGAGCCTAGGACCGCATACATGCTGAAGGGTCCGTTCACTGGCTACACCCCCAGTAGTAACATCAGCATTTTTAATCCAATAAAATACAATTCCTTTACAAGCAATGGTGATTTTTGCCAGCAAATTAAGTATATAATGTAGGGATACTCCAAACCCACAAACACGGCCTTTACTGTGGCTTAAATGCTTCCACTCTCCCATTTCCCAGCAGTCCCAAGGAACCTAAGGCATCAAGTTCTTTGTAGTCTTTGTTATTGCAAAACAGTACTGGATTTGAGCACATTCAGAGTTAACGTCTGGTTCTGGTGCGTTAGTGGATTTGGGATGCATTCAAAGAGCAGGTTTCCAGATGCTTAAGAAGGGTTGGGAACCTTACACTACTTTTGCCTTTGGCAAAAATGTATTTCAATATAATTATAGTAGATAGCTTTCAATGTGTCATCTCTATTATAGCAGCTGTAAATTACAGCATGAATTGCCTGTATACAAGCATTTCTTCTGCTACACGCAGAGTGGGAGAGCTGCATCGAGCATGATATATCTTCTCCTCCTCAACTGAGGACAAACGCTGAGGTCAAATCTCATTTGCAAAAACCAGTGTGTCCATTCCCTTTTGGTAGCAAGTAGAGAAACCAAGAGAGCAAGCTCATCTGAGAGCGTCAAGGCAGTTCTTACAAACAAGACTGGCTAGCATCCACGGCTTCAGTTCACTCAGACCTCATCTAGTCTAACAGCTGGGCCTCTCGTCACAGGAACACACTTGGAAAATACAGTAAAGGCATTTTCCAAGAATTGCAGCCAATCAAGAAGATGAAGGCTTGTCTCTCAACTAGAAGAAAGCAATAAACTCACGACGAAGTCTTGCAAGGGGTTTGCGGCAAGCCTTGGGACACTACCACATCCCACATGGATGTCAGATCAACAAGACCAAGGTAGGATGGTATTGTTTCCTGTTGGGTGATGGTAATATTAAAAACCTCCCTATACCACACAGTCAGTGTGTAATATTTCAGAAACATTTATATGTGAAGTTAGATGAAAATTCCAAGAACCATCAAATCTCTGAGTCTATGAAATACATACGTTTGGTCAAAGAACATTTTCTGGAGGGGAAAGAATAGAATTCTAAAGAGAATCCATCCCTCATATGTAAAGCTGAGCCCTGCAGCTTAGATGTGATTTTGCTCCTGCTGTAGCTCTAGCCTGCTCACTGTGAGTGTGGCTGCGCCTGTAACTTGTAAGGTTCTTTAATTTACTGCAGTGGTGATGTTTGTTAATTTTATGGCAATCTAAATCTGAACAGGCTTCAGATACATTTTCATTACAGCTTCATTGCAAAAACACAGCCGAGTAAATACCGCTTAAGACTCTGGTGTAGTTTATTTCTTTGAGACTCACAGAATCTTCCAACAAAGCCTCCGCACATGGTCTTCCTAGTTCCTGATAAACGTTCTGTCATTCAGCATTCCCATGATCACTTTTAAGAAGAAAACATAATTTTTGCAAAGTCTTTAAGATCCTTGTTTTCATCTGTTTCTTTTCCCACTTTAAACACAAACCAACATGGTCAATCTGAGGATGCCTGAATATGATAACCTGCATTATTTTCCATTTCTTTGTATGAAACAATAAAACTCAATAGACAAGGATGGCCTAGGATCAGGGACTGATCTGACGCCTGATTCTGACACTGGTGTGTGGCACTGGACCATCAGCTCATCTAGAAAATGGAAATGCAACACTATCTATTTTAGAAACGCTACTCTTTCTCCTCGGCTAACTTTATTTAGCCACTCAAGTAACCAAAGTCCCTTGTTCCTGTGTCTACACAGAGGAAAATCTCTTCCTGTAAAACAGCACTGGCAGATACGCAGCTCTCTAAGGCTGTCAAAAGACAACTCAAGAGGTTAAACACCACTACGTCATCAGCAAGCAGCTGAGAACCTACAGGGCAAAGTGTGTTAACTACAGTTCTGCTAGATCTATGAACACTTCATCATAACCTTGTCTGTCCACAGCGCTGTCCAGATCCCACATGTCTATACGTGTCCTTCTGAACATGTTAAAAACGAGGAAATATACATTAAAATATCTATGAAGCCGCTAACTATAGAAATATGATCCATTGTAACATTTAAATTTGGTATTTCTCAAATTTTCTACTTAGCGCCAATGCAATAATTAATTTATGTAGAACTTGTGTATAATGCGCATTTTAAGGCAACACACACACACACAGACACACAGTGAGCTGAGTGTGGTATTAGTTAACAGGCACTGAAGTTACTGAAGTTTCTTGAAACAAATTTCAGGAATTTCTAAGATAAGACTGCTTGAGCCCTGGCCTCCCACTGATGCCAGCTCCACCCAAGTCCTAACAGGGCCATCTGGATGAAGTAGTAAGTCTGATGTGAAGAAAGAGTACTGTGACAGCACAGTCAAGAATGACCAGGAACAGTGACACCATTTGGCTCCAATAATCAATGCAAGGTGGCAGTTGCCTGGTAAATATGCATAGATCTATTTAACATAAAGTTATGCAATTAGGAGTACACTACAAATTAGAACATTTTCTACTGTTTATGCTCAGGGCAACCTTTCAACCATGACTTATTTTGTTTATTCTCAATTATTCATGTCAAATCAGAAATCTGCATTTTTTCATACATATACACAATAATTTTTCCAAAGTTCTTATCTGAACATTCTCTACCAAAATGTATCTTTGCAAATAAAACATAGTTTTGAATCCCAGAAGGTCTTTCCCAGAAAATAGAAAATTTTATAATATTAATTTGGACTTCATTTTAACATAAACTGTGCATATCTTTCTACTCTTCCTCAAAACACTCACCTCTGAGATAAAGATGTAGCATTTGTTTAATACCATCATTCTCAGAATGTAAGGAAAGGAGGGGGAGGGGGGCAACACGTACAACTGAAGCTGAAAAATCAGTACTAAAACCAAAGAGTGGTTTCTAGAAATCAATGGAGTAGGAGTGAAGGGGGGAAAGGGAAGAGGAAGAGGGGAGGAAGGGAAGAGGGACAGAGAAGGGGAGAGGGAGAAAGAGGGGGAGAGAGACAGGAAGACAGAGACAGACTGCACAACAAGGATGGTTAGGGCAGTGGAAACGTTCAGGTGCTGTAAGCATGCACATCTGGCCAAGTACACAGACTGAGACCAGGAGAGCTCCATAACAGAGTGTGAACCCTGGCTGCTGCTGTGTCCATGCTGGCTCAGGAGCTGGAACAAACAGGCCTCTCTAGCACAGGGAGCATGGGAGACATTGTTGAGCTAATACTGCTGTGAACCTAAAACTGTTCTTAAACTTTTTTTTTTAAACTTAAGGAAAGGAAAAGTCACCAGAAACACCCATCCACCCAACAAACACACAGAGAGTTCCCACTAAAGTGTATAGGAATTACGAGTAATGGGTGAAATTAAATAAAATGGTGAAGGGGAAAGACAGCTGAGCCTGGCAGAATGCGGAGTGTTTATCTGGGCAACAACTCTATGACATCACCTCTATGAAGCGCTGCTGTTTTTATGCCTGAGACAGTGCTCTAGCTTTGCTGACCAGACTGGGCTTAAGCTCCTGCTCAGAAGCCACTGCCTTGCCTCAGCCTCCCCAGTAGCTGAGACTAGAGACAAGCACTGCACCAGCTTACTGCTTTGACCCCCAAATATGGCATCTTTTTCTTTTTATCCCCTGGCCCGAGACAGGGTTTCTCTGTGTGGCCTTGGCTGTTCTGGATTCACTCTGTAGACCAGGCTGGCCTTGAACTCACAGCGATCCACCTGCCTCTGCCTCCTGAGGGGTGAGATAATAGGTGTGCGCCACCATTCCCAGCCAAATATGACAACTTTGCAGGATTCAACCCAACTGATCTCTTCATTTTTGTTTATGTTCAAAAGTTGACATTATAGTGGATCTTCTAAAGACCTTTCAAATGAGAATCCATTTTAAGTGAGAAGTCCGTAATCTAAGGACTTTAGCTTTAAATTACTAACTTAAATATGTTGACACTGACTACCCACATACTCTCATGTTACATTGAATCTAGGAATCACTTACTTAGAACTGGATTAGCAATATGACTTTCTGTTGTTGGCACATAGTACAAGGACAGAGCTTAAACTCAAAGACACCTGATGCTCAATGAAGTAGGGCTACTAAATTTTCTGAGAAAAAATTTAATCCTTATTCTTTGTGATCAGGAGTTTAGCACACTGCCTGGTCTGCCCTTTCCTGGAAGAATCACAGTTAGCAAGGAGGCCTCACCCTCAGATGACCGCAATGCTCCTTATACATACTCCAGCTCCGTCCACAGAAGTCACTCCTAGGAGGATCGTAGAACTCAGTGTGCAAGGCCAAAAAGCTCACTATGCAATGCTGCTTCCTTTTTCACAAGTTGTTAAAGGTTAGGAGCAAAGCCAGTGCAGATCTACAGAGCTCTGAGGGCAGCAAGGGTGAGGTGAGCAAGAACGAAGGGCTCACGGGCGTGGTAGTTAGGAACCATGGATGCGAGGAATGAATGGCGCGCGCACACACGGATATGAGGGCTAGCTTTGTCCCCAGGGGCTCACAGCATCTTCATTTCATGGCTCCCACAACTCCCTTGGTTTGGCACATACAGCATCTTTGCTTATTTTAGACTAAGTGTTAACACCTACCCCTCATGGCCCTCGGAATTGGTTAGTACGGTCTAGTAGAAGAGCAATAGAGGGTTTGTGCAGGGCTGAGAGTGGCGGCTGCTGACCTGTTCATATTTCTCCAGTTCTGTGTGATAGATTTGTCTGATCTGGGTCAATTTTGCTCTGTAATCTGAGTGTTCAATAGAGTTATCTGAAGAACCTCCAGAGGCTGCCGCGGCTGCAGCTGCTGCCGCCGATCCCCCACCTTTCTCAGGACCTGAAACCCCTTCTGCCAAAAGCATATTGTCCAGTCTCATTAGCTGGGGGTCGGGAGGGTCTTCCTCCTGGGCTCCTCTGATGCTGAGACCTTCAAGGAAAGAGAAAGACAGAGAGAAGAAGCGAGAGACAGAGGACAAACAGTGTGAGTATTTTGTTTATTTGAGAAAATGATCAAACAATATCAGTGTACTACAATTCATGCTGAGAGCTTCATTGCTCACATTTGATAAACAAGCCTGACTGTGAGAATTGCTTTCAAAACACATTTCCATGCACCCTAGGGCTCCTAACACACCCCTTCATGGTGCAACCCCTACTTGGACTCTTAGAAAGCAGTAAGCCTGACTTATTCTTAGAATATTCATTCTGCTTATCCAAACTTCAGATTTAAATGATTTATGTATAAGGTAGAAAAAGGGGGACTAGGAAGAAGAAAATAATGCAGAGGCACAAACTCATAAAAGTATGCTTAATCTGTCTCTCTGCACAGTCAAGAGAAATAGAATTAAAAATTCTCATAAAATGGTTTTAATTTATAAGCTGTCTCAAAAATTGGGAAACAAGCAGGACTAGATGGCTTTCTATCATGCAATCTTAAAAACAAAATACTTCCAATACGAGTGATTAGCTAGTCTTAAATACATATTAAAAGGGTATTGTTAGGCACAGGCCAGCAGACTGCACAAGGACACCAACCACAGTTTAAAATGTACCACTGACATAGCAATTGAGTGCTGGGCACAGTAGCATCACTCTCATTCTGCTTTTAAATCAAGAACCTCCAAGTGATGCCAGTCAGCAACCTCTTCTGAGTACTATAGATCACAGCTGACAACTCATGGGTTTAATCAGGTCACACAGGCTTTCAGCCAACATGTTTTCAACAACACAGAAGACAAAGTTTTAAAATAATTATCATGGTATAAAAAGCACTGGAGTCATGACAGCTCAAAATCAGCATTTTCATTAATGTGTAACACAATCTAAACTATCCCAGCCCAATTAACCTCTGTAAGTCTGTTCAGAAGCAGGTTCCCCACACTGGTTACAAGCCATGGGGAGGAGGGAGCTGGCACCTCACGTTTGCATTTGGATTCTGCTTCTCGCATGTGTGCCTGTTGTTTATCCACAGTAGCACACACTCTGTCTGGTGTAACTTACATGACAGTAACATCTATAAGCTGCCAAGTACTCAACTGATCACCAGCTCTGAGATTTCATATGCTAACCTACACGTACCATCAATTCTTTTACGAACAGACTTCATCCACAGACGCCCTGAATTATACTCACAGCATGACAAGAGTTCTTGGTTACCTTAGCTCAAATGCACAGCTTTGTTTTCCTCCTCCCACACATTTTAAAGATGTCACTTTTGTTTAAAAATAATTTCAACTGACTAATACAAATAAGTCACCATAATTTAAAATTATATCTGTTGCCTGTTCAGGGACAAATAAGATCTAAAAATTATAACATATGAAGGCAATAAATTCATTTATAGAAACCAAAATTCAGATAACCTTTTAAGCTAAAATCTCTAGGAACATGTCATTGCTGATAGCAAAGAAGACAAGCATGTATTTGCTAGTTACTGGGGGACTAGAAAGAACCACTTCACATTGTTCTAGAACTGCTCCGTACTGGCTAAGCTGGTGTTTTCAACTTAGCATCTTTTCCTTTCTCCCTCCTGATTCACTGAACTGTTTCAGACCTTAAGACCTTATGACTGGGACCCACTCCTGGCTCACACACCTCATCCTCCATGCCTTGTCGTGGGTGAGCTCACTGGGTGACTCCCTCTTGCACTTCCAGCTCTGTTTAATTTTTAAATCAAGTTATGCTCTTTACACTTCTGTTTTAAGTCAACTTTATTTGGCATGACTGATCGCCCCATCCTCCCCACCCGCGTCTCTTCCTCCTGAGGTTGGGATTACTTACAGGTATGAGCCACCATACTTGGTTGCAAATGTGTTTTATTTTGCTTTGCTTTTTAAATATGCCTTCAAGGTTCTGAAAGGGCTCTAATTTCCCCTTTGCATTTACACACTGATCTTCTCCTCATGGCAAGTGGTAAGGCTCTTTAACAGTACACCAATAGCCAGAGCTAAAATTATTACACCTCTTTGAGTGTGGCAGGCAGGAGTAGATGCTCACTGACTAATACACCGGGGAAGCAGACCATGAAAGAGAAGAAAAGTCATCAGGAATGCAAAAGGCACAGAGTGACTAGGTACCTGTGGCAGTCCAATAACCCTTAGTATTGCATATGGACAACCACCCCTGTGCTACTAGGAGGCTCAGCAGCAGTGAACACAGAAAAATTATAAGTACATATTGTAACAGCTATAACACTATCTTACAATGCCTGCTTCCTAAAACCATAAGTAAATCAACATGTGCTTGCCTCAAGAGCAAGAAAAAATTTGTAATGAAAACCTTCTTTATTTACTTTCTAAATTATGTGCATCAAATCCCATGAGGAAAAAAAATGTTTCCTAACAGAAACTTCATATCCTGTGAATAAAAAGGACTGAGGAGTGTTGTGTAGTTAGGCAGCACTGAGAAGGCTATTTATCAATAATGAAGTCATTTTCAAAACTAAAGTTTGAAAAAAAAGGGATATATTTTCTCTACTAAGCAAAGTAATGATCATGGGATGCCTAAGTAGCAATGCCTGATATCTAAAGTTATTTTCAGTTTGAATATATATATGTCTTTCTTTACTTAAGTCATCATTTGGTTTCTCACCCTTCCTACTTCTCCATTGTTACTAGGTTCTCTAACCTCCTTGGGGCACATATGGCTTCCAGTCACAACACCCACTCCTCTGGGCACCTACTGAACATTTTAATTTGCAAAGGCCAGAATAAGTCAGGCCATGGCATCAAAAGGCCCTGGTAACTTCACACCGAAACTTAGTGAAACAACCATTTAAAATCTGCTATTCAAAACATGCATATCCTGGAACATATAAATAGCTTTATAAGGTTTACATCAAGGCTTTTGGTTATCACACCATTGTTAAGCTTTGTCTTGTTGTGTTGTGTTAGAGGCAAAAAACAAAGCATAAACTCCAAACTCCGTTTAGTCTACTTATAGCCATGCCATTCATTTCTGTATCCACAAGATCCAGACAAATCATACAAACACAGTAAAACATTGTTTAACAATGAACTTGGCTTTGTTATAAGTCCACAGTTTTTGCATATCTTTCAGCAAATCCTAATTAGCTGTCTTTCAACACACTGTGCACCTGCCCCACAGATAATGGGAGAGAGCATCTGCATAGACAACTGCATCTGAGGGCAATAAATAAATTACGGGTCAAAATTATTATAAAGCTTTCTCCAAATACACACACACCCTTCACAATACTAAGCTGCAGATGTGAAAAGTACCTACAGCCCACTCAAATGGTATGATTACGGGGCTGTTTCAGTTCAATAATCTGACTGTAATTCAGGCATTTTCAACAGCTCATTAAGGGTTCATTAATATATAGGCGAGCTTTTGAATTATAAATAAGCAGATTAGGAATCTGCATCGGCTGGATTGTGCAGGGCTGGCCTCCAGCAGCACAACACTATGCACAAAAAGGCTTGACCTGAGAGGGGAAGGCACAAACTCAGTTCCCTAACTAAGCTTTACGGCTTACTCTTTTCAGGGACCAAAGCTACTGGACCCCGAGTAACCTCTGTTCATCCAGGCCTGGAGTGGCTTCAGATCACAGCAGCAGCAGACATGTCATTTACACACTGGGAGTCACATTAAGGTCCTGCCCTACAGCATCTCCATCCATAACTCTACAACAGTGATGAAGAAAAGTGAGGAAAACACTTTTTGTTAAAAAAAAAAAAAAGTATGTTATTTGCCAAGAAATGAAACATTATTGTGGAAACTTGGTTTTCTTCCCTAATGAGCAGAAAATAAACCAAGACTCCTAATTATACACAAAGGTTGGCACATGAAGTCTCTGTATTTTGTTCTGACACACTTGTTTTTGGTTCATTTGACTTTCAGGCCACAAATGTAGTTCAGAGGAAAATAGTTTAGCCAAATCGCGTAAACAAAGCCAGATCAGATATTTTCAACACAACTTGAATTCTTGAGGCTTTAAAACAACTAACAATTCTAGCGTTTCCAGCTGGTCTTATAATTTTCCAGATTTCATTTTGTGTCTATCATGTAAGAAGCAGGACTGTGGTCAGAAGTTATGACCCTGACTAGTGACAATACCAACTCCATTTATAATTTCAAGCCATTTAAGAAATCAAGCCAAATTATGATGATTAATATAAATACACTGCTCCCTTTCTCTCCAAACACGGGGGGGGGGGGGGGGGGGGGGGGTTTCCTGCCTGAAACCTTAAGAGAACTGTTAAAATATGACACGGAAGGCCTAGAGATAGAATTATGTCACCAACCAATTATTTTAAGATTCCATTTGAAACCATTATTATTTCTTTAATTTGTGAAAAATTCACATAACCTGGAAATAGAGTAGAGAAAGACACTGACTAAAGGAGACTTGGGAGTTGTGGGATGAGCGGGGAGGGTGAGAGGCTGTGGTCCTCAAGAGAAACACTCAGTGGGTAGACTAGAGACAGCACCGAGGCGCCAAGCCACTGAAGGCTGATTCCTAAATGAGAAGGAAATGGAGCAGTAAAGGGGAGGGGAGAGGGGAGGAGAGGGGAGGGGAGGGGAGGGGAGGGGAAGGGAGGGGAGGAGAAAAGGAGAGAACAAGAGAGGAAAAGGAAGGATGCTAGGGGAGGGGCAAACTGAGCAGCCACAGTTTCCTGAAATAACACTTGTGCTTGAGATGAGGCTCATAAAGGAAAGGAAGGCTCATACTCTTTCACTGATACCAAAAGAAAAACAGCTAATTCTTAAAATACTATGAACAAATGGCAGAATCTAGCTGCCTAGCTCAACCCTTGGCCCCAATGACCACTCCACGCCCACTCCAAACCAACCTCCTTTTAAGTCCACGTTAGTGTCTAATTCACTGAATATGGCAGTCATATTACAAGCTAATGTCACTTCCACTCCTGTTTAAGGTGGCTGTGTGGTGTGTGCACGTTTTTCATGTCAGGTATATTAAATATAACACGGCAATGCACTGCACATTTCCACGCCAACCTAGTTGTCACTTTCGCTTGACTCATTCTCTATTGAGGAAAAATGCAGCACTGGGAATTTACAAGGCTTTTCAGTTAAATGGACATAAATCACAGGTTTCATTCAAACCGAATAATCACTGGCCATAAAGAGCTACTTGTCTCTTACCATATATTACAGTGAAGTTCCTGTGCGCAATAATGCAGCCATTCATGGCAAAGGAAAACAGAGCGAGACATTAAGAACTGACATGTAATCCTGTTAGGGCCCTGACGTGGAGAGTGTGGCTGACATTTTTATCATATATGTCCATTTCTATTTGGAAAATCAGAGGAATAAAAATGATTACTTCACTGCCCAAATCTACCTTCCTAAAACAGCCCACTGAGGTTTGTTTACATGCTGGGAAACTGCTTACTAGAAATTCATAAATCTAAGATTTTGAAGCATTTCCCCTGATGGTTAAATTGAAGATATGACTAGAAAGATTCCCCATAATGCTTCTCCACACCTCCATTTCCTTCACTTTCAACACATAAACTGTCAATCTGTTGCTTTATTACATTTCTCCTTCATTATAAAGCTGTTGGCAGAATGCCTGTCTCTACCACACAGCACTGATAACTTTCCTCTGTGCACTGGCTGCAGAGCCATCTCACTCACAAACGCCGGCAGCTAATGACCTTTATGAGAGGTTCGACGGAGAGAGGCTAGATGCCATAATGACATTATTAGTATCTTGGTCTGTGCAGGTACTAGACTCCTGGGCAGAACCTAGTTGTTATTTTCCTGCAGTTGCACAGACGCACTTTAAATGAGGGGAGGGAAACCACTTAAAGGCATTTCTTGAATCACCAGCGTTTTTCTCTGCCAGGGGAACTCCCAAGGCTATGACTCCGGTGTTTCTGCACGCCCCCAGCAATGCACAGGGCAGCACAGAGGACAGGTGAAAATCTCTTCTCCCTGACTAACCCACCAGCCCAGCCACACCACATGCTCAGATAAATTTTAACCAGAAACAATAGAATATTTTACACAAGAGGTAACCTTGAGATAATGGCAAGCAAATTCTGTTTGGAACCATCAAAGGTATCAGCCTCACTACAAGACCACGATGTAATTCAGTCTCTTTAAAACCTTTCTTCACCCTGCAGGAAAAGACTCCTTGTGCCCTTCCGTTTCACTGCGCTTCTCTTTAACCTTCAAGCTTACTTTAACCAAATGTTTACAGAAAAAGCTGAAACTACTGTCCGCTGGCAAAGGCAAATTGTGAGGACTTTCCACTTGCCAATTAGATCTTGCCTCAAGAGACAAGAAAAAGGAGTGAGCCTTGTCACTGAGGAGTGAAGAGCAGCCAAGATGAAGGAGCAGATGGACTGTGCAATGAAAATGCAGGAAGAAGAGTTACATTTTTAAGGCACTTTTTTGTTAAATGGAGCTGCATCTTGTTGGAGGCTTGATATATAAGCACTGTCAGCTACAGAAGAAGAGAACAGGGGCCAGGGCAAGATATGAAGTACGCTGTGCTCGCCTGCGACAGTGAAAAAGGACGAGGAGGAAACGGGCCGTGCTTCTCACGCATGTTAGCACCCAGGGTTACCTGTGCTCTGCTCTTAAAGGAAATTACTACATGTGGTACAGAAGGGAAAAGGGCCATTTTCTTTTTATCTAAAAGGCAAGACGTTCAAACAAAATACTCTATAGAAGATTTTTTTTTTTTAGAGTTGGTAAATATGACAACTAAATTCTAAAAGGGAGAAAAAACAATATTACTTAAAGAGAAAGCAAAGTGCTCCAGGACCCAGGTGTGTCTACAGGGGAGACAGAATTACAATAATAGCATGCCTTAATACCCATAGGTCTTTGTGACTAGCTGCTCTGTGGTCACCAATGATTTAATGATCTAATGTGTCAATGGTAGCCTTTTAAAGTTGCTACATGTCCAAGATGTTCTGACCAGAAAATGTTAGAGGCCCACACTTGGACTGCTCTCAAAACCAATTAGGCCTTGTATACTCTGCACCGCTTGTAGCCTGAGCTTACATAGGCTGGGATTGCAAGCATCCCTCTCTACAGCCCCACACTCTGCTCCCTTGTCTTTTCTCCCAGCAGAATGAGGTCACCATGGCACTTTCATTTCCTGTCTTGTCAGTTAAGATCACCACCATGCTGTGAGCAGGATAGCGCTGCTGCTCTGTGAAGCAGCCCCCCTAACACAGAGGGCATCCTGTGAAGATCCAAGGCTGTATCCCTGCACACTCAAGTGCCTACAAGACCAAATCTTCCAGACTCAGGGACCACAATTCAAAACAGTTCTGCCTTAAAGCAATGTTTCCTGTCCTTTTGTTTCCAAGGCACAGACAGCATTTACCTCCTACTTTACAAGTGTTAATGTTAATCTAACAACTGTAGGTATTAGAGTTTCATTCTTGGCCTAAAAGTTCTCCAGATTTAAATTTAAATATGCATTAAACACACATATCACACATGAAACAACACTTGTATCTTCCATAAGCACCCTCATTTGATTTTTAAATAATCTTACCCTGGTAGATGTCATTAACTTAAAAAATGAGAAAACTAAATTCCAAAGAGGTTAAGCAAGCACAGAACCCAAGTTCATACAGGAAGTTTTTTGTTTTTGTTTGTTTGTTTGTTTGTTGTTGTTGTTGTTGTGGTGGTGGTGGTGGTGGTGGTGGTGGTTCATATTAAATCCCAGGGCTGAAGAGACGGCTTAGCAGGTAAGAATATTAGCGCTCTTTAGAGGGCCTGGGTTTGACTCCCAGCACACATATGGTGGCTCACAAGCACCCTTAATTCCAGTTCTAGGAGAGTCACTGGCCTCTTCTGGCCTACATAGGCCCCAGGTTCACACAAAGCGCACAGATGTACATGTGGGCAAAACACTGGACATATATTAAAAATTCAATGCCTTTAATTATAGTTTTCTCTTTCTTAAATCAAAACCTAGAGAAGTAGATCATAATACTGGATTAAAACTCACATTGTGGGGCTGGAGAGATGGCTCAGTGATGAAGAGCACCTTCTGCTCCTTCAGAGTTCCGTCCTCAGCACCAGAGAGCTCACAACTACCTCTAAGTCTGGCTTTAGAGGACTGGATGCACTCTTCTGGCCTCTAAGAGCACCTGTGCACACATGGCATACACTCACACTCACATGTGCATACATACGTGTATGTGAGTGTGCACAAACACATTTAAAAACAAATGAATATTTTTAAAAGTTAAGATAAAAATCGCATTAGAATTATAATTTAAATAAACTGCAGCATAGGGGAGTGCGGCTTTGGGATCAAAGCAGCCTAGCCTCCCACCCTGCCTATCACCTCTCTGTGACCATAGGAAGTCCTTTCAGTTCCACCAGCTTAAAGAATGATTGTGAAGTTCAAATGACATAAAGTATATAAAAAGCCTAATACAGCACCTGGCACACAGCTGTCACCTTAATAAATAATAAGTAACTTCAAACCACAGAGCCAAAAATAATTTTCTTGAAATACTACATCTCTCAGTCAGAGAATGAGCTGCTTAGTATAATATATAAAAATGAAACATTACCAATATGCCAACTTATGAATATAAACAATATAGATGTGATCTGAAATAATTCTACCCTACAATATTAAGAATTATCTAATTTCTGGTACTATTTGTCACATGGTTAACTTTGTCCTTTTTAAAGATTGGAGGAGTTTTCTGCATTAAATTTCTTCATCATAGATTGTGACACTATTCTGCAGCACATTTTGATAGCATGTAGCGCTATTACTTTTCGCTATCTCAATGTTATAGCCCACACTTTATTCCCTCATCACCTCTAGGAGTCGAGTGGCACTCTGATACTTGTTGATGACAAAACGTATGGGTTGCTCACTGGGAGTGAGCTCCTTCAAGAAAGTCTGGAGCCTTGAGCAGAGCATGTGACAGAGCACAGGGAGGGAAACGGTGCTGCTGATTTGTTCTGAGTAAGGCCTCTGCTCTTCCGGCAAATGTGCTCATTAAAGTGTTCAAAATGGCTACACAGTGTTCTTGTTAAGATTAGCTAAAATGAGGCCAAGGCTACATATCCTCTTCATTAGTATTTTGGAAACTTTACTCAACTATCTCACAGATGAAATGAACGGTAGTATTAAAAAGCATGCATATCCATGTATTATGTAAAATGTGTTGTCTGAAACTACTAGTGGGGAGAAGGGTCCATTTTCAATTCATGGATTTACTCATGTGAAAATACTAGATAGACTCCAGTTGAGTTCTAAAACCACAAATACATCTGTGTACCTTAAAGTGATCAATACACGTCACTCACACGTCCCTCATGGCAGTAAGAATCTGGCCCTATCAGATAATGAATCTCATGCTTATCTGTGTATTTATTTCTCTTGCTGCAGCCATCTTCCATTTCTCAAAAATGCAAAAGTGAGTTAATAAATTGCATCCACTTGACTTGATTATGAACAGTAAATACCTCCCAGTTCCCTTTTTCTCCCTTCAGGAAAGAACGTCCACTTTGTTATTTTTGGAATGCCAAATTATCTTGATGCACAGGCAGTGCTTAGAAAGAGTGCTAGTAAATATGGCGTGAGGGTCATTGGCATTCCCCGTACATTCCAGTGCAACAGCACACATAAAGTTTTATCTGTCCTATTATAAAGGACACAGTCTGGGTTTTATTGGAAAGGCTTTGTGAAGCAAAACATGATTATAGAAAACATGAGCTCTACTAGAGTTGCCACATGATCTTGTTTGAAAGTACACTGGGTTTTTTAATATAAACACAGCATCTAAATAATGACTGGAAATGGCTTCTGTTTTTCTGCATCTCGCTTAAGGGTCCACAGGCTGCTGTAAGCGGGGCAGTCTCAGGCAGCAGTGAGCGGCAAAGCAGATACTGGGCTCCTTGTGGTACCACCACACCATTGCTCCTTTCCATTAAAAAGCATGCAGATTTCCAAAAGAGCGGCCACCCACATGGCATGCAAGGAGAACACAGAGTGCTTAAAAGCCTCTTCAAAGCAGATCTCTGTGAATAATGCAAATAGCTCATTTTTCCAGAAATACAGTCAAAATAGTATATTCGTACATAGAAACTGCAAACAGTGGCTGGCTGGGTTGGCAAAGTCATAAAACACTAGTGAAATTTTAAGCTGTCTATTTTCTAGTACAAAAAAATTTTTTTAAAGTTTAGCTTAAAAAGAAAAAAAACCTGTCTGTCAACCTGTCCAACACTAACACTTTCAACAAAGGCATTCAAAGTCCTTCCTCAGAGTGGGGACGCAGCTCAGGGGCACAGCTTTGCTGGGCACATACAAGACCCTGAGTAGACTCCAGCCAGGGCAAAAACAAAGGTTATGTGTCTTTGTTTTCCATAAACACTTGACTTCTTAAACTATATTCATTCTCTCTATATAAATTTAATTCCTCTTTTTTAAAAAAAAAATACACCACATTTCCTACCAAACACAGCAGAATCAAGGTAAAACTAAAAATAATGCCAATTAAATACAGTATTTCTTGTTAGAATAATTTTTAAAAAGCCCCTGTCCTGGGCATCAATTTGTCCAGTTAGGAGGGTACTGGGGCATAAAAGGTGAGGTTGAGGCACACAAACTATTAATTAGAAAAGCTGGCCTAAGAGTGAGCCCTGAGCTCCTTTAGGAAAGCACGCCATTATAAGCAGCGCCTTCCCTTGCTTCCTCAAAGGGCAACGTGTAAATGTACATCTACCCTTGCTTTCTGGTTATGAAAAAACTCTTCATTACTAACCTACTTCTCTGAGGAGGAAATAACCATGCCTACAGATTTATATTAGGGATCTACAGATTTCAAAATTGCCTAAAGAAACCCGATTTTGAACTGGATGTTTTAGGTGGTAAGCCATGGAAATGTCAACGTTGATTTGAGCTAACAAAAAAAGAATTTAGAGGATGGATAAGCTCCAGGACCTTTGAATTAAATGAAAGACCAGAACACTCCACAGAATGTCTGCAATAACAGTCTCTACAGAAAATTATGAGGAACTACATAAATCCACCCTCTTCCTCTTCACACAGGCTCATTAAAGCTGTACTGGCTCTCTGGGCAGCTATAACTCTGCTGACTGATACCCTGGAATCACCCTGTCAATACCCAGTGGTGTGCTGCCTCTCCAACTATCTCTGCCCCTAATATTCCTCTCTTTGATGGGATTTGCTGACCTTTAATCTGATGCTAGTTTACTCTCATCACTGAAGTGTAAGTCGGAGAGCAATAAAACGGCAACCTCACTGATTCAAAAGGGAGAGCTAAAGCCTGCTAACTGTGAATCTAACCTTTCGTAATGGCTCGCTCCTAAAGGAAGAAGCATGAAGTGGAAGGCAGCTAAAACAAACAATGTGCGATGCCGAACACAAGATTTATTAGAATCCCTTTTGCATGGGCATTACAGGAGGACAACAGGGCTGTTAACAAGAGATACACAAATATTTGCCAGAGAGACCCAAGCCCCAGTCAGAGTGTCCTTCCATACCCACACAAATCTCTGGCAAAAGGATACTGCAGGGAACTAAGCAAGTTCAGATGAATGAAAAAGATTAGGATGCTTCCAGGAGGATGAATAGCAACAGCACTGGAGTAACAGAATCATTAAGACTAAGGTGCTTTCCTACAGTGGGGTCTGGAATGATAATGACTGAAAATCAAAAACTCAAGTACTTAACAGGTCCTCAGGAGTTAAACTGTGGAAATTAAATGCTTCCAAATAATTTTCAGCACATTCTGAAGAGCTTCCTGCGTGCCGGGCACTGCTCACGACACTCTATCAGTATCACCTCGTTTGGCCATGCTGACATCCTGAAGGTAGATGCTATTACTGCGCCCACTTTAATCATCATGAAACTGAGGCAACTGGGGGAATGAAACAAGGCAAGGAGGGAAAAAGAAGGATGCGGCTGAAGGGCGGGACGGGCAGAGGCTAAAACGGTAAAAATACAAAGTCCTCACTGTCAGATCCTTAGGAAAGTTGAGCTCTCAAAAAAAAAAAAATTTTTTTTTTTGGTTTAAAATTCAAACAATGAATTTGAAGCAAGAAAACTAAGAAATGCCACTGTATGCACAACACAATTTTATCATTTTAATGTTACCCTCCAAGTAAATCTCTTGGAGATCACCATCACCAGGTATATTTTCCAAAGATGTTGACAAGGATGAAAGCAGGCAAATAAGACTCTGAATGCTACAATAACAAAGTCCAAATAGCTCACATTTCAAAGTACAAAGCATATTTATGAAACAGAAGACAAACCTATTATCCCATGTTCTCAAAAGAATGCAAATTCTGCCCTCCGCTTAGTTTGAAATTGCCATCCAATTTCTTTTGTTTTCAAATGACTGATCTTTTAAGATTTCAACAAGCCCACCATAACTGAATCAAAGATATACCAACGAGCAATAGTGACCACTTTTACCTGCTTGCAAATGGACTGAGTGTGGTTTTCATCTTAAATCGACTGGAGGTGGGGAAGAAGAGGAGGGAGAGGAGGAAGATGGGGGGAAAGAGAAGGAAGATGAGGCGAAAAAGAAAAAAGAAGAGGAGGATGTTTCAGGATGCACGTGACTCTACATAAAGCACACACTAAACGCCAGAGCTAAACAAAGCGTAAGTTACTACATAACAAATCTCTTCCAGTCCTCTTGGGGAAAACAGAGTCTGACAGCGCTAGGTTCTAACAGGTGCAGATTGCAGAAGGATTACATATTCATTCGACCAGGGAGAAAAAGAATAATAAAAAGCATAATGTAATTTATAATTTATATTTACAAGTGTTACTCTAAGAGTCACAGTCTGCCTTGCAGATTACTTGGTCTGGTTCAAGTTGACACGTTGCATCACAGAACAAGCCTGAAGGGTCTTCACAAACATGTACAGTAATTAACACGTCATTAACACATTAACTAATACACATTGAACATCATCAATGCTAATAGCTTAATAATTAACTTATTGTACATAGCACATAGCACCCCTGGCACTTTTTGAAATAAATTTGGAAATGTACGCTTTCAAATATTAAAAAGGTAGCTATTCACACTGCTATATCTCACCAATAAACATTTTATATGTGTATTGTGTGAGTTTTAAACGAGGCATAGTTAGTGATGCTACAAATTAACTGTATCTAATTCAAGCTGAACGGTACAAAAACACAAAGAACAAAGACAAGCCTTACTCTGTGAAAGAACTAGTAATACATTAAAAATTTAATACTTGGCAGGTCAAATCTGGATACTCTCTGCTGAAGACAACCAATATTAATGAATCAGACCACAGAGTCATTGTCTAGGATCCCAGAGGAAACAATAATGTGAGTACAAATTCCTCTTGGAAGAGAAAATCCTACAAAACTACTTAGCAGAATGGCACTGGCCACTGCTCTCATACACAGGAAGCCTCGAGCCTCCCACGATGCCTTAGGTATACATAATGACCACATATGCATGTACACTGGGCAGCTTCAATTAAGCATTCAGTCCCATACTATTCTCCAGTTTTCAGGTTTCACAGTAAAAGTTTCTGCATAAAGGTTTTATTCACATTAATCTCTCTGAAATAAGAAATGATCATTTATTAAAGTTGCAAGTTCTGTTTTATTACAAGCTGGCTCTGAAAGACAGACTTTAAACAGTTGCTTTAAGAAACAGATTTGGCTTTCTGTAAGGATGGAAGGAAAGGCAATTACAAGGAAGACAAAGATAACACCAGGTGTCAGGGCTCAAGCAAGGGTCCTGCCAGGTCAGGTGGCTACTTTTCACAGTTGGTTTGTAGAAATCCTGAGCAGAAACTGACAAGAAAAAAAAAAAAAAACACAAAGATGAGACAAAATGAACACATCACAGACAGGTTATCAGGCGGAGCTGTCCGGTTACTGTCCAGTTATTTTTAAAATAACACTCTCGCATTGCTTGTGGAAGTAAGCCTAAGTGGGCTGCTTGGTTTAGCTAGAGTGTTTACCGTGAGGCCTGGATTTCTCGCTACACACCTCTGCAAGTGCCCACTCTATGGAGTCCTAGTGTATTAAAACCCATAACTTGTCAGCAGAACTAATTAACATACGCCAGACTTGGCAACTTCAGACTCATTGAAGAAACAGCTACTTCAGAAAAGAAATGTTTAAATAATTATTAAAAGTTTAATTCAACTCATATGCTATCTCCCAAAACTAATTGTAAAGACACCTGAACTTGTTTAGTTTTTATATTAATCAAGAAAGTATGATTCACTGGCAAATGCCATTATAAGTCTACTATTCTCGAAGGGGGGAAAAACATTTCTTTAAAGGACATGAAACTTCTCACTCTCTCGTTATTTAAGTTACTTTAGTTATTGGCTACCGTTGAGTCCCCTGGCATTACTGCGAGGGAGGTACATATCACTGTGATTGGAGATTAGAAAGTTAGTGAAAATACCAATGTCCAAAAGTAGAATGTTAATTAAACTTTCTTCTAGCTTTAAAATTGTATACTTCTTGTAGGGTCAAATGACCTACAAAACTACTTAAACTTCCAATAACTACTTAAACTTCTTCCTATCTGGTTAGGAAAATAATATATTATAATTTACTCTTTGAAAAGAACAATCTCCCTATTTTGTTCTTATCTAGGGAAAAAACTGGAGTAAAATTGCCCATTTTTAAGCATTTTGGTTTTTGGGTACATAGAAAAGATGATTAGTTATCTGCTGAAATATATCCCACATCTAACATACTCTTTTTGAGAAGTACCAGGTCTTGAGAGGCTCAATACTATGATATAAATAATGCCAGCAAACATGTAACTAGCAAGGTCTAATATGCTTTCCAAGGCATCTCTATGTGGCCTCTGTGGGTATAAAGCCACCTGCCCACAGAGGCCACACTGTGGATGAACTAAGCCGTCAGCAGTTTATCCTAGGGTCATCTGCACTACACACAATTACACTGGGGTCACCTGGGTTATTCAGGAAGCCTCAAGTTCTAAACTGTCATTAGAATACTGCAGCCTGGTTTTAACAATACAGCAGTGCTCCTAATGATCTGAAAGGTGATTCGCTATTCAGACCCCAAGCAAAAGATGCAAATGTAGCACTGAAAGCTCCTTATTAAATACCCACAGGCTACATCTCTGCGCAATAAGTGGTCCAGGTCTTTCTAGAACATACTAATTAGATGAACAGAGAATCTGAAAAATGCAAAACCAGGTCACGCAGCAAAAATAGTGAAGTGTTAAAAAAAAAAAATAGGAGGCAGGGTGGGGGGAGGGGGACAAAGAGAGCACACCAAACAACCTATCCTGCCATTATTCAAAATTATCTACAATAGAGGGGCAAAATAAATCATATCAGGTCACTATCTCACTCACCCAAATTAGGGTGGATGGTACTACTAAAGTTGAATTTTAAGTTTATTGTCAGAGATGTGCTTAACTGATGATACGACGCTATGAATAATACATTAAGCAAAAGCCCAATCTAAAATTAAATTGGCCTTGGGTTATCTCCCATTTCTATAAACATTCAGAAATATTCTAGTTTATAATATTTAAAAAAATACTTTTCCATAGGTTTAATAGTTCAAAACACAGAGTTACCAAACCAACACCTCCACCTTTTCATAGACGTTACTGCCCCTACACCAGTTACTTCTACACAAATACACGCAGAGGTACATTCAATACAGGAATATTACACTTGCCAGGCTTCAAGCATCTTCCTATGAAGTGTTTGGACAAGGTACCTTTCCTTTTTCGTCTTTTGTAAAATGAAGTGTCGCTGTTCAGATTCTTTCACTGTAGGAAGTGCAGACGAGGGGGCTAGTATTATGTTCTGGCAACTAAGGCAGAATGCTACAGTCGCACGCTAGCGAGCACACTCTGAGGCTGTGGGCTTGTGTGCTAGCCTTCTATCCCCATGTCCCTACTTCTGACAGTCATCACTGTCCTGTCATCTAAAAAAAAGTACAATAAGGGAAAAAATTAGATCTCTGACATAAAAGAATGCCATGTCATAAGTATTTGGAAATAAAACTAGATTCTTTAGAAGCACTTCAGCACCACAGATATTTCTTTTATTTAGTACATGTGGCAAAAAAAAAAAAAAAGAAAGAAAAAGAAAAAGAAAAAAGGAAAAAGGAAAAAAGCCATTTATTTATTTTGTTTTTTTAGAAAACCTCTTGATGTCCAAGTGGGTTTCCCTGAGTTGTTTTGGGATGCCTGTCCCATTCTGCTGCAAATTCATTTCTTATTTTATTACACATCTTTTATAGTGTGCTATATAATCCTGCCACCTATTTGAACAAAGTATTTATTTAAACAAATAAATTCGTATTGATCAAAAGTTATATACTTACAACAACTTCAATATTCAATATAAAATATTGACAGATAATCATAGAATCAGCCACTACAGCTTGAATCAGTGCCGTTTAGAGCCTGAGGCCTGGCAGGACCTGCAGTTCCCCTGTGCTGACCGCACACAGTACTGCTGCCACATGGTCTCTGTAGGGCGGCCTCCCCTGAAGAACTTCTCTACCTGCAAAACCTAAGGCTGGACCACATGTTCTACAGGCTCCTTGTCAAGTTCAGAATGTGATGCGGACGCTTTAGATACTAGACTACGAACCATGAACTGGACGCAGCCCAGTGACTCTGAAATGGGTCTTTAAAATCAAAAGGCCCTTAGATGTGTTTAATTTACTTTCCAAAACTAATTCAAATCATAACAGCAACTTTCCTTAAACTCAAGTTTAATTTTTGCCAAAGGAGACTTTGTACATTTCTGAGGAATGTTTGTGGTCCTCCTGGAGCAGGGCATTCTGAAGACGGGTAGGGATGATGTCCTTGTTTTGAGGACAGACATTCCCAACTGAGAGGATGGACCCACAGGTGTAGAGATGCCTCCCCAAGAGCCTCTTCTGCCTTTTCTGGCTGAGGGAGAGCAATGCCACAGAAAAAACTGTTTTAATAAGAACTCCTGCATGCGTGGACCCTTGCGTTTAAAGGCTATTTATTATCTTTGAGATTATGTATTTTCTAGTGTGTTAAGTAGTTCTTTAAAAAACAACAACAAAAACAATTGTATGAAAGTGAATGACAGTTGGAATGTTACATTAGCATTTTAATTATTTTAAGAATGACTAAATGAATTATGTATAGTTAAATTTCATTTAGAATGCTTTTTTACTTAAGGCTACCATTCTTTTATTTTTATTATTTATGTGTATATGTATGTCTTGTATGAGTATACAGCATGTGTGGGCAGGTGTCTTAGAGGACAGAAGAGGGTGTTGGATGCCCTGGAGCTGGAGTTACAGATGATTGTGAGCCGCTCATTGGGAGTGCTGGGAATTGAACTCAGGTCCTCTGGGAGAAGAACAAGGGCCTTCAACAGCGAGCCGTCTCTCTAGCCAGGAATACTATAGTCAATATTTGGTTCATCTGGCCAGTGGTAAAAGGTACTCACGGAGTTGAGGCTCTTTACTGTGTTGTGTAAATGGGTATCCTGGCGATGTCTGATACTCATGCACACCTAAGGAAAGCACCTCAACTCTGATGCTTTTCCTCATTGCAATCTAATACCCGCCATAGCAGTTCTTCCCCATGGAAACTACAAGTTCAGTAAATTTCACCATGTGGCTTCTTAGAGAGACATGTGAATACATTGTGCTGGCAATTGTGTCATTTTAGAATAGTTAAGGTTGTCACTAATTTGTTGAAAATATTCAAATATTTTGAATCAAAAGCATAAGTAAAAATTTCCCAGAAAGATATAATACTGATTATTCTGGAAACAAAAAAAAAAAGGCTTCATCTGTTCACACTGTGGTAATCCACAAAACACTCTTGTTTTTCCTGTACTCTCAACAAAGCTCTGAAGTTTGATTGGTGTAACAAACAAACTATCTTATGAATATTTTTTGCCCTCAAGATGCCATTCTAAATAAATTAGTCTTCCACAAATTAATGAATTCAAACTTTAAGAGGTATTTGCAAAATGTTCTATCATTCGGATGCTAATTTGCAACCTACTTAAGAAATGTTAGCCTAACCCTCCCCAAAAAAGAATATAAAGCCCATATGTATTTCATTTGACAAGCTTCTGCATTTTCTGCATTTAAATATTCTTATTTTTAAAAATTCCAATAGTATCTAAATATACATTTAACTATTGAAGCTCTTTTCACAATGATTAAATTTTTTAAATCACATTAAATTACATGCAATTTCTTGAAATCAATTATAGGTGAACAGGAAACAGTTAATATACTAATTACAGTAATTAAGAGTTGCCAATTTAATTATGGCTGGGGATATGAATGCTCTAACATTTGTTAAGAGTGTAAAAAACAAAGCGTTACTGGAGAGATCTGTTCACAAACACCTAATGGAGCCCTCCTCTGCCTCACTCCGTGCTTATCTGCTGACACTACAGCAATGGGTTCAGATTGAAGAACTTGTCAGCAATCAGGCAGGAGGAGGCTAATTAGCTTGCAGGTTAATGAGTGTGATGGCTCTTGACAGCATTTTGTTACAGCCTCTTCTGTATTTAAACAATAAATGATTACTTATACACAGTTGAGACAGTCTAACGATAACAGCCAAGCACATCTTAGATCTATGGATACATCAACTCTTTTGTTTAAAATTTTTTTAAAGTGTAAAAATTTGTGTTAGTTATAGCTCTACCATGTTATCACAATATGCTTGAACGGAAATGAGCACTTTTTAGAAAGGGTAATAAATATACTTTATGTAGAGGTATGCCCTTTGAGCTGAAAATTTCCATTGAAAGGATGCCCGGTAGGCAGCATAATGGGACTTCTGAGTGATAATTTAAATACAGCAGCTTTTCAGAAACGTGCAACGGCTTTTCTTTAAAAACAAAAAAAAATTTAAGAAAGAATTTTGTCTTAATTTTTTATTCTAAGTTCTTCTCTGTATGGAATAGGTATATAACGCACACACAGAGGATTCTCTCTGCTTACCTTGTCGGTTACTTGGGATTTGAAAACAGGTGGTGAATTAAGGAAATAGCTCTATTGAGAGATTAACCCATTTCATCAGCCAGTGGAGAAGGAAATAAGAACATTTTTACAGCATCTCTATAATATATTTAGTGGAAACAGAAATGCCTAATAAAAGCAGTGAGTGCTTTCCAGCAGTTTGATTTACTTTGTAAAGTACCAAGAATTAAGATCTAAGTGGTATGGGTTTTATTTACATGAGCAGAAAATGCTAAGCGTCCAGGAAAACCTTACCTGAGAGCTAAACTGAATTCAGTCTACATAATATCAGGGATATTTCCAATTTACTACCCAGTGCTCCCCAGAAACTTGAGCACAGACATGGAAGAAACACCTGCTGAGACTCACATGGCTTTCTAAATTATTTTGCATGCATGGAAATATTATTTGTATACCTTTACACTGCTCTATGATGAACATTCGAATAAACTAGAAAAGTCATAAAATCTTCAAATATGTACCTTTTTAATGTTTTTTATGTTTAAGAATAAAAAGTATTATATCCATCAGCATTATGGCGACAGTCACCAACTGTCTACCAGAGAGCATTTCACAGGCTTGGGCAGACACAGCAGAGGAGGACAAGAACTAGTGGTCAAGGCTGAGTGGCCTGGGGTAGCCTGCAATGAGAGCAGCTGCCGAGCGCTGAACGCAAATGCAAGTTCAAATCCTGTGCTCAGTGGGCCCTTTCCTTAGTTAGGATGAGTAAGTCTTTAGGTTCAAAACATAAGTACATTCAAGGTTATATATAGCTGTGTGTTCCTTACACATCTGAAGTCTGTGAGTAAGCAAAACATGGCAACAGCATGTAAACACAGATTTCTCTGTGCCCTGTAATAGACATATGTGTCCTTAACACACAGACATGGATGGAGCCTGCTGTCCATTTTACCCCTGAGTCAGGTAGCACTGTCCATAAGCCCATGTCACAGCACTGGGCAACACTGAGATACACACACAGTGTCAACTTTCCTTAAGTTCCAACACAATTAAATGTTAGACTATCAAAAATCCCTTCCAAACTTTAATACCAATTCTACATGACGTAGGAGTGGACTGACAGCTAGTCAAAATCAGAACCCATTCTGCCTGTTTAAATGAGAATATTCCTCAGTCTGAAAATTATTTATAGAGATTTTTTTACTACCCTGTATACTGCAATGTTATTTCCTTTCCCACACACTAGCAAAGTCCATTTTCACAACTGCTATAAAGCGGCATGTTCACAGCTAGTAAAACAACTCAATAAATAGCCTCACGAAGCTATAGCTGTCTCATATCCTTTCCTCAATAAAAACAGAGGTGAACTGCTTATTTTCGGCAGCACACTATAAGAAGACAGAAGCATTATGACTGCTCATACATTCTGACTATCATTTGCCACAAGCTATATCTGTCAGCATTAAATAAAGCTGCATTATAAATGTAAACAAAACACCCACATCTACAAAATGAGCTGTCCGCCATGGCTGTAGGCATGAATTGAACCCGCTTATTGACTCAGGTTGCTCTTTTTATTTATTCTTCTACAAAGATGTGCATTTACTTTACCCCACAAGCACAGTAGGTTTCAGAAAGGCAACTAGTCTGTCTGAAAGCCAAAGAGACACATGTTGACAAATCATGTCTTAATAGAATATTATCTTGTGGACAAGCACTGACCAAATGTTCTTGTACTGTTGGTGTTATGTTTAAAAGTTATTCTGATCAAAACACTGAGTTGTAAATACTCAGTGGACTTGATTCTCTAAGTATATAATTATAAATGACAAGAAAATGTACTATCAAGAACAACAGGACTTCATTTTCAAATATCTGACAGAACAGGGGATACCCATAACAACTAGCTGTGCACCCTTTGTATCTTGCGCATCCGAAGATTAAGTCAGTCCTGTAAGTGGGAAGCTACATGCACAGAAAGTCCAACTATACAGAGCCTAAGATGAACTCAAGCTGCTATTTTTTTCTATAAAAAAATGAAAACACCAACTGCAGACTGACTTCTGTACTTCCTCCAGTGTTAGTGCCACTGTGCACAGCCACGGTGACCCAGTAAGACAAAAAGCACATGAAAATTCTGTGAGCTTTAAAACATTTTGAACCTCTATTTTTAAAATTTGAGTGTTGATAATTCTTAACATACCACGGCAGGTTTGCATTCTCAACTAGAATGTGTCCAAAAGGAAACAGTAGTCCCTGCACCGCCTCTCTCTTGTGGATAGTCTCCCCTGAATTGCCTTGGTGTGCCCTGAACAGACCAGTGAATCCCCCTGCTTGGCCTCCTGAGTAACAGGGGCTCTCTGCGTGCGCCACTGCACCCAGCCTCTTCCCCGGTGCTGTTTTATGACAGGACATCACGCTGGGAAGTGGATGCTATCTGAGATGCGGACACACAGGATTCCTGAGAGTGCGTGCAGCTCAGGTAATATTCTGGCAGCTACACATTAAGGTCTTAGTCTATGCCTAGGCTTATTTTGAAAAGGAGCACCAACAAGATAAATGAAGGTACATTTCTAAGAAATCCCGTGGCAGAGAGTGCATATGAATCACAGCACATGTACATTATAGGAAAGTGAAACACTTTCCTCCAAACAATCACAAAGGCTTTGTGTGCATGTCATCAAATAATTTCATAATTCTCTTTTTTTTTTTTTTAAAGTAAACTGACTGATTTGTTTGGCTATAGCACTAGACTGAAAATAGGCTTCAGGAGGCAAAGGTCACGCAGTGGATCCCACAAGTCCATTCTGGAAGTGTGCAGAGACCAAGTACTGTAAAGAAGTTGGACTCACCATCACCTGTTGGACACTTAAGACTCCATGGGCAACCTGACAGGTTATCCCTCTGTCTAATTACAAAACCCCACATATTAAAGCCTCGGTTTTTAAAGGAGGCAAAATGCAGTGGTTAAAATATTAACAGGTTCTGTCCCAACTTACTCTAATGTAGGACACCATTCCCTGTAAAATCAAAAGCGCACATGCCCCTTTGCTCCTCACTATTCCACAGACGGCTATTAATTATTACTGCTTTTCCTTTCTAAGGTAAGTTTGTTAACAAGAACTACACACAGGATAGCTTACAGCTGTTATCCAGTAGGTAGGTTGCATCATGGTTTATGATGTTTACAGAGTAACAAGAAATCAGTACAAAGAAATAGTATGGAGTAATTAATGTATTGTAGTGTAGTAATTTCTACTTTCTACCTCCATTTAAATAAAATAAAGCTCAGCAATGCCAGCGTAAATCAGAGAGAGCCACAGGGGAGCACAGCGAGGCACAGACATTAAAGCCGAACCAAAGCCCTTCTTCACCCAAGCTACTACTATTATTACTTGTGCAAAGCAAATATTCAGCCTCCAACCCTAAATCATTTCAATTCCTATTTCCAAGTATAATTTAATCTTTTTCAGCGACACTTGATGCTTACTTCATCACAGCATAATGACAGATTAAAAAGTTGTTGAATTAAATATTAAAGAGGACTTCAGGCAGTTCTGCATTTTTAAGGAATAACACAGATTGGGGATGAAATGAGAAGCCCAAATGCATATTTTATACCAAAAGGAAAGAATACATATATTTTTCCTCCAGGCCACCTACTTTGTAATAAAACACAGGGTAGGTTTTTATTTAGTGGATAGAAATGTGAAATAGTATAAGCTTCATATCACTGTAAACTGGCACCATACAGGGATGTCAAGGCTAATGATACCATGTGAAAATATGGTTCTTTTATATCTTGTAAAAATATTTACAATTTATTACTTGCATTGATTTAAGATTTTCTTAATTTGTAGATGTTTGTCTCAGATAATATTACAGATGATATCATTAAAAAAAAAGCAAACCATTATGTAAACGGATTTATGATTGGAACTGTTCTGAGTGGGAACGGGGAAAGTTGAGTTGTAATTGTAAATCAAGTTCTTGTGAAAACGCTGATTGGAGTATTAGGCCTCACACTGGACCCTCCCATGAGACTTAGGTAAAATTAAACATGAGATGTAGGCAACGACTACGTAGTATCTTAATCCTTAAATGGGATAGAAGCAATTATATATACACACACGTATGTACACATGTACATAATTTACGAAATGGGAATAACTAAAAACTAAAGAAGAGGTTATGAAGTTGAGAGGGAGTAGGAGGAACACGGGGAGAAGAGGTGGAAATAATGTAAATAAACTATTCATTTGGAAAATTCTGAAAAAAAAAACTAATTAGGAAAGCAAAAAAATTTCTGGGAGCTTATGCTTAAAGCATGTGCCTGTGCATATTCAAACTAAAATTCTAAAGGCCCAATGGTCACTAAATTTATATGTTTTTCATCTTATTTTTAATCAGGAGCCCCACTCCAAGCTTTAGAAGAAAATAAACTTTTAAATTCTTGTTTTGTTGCAAATTTAAAGCAATACAATAGAGAAAAAAAATAAGCTCCATGAGTATTTTATTCTCTATGTGCAACAACAAACTGTGATACGGTAACAGCGTATGCCCTGGCCCGCCACGTAAACCACTGCAAGGCACACACCACTCTTCCCCTGGTTTGACATTTTACTTGCACATTTCTAATTCTGCCTATTTGGTTGGACCATGTGAAATTGCCACTTTGTAATAAAAAAGTGCAGGGCCTGCAACCTTTTCACTTTAGAAAGTTTTACTTTTATACATTTGCATCAGAGAAAAGATTATCTATCTGTAATTGTGTGTTTTAGTGATTAGAAGTGACATTAAAACTATGTACCACACAAAAGAGTGATCAATGTTGTCCTGATGGGCCAAGGAGCAAATAGTGTGTATTTTCAAAGACATCTCATTTTGGAACAAGAACACAGTATAAGGCCAGAAGACAGTCCTAAACACTTTTAAGTAATACATGTTATTTCATAAATAGAAACACACACACACACACACACACACACACACACACACACACACACACAAAGGTACAAAGCTGGCTTTCTAGAAATTATGACTTTAGCTGTGATGGAGGTGAATGTCATCTCTTCTGGCAACTACACATGGCCCTGAAAGGATGGCCTAATTCCTTTTGGAAAAATTTTCACTGTGATTGCTCCTGGCCGAATGTTCCAGGTTTTACTCACATAATGGTGTACACACAATCCTTTATTTTAAAGAAAAGCATGCAACTGTAGCAGGGAATTGTTTAGGAATCCAAGGGGGAGCAAGGCTTCTAGTATTTCTTTTACTAATCTTTAGACATCTCAGTGTGCTGCTGTTTCACTGGCTGGAGCCGTGACTAGTCCCTCCTCCCAAGCACAGCATTCTAACCCCCACAATCAGATGCATAAGGTAGAGCACGCACTGTAGAAATGCTGCAGTTATCTTCTCTGATACTCTACAAAAGGAATAGAGAAAATGGACATTTTCCCCGCCACCCCCCCCCCAAAAAAACGCCAACATTTCTTGACTGGAGCTAAGTCAGTGGCAGGGAAAAGGGCATTTCCCCGTGATTCCCATATGGAAACCTTTAAAAGAGCAATAATCCCTCTTTTCTGGAGTATTTTCCAACCAATAATAATGAAGCACTAATTCCCCATCATCTAGGACAGAGGTTCTCAACAAATGTTTGTACAGCTCAATTCCCTATGCTCCCTGTGTAAGCCAGTCCCACTGAAAGACACCATCATCAAGTTAGGATGCCTCCACACCAATTACAAAGGGGAAACCTCCCAGATGAGGCCTCAGATTCATAGCGAAGGGTTTTGGTTTTGTCTTATTTTTCTGCTCTCAACCACCATTTTCCCAAGATTGCCCTGCTTTGCAGCTGGCTTGGCATTTTCTCCGGGCCGTTAAAATGTGCACATGGAGCCTTTCCGCTGTCCTCCACTGAGCTTCTCCTGTAGGCGGCAGCTCAGAGATCTGAAATCCGGGAAAGACTCTTCGGCGGCGGCGGCCGCAAAGCAAGTTTCAGGGCTTGGGGTTTGAGGACTCCGAGGCGCGGCGAGAGCGGCAGTCTCTGCGCCCATTGTTCTCGTGGCCACAGCCCTCCCGCCCAGGCTGACAGCGCTCCCGCCCTGACTGCATAATTAATGCAAATGGAGCAGCCTCCTGGTCTGCAGCTCTTAGGGTTTACTTTTGTGCGACACTTACGCAGGAATATTAACTAGAGAAAGCAGCATCACAACAGGGGTGGAAAATCAGCCTGTCAGGGACTCATTCCAAATGCCACGGAGAGCTGAGCGGCTTTGAGATTGTTTCATCAAGGTGACTGAGAACAAAAACTACCGCGGAAAGAAAATTCGAGCCGAAACCAAGCTCCCACGTAGCCAGTATTTATGGCTCTAGCCTCGATTCCACAGGGGAAAGATTGCCACCACGCCTTTATGCAAACTTGGGGTATGCAGCAGCCCGGGGATGGCGCCCCTCAACCAGAAGCCGGGACCCTCTCTGCACTCACTGGTCAGTGGCACCCTAGAACCACTGGGAGCAGGAGAGCCACACTTAACAAAATCATGTCCCAAGGGATGTTTGAAGGGCTCTGCCATAAGGTGCCAGGCTGCTGTAATGTTGCTACAGATCACACTAAATTAAGGACATCTGACTGTGTGGATTATGAAGGCACCGAGTTTTTTGTTCTTTTTATTTTCCTGTATTCCATGCCGTGGGTAAAAGTAATTAAATGTCATATTTAAGCTTCCAAATCATATTTTAACAAAAGAAAGTGTCTATCTTTTGAAATAATCTTAACAGTGTTTTCAGAATAGCCTGTGTAAGATATGCTTGTAGAGAGCTCAAACAGTGGCTCCCACTGCACGGCTCTGAGTACCTGGTCTTCTCACACGTGCCAGACTGGCATACTGGCCTACCGTGCCAGCTATTCAAACAATCAGGACTTCCTACTTCAAACACATGCTCTTAGTTCATTTCATGTAGACTTAGAATAATTATAACTCTGAGGACAAATTCTGATCAATTACATTAAGGCTATGCTTTTATAATGACATTTAAATCTTAAACTTCCCAAAGATTTTACACATTTTAAGAAAGAAATGAAATACTTTTCTACTTTCAAGTAGAAAACAAATGGGGGGTGGGAGAGAAAAAGCATGGTTGGAAATTTTAACTATTTTTTTCCCGGTGTAAAATAATAGGAAGAGACATGTGAATCAAATCCACTCCTCCTCTAAATACCATCAAATATGTCTCTGTTTCTAAAAGAGCTTGTGTGCTACCTTCGTTCCCGCATAACAGAGTGACTTAATCCTGAACGTTTTCTAGAAATTCTTCCACAAAAGGGTCAATTGTATGCCAAAGAGTAACTGTGCCTGTATTTGTCTATTAAATGGCTAAGAACAAATGCATCTGAGTATCTTCACTGACTTAATTAAATATGTGCACAATAACTGAAAACCGTCCCTTTATCCACTCAGTACACTATGGGGCCGAAGAGATCAAAATAGACACACTGATCAAAAGGTTTGCTTTAGACAGGAAGCAGCCGTCAGACCGTTGTTACAAATTAAAGGTATTATATTCAATCATATTTAATCTCTTAAAAATGAATAACCCTTCTCCACACATTACATCATTTTTCTCCAGAGGTAGCATTTCTTTTATGTCTAAGTGCACACGTGTCCTTCACTGCGCTCCAGTTCCCACTAGCAGTGGTGTCCGTTTACCCATCACTCAGCTGAGCCAACGTTCTCGCCAGCTTTAGACTCCTCTCCACTTCAGCAAAAGCTCCTACGTACAAAACACCAGAACCCACACCGGCTATGGATAGTAAATCCTAAATCTCATTCTACTGCATTAATGTCCTTGCTGGCACAGTTAATAATCTCTATATTAACAAATGCTGCTTTGTGTCCAGTCACTGTGTTTGGTGAGATAAATTCGACCCATCTTCAAAAATAAGTAAACTTGCACTCTGATTTTTTGAACATTTTTCTATTAAGAATTTATAATCCAGCTGGATTAAAGGGGCATGCCTTTATTCTCAACACTCTGGAGGCTGAGGCAAGCAGATCTCTTTGAGTTCGAGGCCAGCCTGGTCAATATAGTAAGTTCCAGGACAGCAAAAGCTACACAGTGAGACAAACCAAAACAAAAACCAACAGAACAACGGGAAAAGGAAGTTAAAATCCTGTCTATGAGATATTAATTTTTGGTAGGAGATTTATGAGTTTGAGTCCAGCAAGGATTTTACAGAAAAGTCTGACACCACCTGGTCTACCCAGTGAGACTCTGTCTCAAAAACAAGCAAATATTGATATTTTTAAAAAGACACCAAAGTTAATATTGGTACACACAAACCTATGAAAAGTCCCTTGAGATAGTGGTGTGAAACCTGCAACTCGAGGACTGGGTTCTTGATAATATGCTATTAGGCAGACAAACATGCTGGCCTGTGCATAAAGGCAGAACTATGCATACCCAACATAAGTTAAAAACAGCTTCAAGTGACTGTTTAAAACTGTAGGCTTCAAAACCTTAAAATACAGGAAAGCATTGCATAGTTTATTTAAAATTGGCAACCACAGTTTAACAAGCTATTCTAACAAATGATTAGCATAGCATGTGCCTTTCTTTAGCCATCAATTATGACACGGGGTAATGCAGGGCACAACTTAAGTGTCAAATTACAATATGCTGTACAAAATCACTTTGCAACATAGCTTTCTGTTTGCTTAGCAATTACTACAGAACACGCTGCTTTCTATGAAAGGAACTGGTCAGAACTGTTTATAAGAATTACTACAAATGTTTATGTATTTATATTTAAAAGAATTAGTTGACAATTTCATAAAATTTCTTTTCACCATCAGGCTGGGCTATTTATCTCATGTTGGTTCAAAAGTATACAACCAAACTGTACTGAGTTTCTTTCTTCTGAAAATAAAATTCACCTATATATGTGAACTAACATAGAGCAGTAGTTTCTTTTACTAAATATGCATGTCTTTTCCCTCCTTTTGTCCACTAGCAATATTTTAATGCTGTATTGTCTAGCAGGCTCTGAAGCCACAGCAACGCTTTCATAGTCCTCACTAAGACAACATGATTTCAACACGAAACTAACAAGCAGAATTTCAGAAACCAGATTTCAGTCATACTTTTCACATGCCGTCAGGACTTCAACACTTGGTCTACCAGTGCTCAGGTTATCTGTCTTAATTGCAGGACCATCCATTAATTCATAAAACTCTTATGTGAATAAATACTTAATGAGAAAAGGGAAAAAATACACAAAACAGTTTTTCTGCTGTTTTTTCCGTTCTGCTGCTGTCCTTCCTCCTGCATTTGCCTAAAGGCTCTCAGTAAATTACACTCCCAGTAAATGACTGTAATTTACCCGTTGAATTCCCTTGTTCAGGAAAAGCACAAAAACACATTCCAGCATTTCCACAGCTCAGATTTACTATTCTGGATGTCAAGAACAATCCATGGGCAGTAATTTGAAACTGTTTGAACCTTCAAATGAGGGAAATTAGAAATGTTTTGAGAGCTAAGATTTTCAGTGAGGAGCTAAAAACCTGATAAAAATCTCTAACTGTTCCATTCCTTCCTGCCCCCTCCCACATCAAAGTCAGAGGCCTAAATGGTCCACAGTGGGTTTCAGCCAGTGCTATAGTCAGACTACTGATGAGTCAAATTTACCTTTACTGGGTTAATTGTAATGGTAATATGGCTGTATTAATGTCAAATTTAATGCTAAAAACATAGACCTTGCTCTATAGCTCTTTCATAGCTGTCTTCTTGAATACTCTCAGGACATCATTCAGAGTAGCTCTCTCCAGGACAGCTCACAGGAGCAAAGTTATAAAGTTCAGGGCCACAGGGATCCAGCAGGCACAGCTACAACTACTTATATAGAAAGAATGAAGACTTTCAACTTAGTCACACTTCAAAACATAGGGAGTCCAAGTTCAAAGAAATGTAAATATTTACATGGCCCATTTTGAACCGTGGTATTTGATATTTTAATATTCAACATAGGGTCACATTCATGCTCTCCAGTCTCAGATTCTCCGTCTGTCTCTCTGTGTCTCTCTCTTGCTGTCTGTCTGTGTGTGTCTCTCTCTCTCCAGTTAAGAACATTCAATAACCAAAACAGCCTATTTTACTCTGTCTAAAGGCAGGTTTTCAAATGGCAAAATGGTTATAAATCCTCATTATCCTAAATAAAATTACAGCACTTTAAACATTTCCAGGGAGAACATTCTCTCTTCTAAACAACTACCTTAGCGAGTAATAGGAAGCAATATGGTTGCACTTGTGTCACAGTTGGAAACCTTTTTAAACTGTCGCCCTGCTAGCAAACCGACTCTACATATTAAAATGAATGTGTTGCTTATTTCAAGGGGGGAAATCATTTATAACATCAAGACCATTATTAGGGTATCGTGACTTGGTTCCTCGTAAAGTGAACTAAAAGTGTGAGTGGCAACACCCCGCACATGCTTCACCTGCCTCCACTCTCCACCAGCAGTTTGGTCTTAGAAGAAAAGACAATTATGCAAGATGAGGTGTTGCCTATTCTGCATTTAAGAATCAAAATAGCCCATCTGTCTTAGTGATTTCTGATCACAAATTATATAGGGGAGAAAAACCCTGAAGTTTCCCTTTCAGTATAAAAGGTGAAGTCTTCACAAATGTCTCAACTAAACCACATATCTTTTTTTAAACTATGCATATTTATTTTAGCTTTTTTTTTTTTTAAAGTTTATGTGTGTGAGTGTTTTGCTGCACATATGTCTGTGCACCACGTGCATGCCCAGGGCCTTCAAAAGAAGCTGTCAGATCCTCTGGAACTGCAATTACAGGTGGTTGTGATCTGCCATGTTGGTGCTGGGCACTGAACCCAGGTACTCTACAAAAGCCGCCTTTGATCTTAACCACTGAGCTGTTTCTCCAATGCCTAATTTAGATTATTTTACAAGTGCCCGCATTTCCCAACAATTGTGCTGGCATCAAAGGGAACTCTCACTATTCTACTAGCTATATAGTGACCAACACATTCACGGTTTATTGTCTGATGTCAGATCCAAGAGAATAATGAGGCCCAACTTTGTGTTGCGCCCTAAAGTTGAAAGAGGAAAGTGAATGATGAGCATTAGCATTCAGTGGGAAGAAAAAGGCTTTGCTTACGCTCAGTTCGCGTTCAGTTGTGAAAAACTACACTGGCAGTTACTTAATTCTTCCAAATGCTCTTTAGCTGCACAATGACCTGATGCTTTTTTAGCAATGATGTAGAAGTGATGCATTCTCAGTGAAAGATAACAGGGTATGGTGGTCCATGTCTGTGATGTCAGCACTTGTGCGATGGAGGAAAGGCAGAGGATTGCAGGTACGAGGCCAGCCTGGACAACATAGTGAGATCCTGTATTTAAAAGAAAAAAGAGAAAGCCAAATGGGAGTGTGAGCCTCTCTCAAGAGAAACTTGTAGGAGTGCTACTTTGCATTGAACAGCTGCTCTGCTTGTTTATAAAACATTCCTTGTAGATTCTTAAACATTAATTTTGGGAACATTTAGTGAGAAGGACTGAAAATTTGTATGATCTCCACTTTGCTCTCATTTGGCATAGGAATTCAATGCAATGAGCATTTTCTACATACCATGCTCAACTGGGAAAGGCAACTAGTAATAAAGTAATTAACTGTATGTTCTGTGTTATTCTTGATTTGAAGTCTTCTCAGCTAGTTCCCCCAGACAATTACATTATCTACTTCATAACTGCAAACCTGCATGAATTGTTTCAAAAAATTATATCATGGTTCATGCCAGTAGAACCTGTGAGTGAATAAAGATACTGCTTGTAACATCACTGTTATCAAGCCAAAAACAATTACACTCATCTGAGTTATGGCAACCAATAAAGTTAGATAATCACCATATGCAACACAACATTTTGGCACTTGAACTTAAAACTCTTGTAGACAACTATAGATTGCTTCTAATGCAGAGCACTCTTGTCCTACCCAAGGCTGCCAATAGAAATGCCAAAGCTGCTGAACACGAAGCATCCTAGTAATGCTGTCAGTAAATGGCACACTCACACAGCCCCCAATCCTCTCTTCCCAGGCATGGTCTTCTCCAGCTGCAGCTTAATTTCCTGTGACTTGCCTAATTACTGTAATTAAGGATTAATTGCCATTAATTATTCACACATAAGCTCATCGCAAATCATGGGGTAAATGTCTTATGAAAGCTGCCATACAAGCCATGTATAAACACACTGGGATGCTTCAGGCAGGCGAATCTATCACTCAGCCCTCAAGCAAATCTCTGTGCTTCTCTTACAAAAACAGCTATAATTCTGGGAAACTCGACAGTCCTCTCAGGTAAGCACTGGGTTCCGAAGCATGTTTTCCTGTGGAAGCCACAACGGTTTTATTAGTACTATAAATGCTGTTTTATCTTTCCAACTGCTATTTTTATGTTTCCATTTTTATTCTACAGTGCTCAGTTTAGGACAACCACTTGCTTCAAGGAGGAATGTTTGCAGTTGCTACTTTCCTCGTCGCAGTTTGAAACAGTTCCATGTGGTTTACAACATATGACTTTGCAACTGGGATCAGCATGCAAAAGAAAGAAAACAAGAGGAGGGGAGGGGAGGGGAGGGGAGGGGAGGGGAGGGGAGGGGAGGGGAGAGGAGAGGAGAGGAGAGGAGAGGAGAGGAGAGGTCCATCAACAACGACCAGTTACATAGCTGAGTTGGAGACCATCTGATTTTCTGAATTCACAACTTCTGCTCTTGGTATACAAAGGCACAGAACAACATATTTGGTCACTGCAAAGTTGTGCCGTATGCAGCCAGTGGCCTGCGTGGCCACGGAAGTACCACGGATGAGACCGATTGGAACCAGAGCCTTGTACTTGTATTGGATGAGTATCATATTAGTAGATGCTCTGTTTGCATAATGTCCAGTCTCTTCAGAATTATAAAATATAAACATTATTCCTTTGCTCACCAAAAAAAGAACCTGTTTCTTTGGGTATTTCTAGTCCCTTAGTCTAGAAGAAATGCTTCCAACACCCTTTCTGGTTATCTAAGTTTCTGATGGTGGAATGACTGAGGACAGATTACTTCATTTTAACAGCAGAACAGAGTATGTCTGGAGACTTCAGCCCTACCAGCACTGCTTATTGTCACTGCCCTAGGAAATTTCAATCTAAGTAGGCAAACGTTGCTCTAATTGTTATGTTAGTTCCTTCTGCAGCAAATTAATGCATGAAACATTTTCATTTCAGTACGTTTGTGTCTTGAGTTAACATTTATGTAAATGGACCTTATGGCAGATTGCTAATGTGTCAAAAACTCCTCTACAACAGGGCCATTTTCAAATACATCTTTTAAGAGTTCTTTTCCCCATTTTCTGCAGCACGGAAGATGGGGGGTATACAGCAACTTAAGTATTTTCACAATTTAAAAAGCAAAGCGTAAAATATACCGCAGGAATAATTACAAACTACAATTACACCCAGACAATATGTCACATAGGCTTACAGAGCCATTGGCTACCCAAAGTGGAAAAAATACACATATAATCTCACCAATATCTAATGGAGAACATATACTCTAATCATGATTTCAATCAAGGTGGAGGACACAGCAAATAAACTCCACATTCTTCAGTTTCAACAGACTTAGAGGGAAAGTGTATGCTTCCTGCAGTCACCAGAGTATACATCCAAGAACTTTCTTGACAAATATTTAGCCTCTCACTTGATGGATGGAGCAGGGTTAGAGCCCAGAGGGTTGCCATTACATGACTGGAGAAGCAGCCCAGCTGTTCCATACTTAACTTCTACGGCCTTTTTTAATCATGAGAGGTAAACAGAGACTGGCAGAGCCCCTTGTCTAAGCCACAAGTCTTTCTCTCACTGCTGAGCTTCATAGATAATGCAAACTGTGGTGTGGAGGTTAGCAACACGCTCACCAGTGGACCACCCCTTCCTACAAAAGCACAACAACAGTCAAGGCTCCGAGGGCTTGAGAGTCTGAGTTCTCACTCTTGCTCAAGTAAGAACTGCTAATTATCAAACATCCTGAAAACTGACTCAACAGTAAAGTCGCAGAAAATCATCTTGGTAGACACATATGACTGCACTGCATTAATGATGGCATACAGTTAAACTGCTGTTCAGTTTCACTTTTTTTTTTCTTAAACAGCTGATTTTTAAATCTACCTAGAAGTCAATGCTTTAACTTGGCTGTCAGTTTACCAAATAATTCCTGTTCTACAATCAGCAGCCAGTACGTAACACGGGGAATCGTTTAAAAGCTACCATCCCAACACACAGCTTCATCATCAATGTTGTCTAATTGATACTTCCCTATTTTTGTCACCTTGCCTTGATGCCAGCTGCCAAGTTCTGCCATGTCACTTTCCATTTATGGACTCCCAAGTCCCTTGATCTGGCTAATTAGGGTTTATGTGTTAATTGGAGTAAATACAAAGATGAGAGTCACAGGCACAAATTTCAAAGCACAGCCATAAATTGAAGAGCTGATAAGCAGGGAAAGATGCCTTCATGGAACAAGTGTCAAGTTTATTTCATCACTGGGAAAGACCTAGGATTTCCTAATAACGTGACACCCGTAGGTTTTTTACAGACATAATGAGGACAGTGACCAGCAACTGAGCAGCACTGCTCTGAAGCAGCAGAGTGCACAGAAACCGAAATTCAGTTTAAGAGAGTAAAACTTTACTTTTTAAATTCCTAGAATTATTTCTTTTAAGACAGTTCATTATTTTTATTGTATTTCAAAGAAAATGTACAACTTTAATTCAGTTTTTAGTAAAAGAAAATCTAATATTCGAAAATCAGAAGACTTTATACTTAACAGAGAAAACATATTAATTAATATTTTGGACATTATTATTTTTCATACTAAAACTCTAGCTCCAAAAGGTACCTTTGATTTAGGAATAATTACCACAAATAGCATCGGAGAGATTTTCTAAGCTTTGTACAGACTGTATTTTATGTGTTTATCTCAGATGTCAGTTGAGCCTGAGATGCCTTGAAAAAGAAACAGTGAATGAATGTTTCCTTGTAGTGTACATAGGGCATGGTGGTACAGGCCAGTCTTCCGAGCACTCTAGAGGGAGGCAGGATGCTGCAAGTTCAAGGCCAACATGGTCTACAGAGGGAGGTCCAAGCCGAGGCTACACAATGAGGCTTTCACAAGCAGACAAAAAATGGGTTGCCAATATATTCTAAAGTCTTATTTACCAAAACAATGTCAACTGAGACACTAATTTCCCAGTGGGAGAAGAGTCAGATGATCAATATGCAAAAAACCTTAATACAGCCTTCCTCTGTTGTTTTGCTTTTACTTCAAACAAAATGAATCATTTCTGATCAGTCATATCTAGTTGGAAAAAATATGCAACAAGAGGATTAGATCACTGGCTGCACTGTTGTGTTTGTACCAATCCCTGGAATTAGTTAATAAAACAACAGGCAAAGCACGAGCAAGCAAGTACGGAAAATGCTACTTACTCTTTGTCATCAGCGATAGAGTGCAAAGCTTTTACATATTTTCTCCAAGTTAGGTAACTAAAAGTTGGATAAGGTGGAAAATGTACGGTTATCCAAACCATTTTCAGATATACCAGCACAAGAGCAACTCTATCTTAAGCTTGCAAAAGCATTGGGGTAGTGATAAAGGTACTAAAAATAACACCTTGTGTTTAAATCTGGGTGGTGCTTCTAAGGAGTCTATTACAGTAACAGCATAGCACAGAAGGCGCAAGCAAACCCATCATCCTTCTCAAAGAATCCTTGCTTTTATTCTTGTCCTTTTAGTCAACAAAACATGGTGTTCACCCAAAGAGTTTATAACTTAGGTCTACATTTGAAGATGCTGCTTAAGTCAACCGCATGCTTACTTCAGGTTAAATTCCTTTAGTATTTTCAATTCACATATCACTTGTCTGAAATTTATCAACTTTTTCTATAAGCAGAAAAGACTTGGTATAAATGAAGTGATATTTTCTATGAATCATAATATTACAAGAAGACTTGCAGGTACTCATATACCTCCTGAAGAACAAAGCGCTCTCATAAACACAGTCCCTGGAAAACCTGCAATAACAGTGCTTAAGATTTCAGACGTAAAGCTGGTCAGGGTGGCGCACGCCTATAATCCCAGGCCTTGGGGAGGCAAAAGTTGAAGCAAGCAGATCTCTGTGAGTTTGAGGCCAGCCTAGTCTACAAAATGAGTCCAGGAGAGCCAAGGATACACAGAAAAACCCTGTCTCAAAAAACAACAACAAAAAGACTTCAGATATACACAAATAATTTTACCTAACTTTTTCCAGGGGTTGGGGACTATTTGCTTCCAGCAATATTATCACTCAAGAAATATATACAAGAAAAATACTTCAAATTCCTATATAAGAGTAAGTGAAAATACCATACAAAGACATCTGAAACCAAATCACACATGACCTCACCGGTAACTTTATGTATAGTTAAACCAAACTATCTTATAACTTCCTTGAGGTTTTAAGTGAAAACAAACAAGCTAATTTCTCCAAATTAACAGCTGTCTATGAGCGACAGTAAGAAACAAAGAAATGCATGTGAGCATCATCAGCATCAAATGAGTTTACTGCAGGATTCTCTAAAGCACATCTGATCTTGGCTACAGCCTGGAGTCTACCTTTCAACTTGCAAATGACAGTGTCACCAAACACTGTCCTTCCATCAATCAAGCTGGGTCATGAATATACAAAAGGCAGCAGAGAGGCTGGCTACCTCCCGCAGTTCAACTTGGCCTAATTATCCAGGCCTTTCTTTTGGTTACAGTCTGAAGAGTATCCACCCAGTCAGCTGCTGGGCAGCCGGAGGCCTAATCAAGAGAGGTTATGCATACTGACCCTTATATGGACATCCAATGCAAGTTAAATGTGAGCACCAAATGTCATCTTTCTTATTCATCATTATGAAATTTCCCTCCCCTTTCGAAATACCAATCTGCTGCCATTTTCAGACACTCCTCTTACCCCCTCCAAGCTGTCATCTCGTGGTGCTGCTGCCCGTGGAGTGAATTAGCATTCTAACCGAACGCTTGCTCTTCTCAGACAAATCCTTGAGCTATGTTAACTAATGACTTCTCTCCAGAAAAAGGAACTGATAGTCCACCATTGATAAAAGTGATTGCATTTCCACAAGTCACAATGTGAGAAAAGCCAGGGAGGAGTGACTATGGCTCTCCATTTGCCCTTGTTTTTTCTCATTCTATTACCAGAAACAACCTACAACACTGTATGGAACGAGACTACTAAGTGGTCTTCTGCGGTTGGGTATGATGGTGAACTTGAAGCAACACCAGTTATTAAGCATTAAAGGACTGTTGGAGCCGGGAAGAAGGCAAACAACAAGAAGCCCCTCCCACAGCTCATCCAATTGAGGGCGGGTCTAGGTGTAAACCACCCCCATGCCTGGAGCTGTTCCCTGCACAGGATAGGACGCTAAACAGGAGGATGTTGACAGTGATGCTGCTGCAGAAGATCGAATGGAAAGTGATACTGATGTGAAATTAGGAAAACAAATCGAGAAATGGAGGTAATTCATGAACCGGAGGTAAGACAAGAGTGAAAGAAGGCCCTGCTGGGATACACATATTAACTTCTGTTTTTATAATCTAGTTTATACATATATACATTTCTGTAAAAAACAACAACAACAACAACAACAACAACAACAACAAAAACGAAGAGCTAGTGCCACTGGCTATGACAAAAGATGAAATAGTGATTCATGACCCCCAAGTCTGAGAAGTACTAAAAAGCTATGCCTGGCTCAAAGGGCAAGTTCAAATATTTTGAGTACAGTGGGTGAAAATAGGGAAAAAAAAAAAGAGTTCTTCATAGTTAAGTCTGAAGGCTGATTTATTGATTTATAAAGTCAAGGGTGGATCCACTTAAAAAAATAATCTATTAAAAATTCTTACATGGCAGTTCCATAGGGCCCTATGAGTGAATCTCGGAAAAAGGAAAATACAAATACCACCGTTCCTTCCTACTAAGACAGACAGACTTATAGAGTCAGAAATAGCACAGATTTTTTTAAAACTACATTTATAATAGATACTAGAAACAGGACTTTAGTACATTGGGGCATGTGCTGGGGATGGAGTGAAAACCTTGTTGGTGGGGCGCAAGTGTTTCCCACTAAGCTACATAATTAATACTATTGGTGGCACATAAATAAAAGTCAAAAGAGAGAAAAAAATGTTTTCAGATTTGGAGAAAGGTGGTCCTAAAGCGGGCACACAACACCCCTATAGAAGGAAGCCACAAAGCAACACCTATAGTTTGGAAAACGTTGCAGAAAAAGTATTTTGTACTAGCAAAAGAATTTTTTTTTTCCGAGACAGGGTTTCTCTGTGTATCCTTGGCTATCCTTGACTCATTTTGTAGACCAGGCTGGCCTTGAACTCACAGAGATCCTCCTGCCTCTGCCTCCCAAGTGCTGGGATTAATCATGAGGCAGAATTTAATCACATTTCCTTTAAAAATGAAAGCAGACCTGTTTACCAAAATGCTTTTATGTAGGAGTGGGAGAAGCTATGTGTTCTCTGAGTCTTCAAATTTATATCCTCCGTAACTTCAAAATACTTTAATCATGAAAGGTTGTGCCTTATGCATCTGTAACCAATGTCTCCTACCTTCCTCACCACACACTGGGCCCAGTGACAGAGCACTTGCCTAACTTTCTATCAGCTTACAAACAGTTAAAAAGTCCAGACTGCAGATTTTTTTTTCAACTTTATCTTACAGGCAATGGAACAATTTAAAGCTAGGTTTCATGATATGAGGAGTATTGGAGGAGGTTATATGGAAAACTAAACTTGGTAGGCCACATATGCGTCGGCCTATTTACTAAGTGTTGCTCGCTTTTCCTTTCAGCTCTACTTCTGTACCTGCTCCTTTATAAGGAGCGTCCCTCCCTCCTTCCCTATCTAGAAAATACTGTTGAGCCTTCAAAAACACCCTTACTTGCAAAAAGAAAAGTCATTGTAACCTTATTTAGTATAACAAAAAGCTAAAGACAACTGAAATGCTATAGAATATAGAAATGACTAACAAAATAATAAAAGTCACTCAATAAAACATTAAATAGTCAATAAAACTATCCACCAAAGATTGCCAACATAATGGGCCAGTGAGATGGCTCAGCAGGTTAAGGCACTTGCTGCTACACACACACACAATAAGTAAATAAATGTAATAAAAATAAGTTGTTAACATAGTCCAGTAACCGAGGTGCATCCCTGCCAATAGCTGCTACTTTTGCGGCTGAGATAGGAGGACTGCTTTAGCCTACTTCAAGTTCAGCCTGGGAGAGGCAGCATTGTAGTAAGCTACCATGCAAAAACAACAACAACAACAAAAACTGTCCTTAAATCAGATGTCAAAGGGCCCATCTTCAATCCTAGCACTCAAGGGTCTGAGGCAGGAGTCACAGCTCTAGGTCAGCCCAGTTTCTATGTAGTTCTAGGGTGGTCTACATTGATATCCCTAATATGAAAGCCACTTACACTGTAGCACTAGTGAGAACCCTCCCACTTAAAATTGTTTAAATATTTTTATTTTAAGTCAAAAATACACATTAAAAATGAAAAGACTTTAGCAGTGACTACTAGAGATATATATTAGGAGCTCCACATACCTCAGAGCTCCTATTGTTCTGACCAGAATATATGATATTTTTACTGGTTGGTTGGTTGGTGGGTTTTATGAGACAGGGTCTCACTGTGTAGCTCAGGCTGACTTGGTTCATAATCCTCCTGCCTTAGCCCTACAAATGTTGGGATCATATGTATGTGCCATTATGCATGGCTTTATAAACTTTTAAAATTACATTTACTGTTTTGTGTGTGTAGTCTGTGGCTACCATGAAGAACAAGGGGAGGTCAGGGGACAACTTTTGGAAGTCAGTTGTTTGCTGTTGTTTTGGTTTGGTTTTTTCCCTGCCAATAACGTGGGTCCCGAAGACCTAACTCAGGTCACTGGGCTTGGTGGCAACTGCCTTTGCCTGCTGAGCCATCTTGCCAGCTGTGTAAATGGGTTTTAATCTCAGCTGGAAGCAAGTCTCCTGATTCTTGCTGTCTGGTATCAGCACTCACCTATAGTTGCACAGTATTCAAATGCAAGAAATTAAAACAACACTGACTGCGCTCTCTCATAAACCAGCAGACTTGGTGGGGGGCGGGGGCGGTGCCCCTAGCTCTCTGTTATTCTAAACAAACCTCTCATAAACATTCAAATGCATGTTTGGACATGTGTACACACTTGCCGCTGTGGTTCGTGCCTTAATGTAGAGCGATTACCTAAAAGCCTTGCCAGTCCTGGTGCCTCAGTCGCTGCACCAACTCCTACTCCCACCAGCCCTGTGCCGCTTCTGTTGCTCCATTCTTCTCAGCACCATGGATGTGAGAAATCAGGCTAATTTTCTGTGTTGGTGAACCTTCCCGCTGCACCTGAGCAGAATGCACATTCTGCTGTGGTTGGGCAGAGTAGACCTGTCAACTAGGTGAAGGAATGCGATTGTGTCGTTCAAGTCTACTATGTCCTTACTGAGGTTTTTAATAAACCAATGTTACAGTCATGACACACACCGAACCTGGTTTTGACATATACACTACATGCCTATCTACATGCATTGCTGAACTGCATCTGACAACATTTTGTTTAGAATTTTCCATTTAAATCCATCAATGAGACAGAACTACCACTTTCCTTTCTTACACACTTGTGTTTCAATATCACACTTGATAAGAAATATCTAGTGAGTTGAAGATGATACTTTTGTTTACAACAGTGTAGAATTGTATAAGATATGAATTATTCATTCTCTTGATGTTTAGAATACAGTTGGGTTGTAAAACCTTCTGGTACTGATATTTTCTCATCAATAAGACTTTAAAGTGGTTTATTATTTCTAATAGTATTATGCATACCTATGCTTTGTAAGTTTTTAAAACTTGTTTGATTTTTGCTTACTGGGTTTGGTTTTGGTGGTCCTTGGTGTAGACCCCTGGGCCTCAGGGATGCTGGGTAAATACTCATCACTGAATCACAGGCCCAGAATGTACAAGCAATTTCTTTGTTTCTATTAGTATTACATGTTTACCTCACATGTCAAATGTATTAATAAAATAACAATAGTATTTTTTTCTTTTTAATTTCTGATGTCTTATCTTCTTTTTCAAATTCAGTGTTGTTAATTTGTGCCTGTTTCTTTTTACTTCTTTGATCATCTTTATATAGGCTTTATGAATTTTATAAATTTTCAAAGCACAAACGTTAGCTTTGCTGAAATTTCTATGTATTTCTTTTTTCTTTACTTTGTTCTCCTATTTCAATGAAATTTTATTCCATGCTTTTCTATTTTCTTTAGGTATAGTCAGTTGTTCATTGTGTTTAAGAAAGAATTTAGCTAATAAATTTTACCCCTGCCGGGTATGGTGGCACACGCCTTTAATCCCAGCACTTGGCAGCACAGAGGCAGGTAGGTCACTGTGAGTTCGAGGCCAGCCTAGTCTACAAAGAGTCCAGGACAGCTAAGGCTACACAGAGAAACCCTGTCTCAAAAAACAAAAAAACAAAACAAAACAAAAAACCACTTCACCTCTTTTTAACTTTATAATGTAAGCACTTAAGATTAAAAAAACAATGTAAAGCTTTTGCTATAGGTCAAAAGTTTTGGTATAAACAGTACTTTCATCATTTTAAACCTGTTTAAGATAGTTCATCTCCCTCAGCGCTCTCTTATGCATCTCTAATCATCTGTTTTGCCGTAAGAGAATATGGTTGGAGTGGTACTGATTCCTCTCAACTGCTGAGGCCTTACTCACGGTTACATCTTAGAGGGTCTTGCAGCTTTTTAAACGGGCACACCCTGCAGCTGCTAGTGACACACTCTCCACATGTCTACAAGGTCAAGTCTGTTAAGTGCATTAGAGTTTTCTATGTGGCTACAGACTGTTTGGTCTGTTTCTTCTGTCATTTCATACAGAAATATGGTCAGATCTTCCTAAACATGAATATTTCTTCTTGAAGAAATATTGCGTTTGCATTTTAAAGCTATTACATGAAATAATTTTAGAACGGTTAGAGTTATCTTGGCAAAATGAACCATATATCAAGAAACAATACTGCCTTTCCCTCTAGAGGGGCTTTCTGCCTCACTGTTACTCTGCCTGGCCTCAGAGCTGGCCCTGCAGTCCTTCCCTCAGCTCGGCGTGCTGAGCTGTTCCCTTCATCACCAGCAACTTTCTGTGTCTTTTTATAGGTGTGCCTCTTGAAAACAAGACTTTCTGCTTATTTGTCTATTCTGGACATTCTTAGTCTTTATAGCCTTTTATCTTTTAAATTCATTTTTGTAGGAGTTATGCTAAGATATTTGGACTTATATCTAAGCTCATTTTGTATTTTCTATTTGTTTTAGTTTTGTTTCTTCTCCCTTTTTTTCCCTTTATTTAGATAGAAGGAATTGTATTGTTCCTATCATTTCATTGTTCTTCCTTAATTATTCTGAAAGCTATGTAACTATGTAAATGTGTTTATTGTAATCCCATAAAATTCACTAACACTGTATTAAAAGTATTTTTAAATAATCTTTTTTTTTTTTTTTAAATTTTAAGGTATCTGCAGAGAAAAAAAACAGGTAATGGTTTCTATTGATTATCAACTTGACAAGTCTCTGGGTACGTCTGTAAGGGATTATCTACATCAGGTTAATTGAGGTGGGAAGATGCAACTTAAACGTGGGTGGCGCCATTCCATGGGCTAGGATCCCAGACTGAAGAAAAGGGTGAAAGCAAGCTGAGCACGCACATTCAACATGTTCTTGCTTCTTGAGAGCAGATGCCAAGTGACTACAGCCTCCTGCTCCTGCTGACATGCCTTCCCTCGGCAGACATGCACCACAGACTGCAAGCCAAATCAAACCCTTCCCCCTGCACCACAGACTGCGAGCCAAATCAAACCCTTCCCCCCTCAACGTCACAACAATATGGAAAGTAACTATTGATAAAATGCATTTTTACAAGCACACATACACAGTGACTTCTGAGATAAATAAGCAGTTATAAAGCAACACCCACACTAGTGCCATCTAGTTCGCTCCTCTCCTGCAAGCAGCCTAGCACAGCACCTCGGGATCAGTCCTGTTGTTAGCCCCGAATCCAATCCAAAGGAAACACCATGGAAACACAAAGGCAACTTTCAGGTTTCCTGTAGCCACTGCTTAAAGCGTTTTTCAAATGAAACTAATTTTAAACTATTTTGACCCAATAATATCTAAACTATCACTGTTATTATCTGTAATCAACAAAAGATTTACCAATTTGATGTTTTAGTCACTTTTATGTAAGCAAGTCTCTGAGACTCAGGTTTACTTACAGTTACAGCTTGCCAGTATGGAATAATTCAAGTACTCACATAGCTCCTGTGACTTACTGACTCATTCTACAAAAAAGTTGTCATCTAGACTTATGTAGTAGCAGTTGTTTTATTTAAGATTTTGAGATTTAAAAAAAAAAAAATCACTCTGGCAGTGGTAGCACACACCTCTAATCCTAGTAGGCGGATCTCTGAGTTCAAGGTCAGCCTGGTCTACACAGTGAGTCCAGAAAAACCCTGTCTTGAAAAGCAAAAATGAAAAACAAACAAACAAACAAACAAAAATCATTGTGTATATACTCCTAAGAATATACTGCTGTTCTTCATGGTTTCAAAACTTGCATAAAGGTAAAGCACTATGTCTTCTGCGCATCATACTCCTTACATGTGTGGCAGTCGTCTGTAGTGTTGAAAATGGCAACGGTCCATTCATACTCATTGCCATGCTGTATACCTTCATTAAAAGAGAGCAGGTGACACATGAGACATAAAGTGGGAAGGTGCAAGGGAGGAAGTAAATTAGTGAAAAGAAACAGCAAAATCAAATTTTGTTTGTAAACCATCATGATGAAATCTATTTATATGTTAATAAGATATAGACAGAGTATGAACAGATGATAAATAGTCAGACAAATAGATAGGTTTTTAAAACCCTGATGCATTTAGTCATGACTTAGAGGTATCTCACCTGCTTAAAGGGTTAGCTTTTATTTATAATAATTATGTAAGCAATTTTGTTCATGTCTCTGTTACACATGGAGCTTTCCAGGACTTAATACAAGGACAGATTGGTAGGACACAGAAACAGACATGGACACACACAGATACACATGCACACATGTGTGCACAAACACACACATTTTTAGTGACTATAAACTACTTCCCAAGCTATGAAGATGCTAGTTTATATATTCACTAACAAAGAAATTTCTATTGCTTTGTGTCTTAAACAAAACTTTACATTATAAAACTTTTAAAATGTTTGCTAACTGGGTGTAAACAATGTCACTGGTTTATTTTTATTTTTGTTTTTCACGATCCTAGAGATCAGACTCAGGGGTCTTACGCATGGAAGGCAAGTGCTCACCTACAGAATAACAAGCTGACCCCTCCTGTGGTTTTAACTTCTATTCCCTTGGCTATGGGAATCTTTATCTTTGTCTAGACAACAAAAGGACCTTAAAATCTTTTAAGTCTGATCACAACTACCCAACTTACACCTTCAGTCATGCCTGTGGAAACATCGTTACTTTGCACACGCGCCAGGTGTTTCCATTCACAGACTGCTTGAGGCTGCTTCTATGTCCTCTCCTTACTTTGAAATCATACAATTGTGGCCTGGTTCCAATTTCTCCTGGTGAGAAGTCTGCTGTCTAGTCCTTCCGTAAGTCTTTGGGAGTCTGCAGCTTTACTGCGATATGATGTGGTAGGGATAGCTTTCCACTTTGCCCACTGACAACCACTGGACAACTGATTATCAGCGTTGGTCAATTCTGACATGTTCTCAACCACACACATATCTCTTAGGATATAGCTTTTTCTCTGTTCTATGTGTCGCCAACTTCTGAACCACATACTAAGTGTTGGGCTTTCTTACGCCATGCTCTTAACCCACACTTCACGGTCTCTCTCCCTCGCTTTCATTGTAAACTTCACTCATTCCCTGAGAGCGTCCCTCGCTTTTTATGCAGTCTTTCCTCTCCTTTAGCACACTATTTTACTCACTGTAACAGGTTCCACATATGCCTTTGTAGGCCTATGTTGCAGTATGATGTTTCTGCTAACTCAGAATCACAGTGGCCTTTACCCCAATATTATCCTGTTATAATTATGAATCCATATTCCCCCCCAAATTATGTGAACTCTTAGGCACTTGTTATTAAAGTGCTTTCCAAAGGAACAGATGCTCGTTTCTTAGATGCCTGGGGACACTAGTAACGCACCCCAGGCTAAATTTGAGGCTTTTTAGGACAACATGTGTGGTACGAATTGCAACCACAGACAGCTGACTATAGGCAAGGGTTAGATGTCTCTAGTACTTTCCCAACTAAGGCCAAGGGTAATTCTTCCCTTAACGACTTCTGGCTTTTCATAAAGAGTTCTGGTTCTTTATCTCTTAAGTCCTTAAAAACTACAGGCTCTGAATCCTTCTAGGTGAAGAATGGGCAGCCCCAAGCAATGGGTCTGTCCTTCCTAACTCCACGGTCTTACTCCGCCGCCCGCTCCGCCATGCCTTGGAGAGAAGGCTCTCTCCCCCAGCACGCTTCAGTGCACAGGCCAGGTGAGGGCTCTCAAGCTGCAGTCTGTTTTTCAAATGCACATGTATAAGCTGAGCTTGAGTTTAATAAGATCAACATGGTATCTATAGCTTTAGTTTTCTACATAGAATGGGTATAATAATGGCATCTACCTTGGAGGGTTCTTATAAAAATTACATGAACAAATTCATACAAAGTGCTTGGCACAGTGCCTGGAATACAGGAAGCATGCAGGAGTGCTCTTGCCCATATCGTTATTATTATGGCTGACTTGGGCCCAACATTATAACCTGTTAAACTGCTTTGTTTTTAGAGTCTTGGTTTTATTATTGAACAGCTATTTCCTCCAGCAACATACATCCTAAAAATTTATTGCCCATGCGTTCTATTTTTCTGAGTAACTGACTTTTTTCCCCCCCCTTAAATGGGGCCGAGGACATAGCTCAGTGGCCAGAGAGCTTGTCTAACATGCAGGAAGCCCTAGGTTCAATCTCCAGCACCATATAAAACTGGACATGATGGTACATGCTGTAATCCCAGAACACAGGAAGTGCAAGAACGAAGAGCAGAAACTTAAGGTCATTCTTGGCCACATAAGGAGGCCAGCGTAGATCCATGACACCTTGCCTTTAAACACACACAAACAGTAAAACTTACTCCATATAAAATCTCATCCAGAGGATCCTTGAGACATCAATTAAAATGACAACCGTCAATTATAGAATATTTAGACCACATTTATTTAGTTTGTTTTGGAAATCCTTCATGATGATCTTTTGTCAAATAATGACTTACAAGTATTGTAAAGGCCTATATTACTGTCATAGAACCCTAGATTTGTCATTTTAATTATTTTGTGACTACAAAGGTGTGGTATAACAAGTTTGCCAAGCCATATAAATATATTCCCTTCTTTACGAATGGTGTGGAGGAAGTGGAAAGGGAGGTGACTGAGTGGAATAGGCAAGAAGTCACCAAATGAAGAATCTGGGTACCATGGACATCACCAAAGTACACACTGGAATACTTCCTGATAGTTTCAGGAAAGGCTGTTGCTGTTTCTTTAAAATAAAATAATAAGAAGAAGGAGGAGGAGGAGGAGGAGGAGGAAGAGGAGAAGAACAACAACAACTATTAAGTCTCATTTAAGCAGAGTTGCAAATAACATCTGCAATTTGAGTGTTGTTATCTAAAAGCAAAATATAGAGGCCAAAACCATGTGTCTGTAATCTTCTTAGGGTACCTGCAGAGCTCTGGACCTCAACTTTTCCTCCAATAAAAATCAGAGCACTTCTTCTCCCCTCCCACTATCTAGCCAGCCAAGTCAGGAGCCGTCTGTGCTCGCTGTCCTCACCTTCTCAACGCTGCCCCTCCACCTGACTGCAAACTCCACAACAAGGAGGATACGTTCTTAGTGCACAGGCTAGAGATGAGCTTATGGGACATGCTAGATAAATAACTACTGAATGGATAGATTGAGCTGCTAGTTCCAATGCCATATTTTAAACAGAGTTCCTGATCCTGAAAAGCTATGATACAACTACAGGGCTATCTATGATTAAAGCCAATGAACAGCTCATAAAATTGGTAGAAAAAGCAACATGGATATTATGTGGCCAAGTCAATAGGGCAACATAAAACATTCTAACGTGCAAAGACATACACAATGTCTTATTCAACAAGACATTGGCTAGACAACAGCATAGTTAATTTGTTTTGGAAAATAATATGTAGAGAAGTGTTTAGTACAATATAGAAAAATCTCTGAGTAGCAGAAACATCAGTAATTTGGTTTTTATTTTCCTTTATACTTTTTGGTATTGCTTGACTGTTTTAAGGATCAGCAAAGACCATTCTGTAACCAGAAAGAAAAATAAAAAAGGTGAAGCTATCTTCTTTGGTGGATAGAGTATGGGGGTGGGAGGCAGGAAAGCACACAGCACACTTCTTCCTGACACAGTATTTCCTAAGTCCTCAGAGGCTTGCTCACACCAACCACTTATGGAAATGGAGTCCGACTAATGACACTTCTACGTGCTTCTACAGGTAAAACTGGATAATCGTTGTCTTTTCTGATCCTAAATTTTTTTATAGTAGGTCTGGCTTAATGAGCTTGGCACTCCAGACAGGTGATACTATCCTCCCATTTATAAGGTGCTTTGGGATCTTTAGAAAAGGGAAATGTTATATAAGAGGAAAAAAGTCAGCTCAGTTCTTCCTTATTACTGGAAGTCCCTCTGGGGCTATAGAAACAGAGTCCGCGCTCATTTAGAGAGGCTAGAAACATCCAGATTACCATTTAAACACAGTAATAATAATTTTTATAAATCACCCTAAACAGGAATTACTGTGGAAAGCAGCTGATATTTCCGTCTATCTAACGAAGCATTGCAGATACGGCTGCAATCCATAATTTAGAACAAATACAGCTCCAAAGATACTGGAGAAATTCCCCAAGAAACACAATTATTTTCTCTTGGATTATTGAATTTCTTTTCACAAAGATGCATGGTGTAGGCTGAATATAAGATCACATTCACTTGTCAGCAATTGCTCCTGACTCACTCCAGAGCGCAGGCCTGCTCTTAGAGAAAGGAGAGACAGCCTGGCGACGATGAAATCAATCCATCCTCAGGTGCAGCCACAGGTTCTGCATTCAGATCCTGGCGTGGCTGCGTTATAGTACAGGAGCTCTGCAGACCAGCACTGAGCAGGACCAGCCAGTGCTGCTGCTCTGCCAGTGCAGGTGACAGAAAGACAAAGCTCGCTGCCTGAGCGCAGGCTGGCCATTGTTTCCTGAGACTCTATTTCTCTTCCCTAAACAGGAACTTTATCCCAGATAATGCCTCACATCGAACCGAGATCTAGCGCCTATAATCTAGCAGATGTCACACAGCATGCCGATAAGTAACTCAAAATACTTCTCCACAGAGTCTGTCCACTCAGTCCCTCAAGTTATATTCAAGCACAAAAAACCAAGCAGACAAGAAGATAAGAAAGAAGAAGCCAATTCCAGGTCACGGAAGTTTAAGAAGTGTGGTGTCCCGTGTGACTGCCAGTCAAAGGGAGCCAGCAGTGCAGCAGAGTCTGGAAGGCTGAGGGGGCTCAGTCTAGCGTTTCTGCAGCGCACTTTCACAGACCTTATTGTCTGTCAGAGTCTGCGTTCAAGGAACATACCCTGAAATGCCCTCTCCTGGTTTGTGAGTTATGCTGTCGTCATAGCCTGCTTCTGTGAGAGAGGAGGAACTTAGGTACCAATCAAAGCACTGACTTCATAGCTAAAAGTCCTCACTACAGGATTATAGAAGCACACACACACATAAACCCCCAGGATATCTTAATAGTAACAAGAGGGGAAAAACTAACACATGGGCAAAACTATTAAGAGCATAGAAAATCATATAGGAAAAGGCGTGCCAAAGAAACTCCCTATCTGGGATAAGAAAAGCTGATTTCACACACACACACCGTAACTGCAGTGGGTACAAGCCACACTCTCGGTCGGTCTACAATACTAGCCTTTTATTCTCAGAATGTGTCTTCAAGACTCTTAGAAGGTCCTTTTGAATTTTTTGGATATCATTTTCTCCTCTACTATGGATCACTACTGTGCAAACATTTAAAAATGCATGAAATAGTTTTGTCCTTAAAAACCAATATGCAACATTCAGAGTTATTTACGGATTCAAGTTCTCAGGGCCCTGTGTTTCCATATTCTATCATGTTTTGTATAATCACAGATGCTGTAAAAATAGCATCTCCTTTTATAAGTACTCCACTGCTAATCTTCAAAGACACCGATAGCCATTCCGTGAATTTTATGCTAGTGCTTTGTTGTTACTTCAATATGTCAGGAGACTGTTTCCAAGTACAGCTGGGAAACAGTTGTTAAATGGTCCATAAATGCTAAGGTGACTAAAACATCAAAAGGCTGCACTTACCTAGTGATGCCACCAGAAAAAAAAAAAAAAAACACCAAACATTTGCATACCTAGGCAACCTAACCAGGAGGTGGCTTCAACTGGCTGGCAGCCACTGTTAAGATGCCACTGACTCTCAGAGGCATTCCAGTTTCAAAGATAGGAAAATGGGTATCTCTGTATCAGTGAAATACTGTCCACACGCCACAATGTATTTTTCCTAGACCACTTGTTAAAATGGCATTGAGACATGTCACATATTACAGAATGTTCTCATATTTAAAGACACACTTCTGCGGGTTACAGTATATTCAGTGCACAAGGATAATTTCCATCCCCAAAATATCCACTTGTACTCGTCAGAATCCCTCAACACCACGTCTCTCTCTCTGCGCTCTCCTTCTTCAACTCTAAGCATATTCAAACCACTTCCTCTACAGATTGCTCATCCGAGACATTTCATACAAATGCGATTGTATCCTATATAGGGCTTAATGAATGGCTTTTCTCAGCAGTGTGTTTTCAAGATTTATGCACACCGTCAATGTAATTAGTACTTCATTCCTTCTTATGGCTGAATAATATTCCATTATTTGGATACCCCGCCATTTGTTCATCCCCTCACCGATGACAGATACCTGAGTTCTTCTACCTGCTTTGTGGTTATTATGAAGAACACTGCTGTGAACACCTGTGTGTGAGGTCTCGTGAGGACATGCATTTTCAGTCCTCTAGGCTATATGAAAGCATGATACCGCTAGGTTCCGCCACCATTCCACTGTTAACCTTCGGAGGAGCTGTCAGACTATGCTCCATTTTCCTTTCTTTTCAGCTACATAGAAAGAGTCCAATTTCATCACGTCTTTACCAATGCTTCCTATTATCTGTCCCATCTCTTTTCTTAAGTTTATTTGTCTTTATTTTATGTGCATTTGAGTTTTGCCTAGATGTGTATGTCTATGTAACAGCGTCTGATATTGGGGTTACAGACAGTTGTGAGTTGCCATGTGGGTGCTGGGATTTGAACTCTGCTCCTCTGGAATAGCACTCAGTACCCTTAAGCACTGAGCCATCTCTCCAGCCCCCTGTCCCTTTTTTAAAAATTATTTTGTTATTTACTGTTAATAAAAAGAATTTGTTTCTCCATCACAAAAATTAGTCAGCCACACTATCAACACCACACTAGCAGTGGGTTTGTCATTCTGATGGAGGAAGAGTTTGTTGGGCCTTCAATGTCTCAAAGACTGTAAGGAAGAAAGGGAAGGGTACAGTACTAGGATGAATACAAAATCCACGATGACTTTGGGAGAGACATGGTGACCTGCCACTGCGCTCATCGGCTGCAGGTGGACTTCAAGAGCATTGAGCACAACATGATGTCAGTAAGCCCTTCACATATGCGTTAACACAAAGCTTGGACTAGAGTCATACTCAGCCTCAACCTCAGTCCTCACACAGGGTGCATTACCTTCTATAAATGGCAAAGAATAGATAAGGTTCCTCTCTCATGGGACCTAAGGAGGAAATTAAAATTTTTGTTGGGTCCTATGAAGGAAGAAACACGGGGGGAAAAAATCTGTTTTAAAAGGTGGCTAAGAAAGTCTCTTCAGAGAGGACCCACTTGCTGGGCATGATAGTGCCTGCCTTGAATCCCAGCACTCTCAAAGCAGGGGCAGAAGAAACTCTGCAAAGTTGAGTCCAGCCTGCTCTACATAGTGAATTCCGGGCCAGCTAGGGCTACATAGTGAAGCCCTATTTTAAAATAATTAATTTTTTAAAAAGGAACCACTTAACCAGACCTGAAAGAAAACTCAATCTGATCATCCTGTCTTATTTTACTGCTTCTCTGACCCAAGCCTATCTGCAACCATCATCTCTCTCCACATCACTCTCACTCCCGTCAGCGAGCTACTTGTCCTTGCTTGTAAACAAACACAAGCAGCTGTAGTGGAAGTTTTGAGTTTTGTTTTTTTGTTTTTGTTTTTTTTAAGATCACTTATATTATATAAACAGGTTTTTGTTTTAATCCAAAGTATGGGATATGGAGTTGCTTTCAGTTTGTCCACAGCTGATAATTGCCTCCTGTAGCTTGAGGTAGGGTGTCATGGTTTTTGCCAACTGGAGTTAGTGGAATTCTGAGGACTCTGGATAAGTTTAAATATGAAAACCCAGAGAGAGAGGGGCAGGGTGAGGGAAGGGTGGAGGGAGGGAGGAAGGGGGGGAGAGGAGAGAGAGAGAGAGAGAGAGAGAGAGAGAGAGAGAGAGAGAGAGAGAGAGAGAGAGAGGTTAAGGAGGTGGAGAGGGGAGGAAGACGGCAGCTCGTCTGTCCTGCTACATTTGACTGCTAGATATCCTGACAACAGAGATTGGTATTTTCCCAAAGAACCTGACAACCCTAACCAGCCAAGACTAAGTCTAAAGAGGTTCCCTGTCCCTTCTAACCTTCTTTCTCCCCTACCTAGGATTGGTAAAGGCTTAAGGAACACCAAATAGAGTTTAAAAACAGCACCTACAAGCAGCAGACATGCCCACAGGCAGAAGAGGTAGTTATACAACCCAAGCTGACCTGCTGCAAGCTCTAGCCATTCGTTTTAGACTATACAGAAAGATACGCAAGTTCCTTCAAATCTAAGACCTTGGAAATATCCTTTATTCTTTTGATATAGGTTTTCACAAGCATGTTGGAGCTATATAATTAGCATTTGTTAAATATACTTTTCAGCCTATTGGCTTAGTAATATATATTTGCTACCATTAAAGGTATTTTGGGGATTTTTTTGTTGGGTTTGGTTTGGTTGGTTGGTTGGTTTTTTGGTCAGAATGTGTAGTTACTTTCCAGAAAAACTGGTTTTGAATGGAATCTCATTTACTTAAATGCAATAGTGTTGGCTTACTGATTTTTAAGAAATGATCATATTAATGAGACATTTCAATTACATCCTGAAACCCCCCTGTTGATCACCTAGTGTGTCTTTGAGCCATTGTGTTAACATGGACGCACATGGTGTGCACATGAATAGGCACAATAAACAGGAAGTTCTGACAGTGACACCACCCCACTCACGAGACAGGGTTTCCCTGTGCAGCCTTGGCTGTCCTGGAACCCACATGTAGACCAGGCTGGCCTCAAACTCACACAGCTTCGCCCTCCTCTGCCTCCTTAGTGCTAGGATTAAAGGCCCCACCTTTCCAAGCTGACCAACCTGAAAGACTCTCACAGATCATTGAAAGAATGTTGGTGCTTTAAGTTAAATGTACATCTAATTGCATTGTGTGAATGAAGGGACTTTATGAGTCTTTGGAAGTATCCTTTATTATTTTATAGTGCTTTTCATAAACATGTTACAGCTATATGATCAACATGTTAACATATCGTGCAAAATTCCATCCCACCAGATGCACTGTGAAGGGGAATATTTCTAACCAAATAGCAATGAAAATAATATCACTCACTGAGGTCGCTTTTTAACAAAAGTCTTAAAAATAGGAACAAAGGAAAATTATAAAGATTCCTAATATTGGTGGTCAGAATAAAATGTGATAATTAAAGCTTTTGTAGGAATGATAAGAATAATCTTTCCTGCATCTCTAAATATCTCCCTTTCTCAATACAACGTTCCTTCTTTCTTACATATATCTGGAGTCTTCTGACATTCAGATCTTACCGAGAAACCTCAGCACACTAGCATTCTGCCACACATGTGGCAGCCATTTCTGAATAAAGGGGTAGCTGAGGCATCTAAGTATATTGTCCTTATTTAGAACCATAATCAACTTCCAAGAGATTTAACTGTATACCCTTCTTAAGAACACAGAACACACTGCATAAAAATCACAATGAAATTGGGCAGGCATACCAACTAAAAGCATTTCCAGATGGCAAAGAATTCACTGAAAGAAGAATTACAGAAGTATATTCAAAGCAATATTCTGCCTTTGATAATTTAGAGGCAGCCATGATAACCACCATTTGTACATGACAGTCATATGAAATAATAAACCTTGCTAGCTATAAACATTACCAAATTCTGACACTATTGATTTATTATGTCTAACAGTGACATCAAACCAAACAACTGACAGAAACAATGTTACAGCTTTAAGAGCAGTTTGTCAACGATTAATACTGCCAAACAGGGTTTAGCTTTATGCTGGGACCGCTTGTCTAGCAGTTGTCAATCCAACCAAAAATTACTACTGCCACACGTCTGCTAACACAGGCCCGAGGCGCCGCTCCGTTAGCCCTCATTACCCCGATCACTGCAAATACAGATGCAAGGCCAGTCCCTATTTAATATGCGTGTTAATTATGCAAATTATTAATTGGGCTGGTGCTTGAGGACTTGTGTTTATGCCCAGATTAGAGTCAATAACTGTATCACACAGCATTTTAAACCTGACCTGTGACAGAAAGAATGCTGTGCAGAAAGCAACATTTTTCTCATCCTTGTCTGCTTCAGAGCACAAGCTCTGCACACAAGGAGGCCTCACTGGAGACACAAAGGCCACAGAATATACCTTTTATTAGTATATTTATTTGTTAATATTCTTACCTGATATTGTTCATAATTATTTATAGCATTCATTAAATTACTTTACCAAGTCCACTGTTTCAAGAAAAATGTTGAATGTACCAAGCATTAAAATATATTTTTATAGTTATTTTTTTCCAATAAGGCTAAGATTTGGTCCTATTTATATTGTATGTCCATAAAAATTGTATGACATGATATTATGTTATAAATATTTTTACTTTAAAAAATCATATAGATTTAAGCCTCCACAGATAGAGTAAAGCTATAAGGCTTTTCCAATTAAAATTTACAGCAGACAATGTTGTAAATTTTATACAGTTGTAATGCTTGCTGCAGTTGTGCTGAAATGGGGAACTATTGATCAGTATGATTTCCCAGGATACATGAAGGGAGAACAAGGTACTGCACAAACAGAAACAAAACTTTCATTTGTAAAGCTTTCTATTAGACTTTACTGCCCTCATTTGGTTCTGGATGCATCTGTCTAAGCAGGGGGAGGGGAAGTGACATTCTCCCCATAGAACTATAACAATAATAAAAATAAACAATACCACCTAAACAAAGCAAAATGGAAAGCAAAACCAAAATGAAAAACCCACACACTCTATCAGAAATGACACTGTCCTGCAGTAGAATGGTTTATATACTGTTAAAATGGCCTCTCTAATTTTGATGAGATTTGTCTTCTGAGGAAATTGGGGGAGGGTTTTTTGTTTTTTGTTTTAAAGAAAAACATTTGACCTTAAAAGCAAATCAAATCAAGATCAATTAGAATACTAAGATGCTCATGCCAACAGGAGCCCAGAGCTACATCAAGAATACTAAAAGCTGTTTATACAGATATTAAAGTGCTTTAGACATTTTGATGCATTTATAAACTTTAATTACTGGCATAAGGAAAATGAAATTTTTTCAGTCATTTCAAAAATGTGATAATAAAAGCATCACAAGGTTGGTTATGAAATGAAAGTAGTAAAGTTCTACCTTCTTGAACTGGTTTAATGAAATGAAACTAATGATCTAACCCACTGTGGCCAGGTGTGAAGCCACCGTGGCCAGGGATGCTGCACAGCTGTGTTGTTGATGGTACCTCACTCTTCCTAGCCATAATTCATAGAGCACAAGTCAACCACAGAGTTGTTGGTGGGTGAGTGACTGAGAAAAATCAACCCTACTAAAAGACCAGTTCATGTCAAAAGTACTTGATGTAGTTTGGCCACAAAGATAAAGTTTGGACTGTCACTAACATATTCATGAACCGATACTACATACATGTTTTACAATCAGAAACCAAATCTCAGAAAAGTTCCATGAATAGTCCAAAATCATAACTTTAATAAGCAGCAAAACCAGGAGTCTAGAACCAAGGCAATGTGAAACCAGACGCATGCTCTTCGAGCCCAGGTTAACTACTTCTCAGCTGCCTGAAGGACATGGAATCAAATGCTTACACACTTTGAGGAAAAGCTAGCACAGCTGGGAGAATGGAGCAGGAGCCAGCAGCGCTGAAGCAGGCAGCCTGACTCAGTGAAGCCGCTGAGAAGATCTAAGTCCCGCAACCCAACACATCCATTCCCTAAACCCAAGTGAGCATTTGGAAGGAAGGACGTTCATGTCTAAACTGGTAGTTTTTACACTAATAATTTTGCCAATACAATTTAAAAGGTAATTATCTGGGAATCAAAGGCTATCTGAAAGCTGAAATTTTCAATATTAAAAACAAATTCATCTAGGCATGGTGGAACATGCCTGTAATAGCAGCTAATTGGGTAAAACAGGCCAGGCTGGGTGACAAGGACTCTTATCTGTGTTAGAAAAATACAAATAAAAAAAAACATTCATAGAACTAAATGGTAGGTACACATGACATAAAATTCTCTCTCTCAGTAAGATCAAATGCAAGGGGTGTGGGTGTGTGTGTGTGTGTGTGTGTGTGTGTGTGTGTGTGTTGATAGAGTGTCTGTGTAAAGCAGCCAACTAATGTTCTTTGGTTAAATAAGTATTTTTCTTGTTACAACTTATTAATTAACATTAAACTATCTGCTCTAAAGTATAGTTTATGATTTTAACACAATATGCACACTCTTGATACTAATTTCTAAATTGTGATGACTTGTAGTTAACTCTAAATGCTTAGGTAGCTGAAAAGTATTCATTCACTAACACTCACGTGGGGGCGGGGTCAGAATGTATGCACACATGAGGGCAACATGCAGGAATTGACTTCTTCCACAATGCTACCTACCACCTCACTGGTGATGACCTCAACTTTTAATAAGAATGTTTAATATTTTACCTAGATGATTATCATTTTCCAACCTCAATCTGACACTGAAATTTTCTATTATTAAATCTTATACTTGGATAAATTTGAAGAAGTATTTCCTTTCCTACCTAAAGTGACTGAAGAATCTGAATCTTCAGGGTCATCTGTGGCATCTAGGGCTAGATGCTGTCAGCATATTCTGAATAAATGTGCTTTTCCTGTAGATGAATACATTCTTTTTTTTTTTAAGATTTATTTATTTATTTATTATGAATAAAGTGCTCTGCCTGCGTGTACCCCTGCAGGCCAGAAGAGGGCATCAGATCACATTATAGATGGTTGTGAGCCACCATGTGGTCCCTGGGAATTGAACTCAGGACCTCTGGAAGAGCAGTCAGTGCTCTTAACCTCTGAGCCATCTCTCCAGCCCCAATGGCATTCTTCTTTAAATTAAAAAAAAAAAAATTACACTAAAACCATGGAGCTTTGTTCTCTTGACAATGGTTCCTAGAGATAAGAAAACACTGGAACAGAAGCATATACTTGGAGAAACTGGGGGCAACACTTAGGGGTGAGCACTGAAGCCCTAATTTCTCCACATTATTTACAAGAGCTAATTTTTCAATTAAAATAAGTATAAATTCAAGGCAAAAGCAGGACTGAAGTTCTGAGGAAGAGAGTTGGAGCAGAAATCAGACATGGTGGAAGGCATGACTTCTGGGTGTCCCTGAACATCATACACCATGCACAAAGAAGCTGACCTCCGAGGAAAGTCCAGAGAATAGGGAGGGATGTCAGGCAGGGACTTAGATTGGGAAAGATAAGCATATTTTAATGAAATGCTAACCCAAAGACCCATCAAAAACAAAAGCAATCTCCTTACCTTACTCAAGCTACGGTATTAAGTATGCACCAACAGGCTATGACGTATTACTCGCTAATTAACAAAAAACATTTTATTATTTGCATTTACAAGTTCCTCTGGCAATTCGATCCAATCATGTCGTCGCTATCACAAGTTGTGTTAAACAGAGCAAATTTTCTGGAAAAATAACTGGAGAAAGGGATAGTCTCAGAAAAAGTTGTAACTATAAATTTAGCATTTCCTGAGAAAGTGTAGTTTTGGTTTCATTTTTTAATTCTAACAATGGTAAACTGACCAGTGCTTCCAAAGACAGAACATTAGTCAACCACCGATCCTAACACTACATGAAGCTCTGTTGGACATGCAATGGTACTAAAAGAATACACATTCAGTGCGTAGTGGCTGGGATTTCACTGCACTCTGCAGTGCTTATTCCAAATCTGGTCAGCAGTTCTGAAAGCCAAATGACCCATCTTTAGTACTGATCAGCTAACATGGAGAATGCAGTCATTTATCCAACTTCCCACAGTAACTGCCGGAGTAAAAACAGGTAGTAAGAGGCAGCATTCTATTAGAAAAGGAAAAAGAGAAGTAGACAATGGATGGATCCAATCATGGGAAAAGATAACAAAGACCTAGGATTCTAGCATCTGGCACTAAATGAACTTTTTTGTAAACTGAATGGCGGTTTCCAGAACTGCTCCAAGCATCATTCCTTTGCCAAGGCAGTAAACAGCTTTTATCAGCAATAATGATGGCATAATCCCCGCGCAAAGCAGAGCAACATATGGCAGCGGCCCTGCAAACGCCACCCCAGCAGAGTAGGGGGCTTTTATTACAGCGTCCACTGTGGAAAATCTGCCAGACAGCTTCCCTTTTCTCTCTTCTTCCCTCTTTATTATTTGTTTTTAAACAGGTTATCATCTTCTCTAAACTGATTATCACATTTAGGGATTTTAAACTGATTCCTTTTTGTTAAACACATCCAGAGACACACACAAAGAGCATGTCACATCCAATGAAGGATAGCAAAATAAAATGGGGTTGCCAATTTTGAAGAAGCATTAAAATGGTTTTTAGATCTCTACACTAGAAACAAATGCCTTTAATTGCGGCGCTTTTATCAGCATCAAACACACTGACGTATACATAGACACTCAAGAAGTAACTGCTTTCATCAAATAAGAACAGGCAGTAAGAAATGCAGGTATATAAAAATAACATGCCATACAGCAGATCAGGAGTGAAGTACAGAAAACTGCAAAGAAACATGATCTATAAATGAATGATCTTGGTCTAATTTGCTATGTATTAAAACGTCACACTTCATAATATATAGCTATGATCAAAATGATCACAGTGAAGTATTTTTTTGGCCAACATACTGTTTATCAATAAAATTGTAAAAGAAGGTACCCCTATAAATATCTGCTAATGGCCTGTGGGGTAGACTAATGAATCATAAATCCCACCTGGGTTTGCAGGGAGACCCTCCGTTCTCACTGACAAGTAAATGGCTGGCCTTTTTACCTAGAATCTTGATCTTTCACAATACTTTGATACACTTTGAGTGATGAAGATACAATTTTGATTTAGATTTTAAATGTTATAATAAATAGATCTAGAAAACGAGTTTACTAATTAAAGGGGTAATTATTGTGTTCTGCACATTTAACATCTTATTATACACTTAGCTAAATGCAAACCTTTATTTACTTCTGGCAAATTTATCAGACGATAGAGCAATCAATGAAGAAGTAAAAGAATGTTAATATTTCTGACATCTTTACCCATAAATATTTTTTCAGGCTGAAAGATGTATCTAATAGCTCCGCTCACTGAGGTGCACTACAGTTTACCACAGTGTCTATATTTCTGTTGTCAGTTTTACAGTATCTCCCTTCATTAGACCTATCAAGTTTTCCTTTTGATCATGCAACCAAGGCCAGAAGACAGATATCTTCCTGGAACAGAGCGGTCTGCCAAGTCTTTCACAGGACCAGCTTAACCTCCCTATTGATTTTCTCAACAGTGCAGCCATTCATTGTTTGTGACATTTGGCTGTCGGCTCTTTAACACCCTTCAACCAAATCAATTTCATATTTTTGTCAATGCTCTGCAAGAGGATGAGTAAAACTACACATCACACGATTTAAAATGCAGATTTTCTCAGGTTTATTTTTAGTTGTATAAAGCGTCTAAACCTAGTTCATGTGCTTATTTATATTCCTGTAAAAAAAAGGGGGGGGGGGGCTTTGTATATTGTAATTTTCCAATACTCTTGACCTTATTTTTAGTCTTTAAAATACCTGTGTAAATGAATGTGTACTCCAAACGCAATCCACTTTCTCTAGAAGAGAAATAATCATGTTTTTATGGGTTTGAACATTTAAATAATATGTAAGAAACACTGAGAAAGGTAATGTATTAACTAAAAGCAACTATGAGTCTGAACTTGCAGTGTACTTAAGGCTAACTACCATGACCTGCTTTCAGCTGCCAGTGCAAAAACTCCTCTTGACAGCAGTTAGGACAACATGTAAAAATCAAAGCTACATATGGTGCAAACTGTGCCAAGCCTCCTATCGTTCAACAATTCTATAGGCTCTCATGGAAAAAAATGCATCAGGGACAAAACCTAAAGGAAGTTGGAATATTCCCTTTATTTTTGCTAGCAAATTTAAAATATTAATTTCTATAATGTCTCTTTTTGTTAATTATAAAAAATGGGGTGAAGATCTTTGAAGTACATTAGCAACTCATTTAAAAGTATATTTTCAAAACTTTGTAAGCATATTAGATATTCCAAAAACACCCTAAATTAGTTACATTGCACAATAAGTAAAAATTAAGAAATTGCAAAATCAATGTTCTTAGCAATAGAAAAGTTCATGTACAAGGCAGTAGTAGCCTTGGTGTACCAGAAGAACTGGCCCTTACAAAAGCAACTTTAAGTACAAAGTGTTGGTCTCAAAACACACTGACAATTCAAATAGCTGTGCAGCCTTCAAGGACTAGGACATATATAGATGGACGCCACCCAAACATATGTAAATATTTTCTGTTAAACTTAATGCACTGTTGGTAGTAAGACTTACCATGACATTAGATGCTTTTGTGGGGGAAAAAATTCTAGGTGTGGCCAGCACAACTGTGATGCCAGCACTTGAGAGGCTGAGGCAGCATGACAGTCACAAATGCAAGGACACACAGTCAGTCTCAGGGCAGCCTGGGCTAGAAAATGAGACTCTGACTCTCTCACTCTCACTTTGTCTCTCTGTCTCTCTGTCTCTCTGTCTGTCTCTCTGTCTGTCTGTCTCTGTCTGTCTGTCTGTCTGTCTGTCTCTCTCTCTCTCTCTCTCTCTCTCTCACTCACTCACTCACACACACAGACACACACACAGACACACACACACACACAGACACACACACAAAAAAAATTGGGACTATGCTGTGGTATCAATTCCAAGAGGCAGCCTCACTTCAGAAATGCTAAAGTGTTGATTGAGGGTGTGGTGAGTGTCTCAGCATCAGTGAAAAGCAATAATGACACACTTTAGTAACACATACTGTGAGCTCGTCAGTGTGCCAATTTTAATTGTGTACATTAAATATTGTGACATGGCACTTTAAGGCACTTGAGGACGTTAACATGACCTTCGTCTGCCTAACAAACTGACTCCCACATTATCCTTTCATTCCTTATGACTAAGCTGCTCTATAAAGTACAGCACACACAGGAAAGCCAGGGCACATCTGCTGACTCTGCAGATTTGTCACTCTGGAAATTCATCAGCTCAGTCGATGGCACATTCTCCACCACATGAGAAGAAAGTCTTAGTAATTACAACAGGTGTTTGAAAACGCTCTGCCACTCACTCAGTAGCTTCATTATCCTGAGAAACCTGATTCATAATTCTAAAAACCAGTTTTTTCCCTGATAAAAAGCAAAGCTCTCCCTTGGATGGGAAGGCACTCAGAGGAAGGACAGCAGGCTACCAAGAAGAGACTTGATACCCTATGAGCATATACAGGGGGAGGAGGTCCCCCTCAGTCAGTCATAGGGGAGGGGAGTAAGGGGAAAATGGGAGGGAGGGAGGAATGGGAGGATACAAAGGATGGGATAACAAATTAGATGTAATATGAATAAATTAATAAAATATTTTTTAAAAAAGCAAAGCTCTAGAATGTCCCACAAGATCTTGTGAGAACTAGTAAGTTGAATGAAGCTTGTCACAACTCTTAGTAAAGCAGCTGGCACTGTGTATGCATTCAACAAATGTGTCAGTTCCCTCGCTGAGTATTATATCTTATCTTAAGCCACATAGAAGCTAATGGACACTCGACTGCAGAGTCCATCTTTACACGGATACAGGACACTGCTGCGGCCCTGTGGAAGTCACCATACAAGTCACAGAAGAGCTTCTGTTTGTTCACTGTTGTGTAGTTAGTATCTAGAACAAAGCATAGCAAATAACTTAATGTAACAGAAACTCAATGGCGATAATGTATTAAAATATTATTTTCCTTCCACTTCTTCCATTTTAAATATAGTATTGTCCATAACCATATTCTTTATAGCAATAATCAAACAGCAGCATCCTAATTAATTCAACTGCTTTTTTTAATATCTCTCAGGAAAAAAAACAGCACATTTTAAGATGCTGATGGAAACGTTTAGTTGGTATAGAACACAATTGTTGTCTTCCTGAAGGAGAAAAAAAAAAAGCTAAAAATTAGCATCATTCAGAACAAAATCCAGGAAATGTGCAAGATTTGTAAGCAAGAAACAATACCAAGCCAAACCATGATGTACATCTATAATAATATTAGCAGGTGGTGGCAGAAGGATTGCCAGTTAGAGGCCAGTCTAGGGAGTCCCAGGACAACCATGGCTATCCTGAGGCACTCCAAATGGGTGGGGCGTGGGATGATATAAAAAAGTAAGGGACAGCAAGAAGATGGAGAGTATAACATGAAGTCACTTTAGGTGAGAGTTGAACACTGCAAGACAGTTAAATGTCCACAGGAGTTTGAAATGTTCTAGTCTGTGTGATACCCAAACCAGAATCAAACTGAGGGTTATTAGTTATCGAAAACAAAGGTGGAACTATTTCACCAAAGTAAATCTACAGAGTAAAAGACTGCCATCAAACTGGACATGAGCCATCAACACGTGAGGCCAGTACCTGATCAGTCCAATGTACTTACTGATGCTGTTCCATGCCAGGCCCTGTGTGAGGCATCTGGCTGTACAAAGATAATAAGAAACACACCTATCACAAAAACCCATTAGGGGAGATAACACTTAATTTAGATTGCAGTGATCTATTTGTGCCTCTGCAATTACAACCATCCTCCAGGTTAAATTCATGGGTTAAAAAAAAAGATGGAACAAGATAGCCTACCAGCATAGATCCGTTCCCTAGGCCTTATTTCGTTCATCTGAACAAACGATAAGGGGGAAAGTTACTGTAAAACAAATCTAGGATCTTTGTGAGAAAGATGAAAAACATAAAAAAAAAAAAGATAAAAATGAGGAAAATTTTAAATCCTAACTCCTTCACTGAAAGCTAAGCCTTGTAACATAAATATTGGGTCATAATTCTTTGGGCATTTTTCACTTAAGTGAAAGTACATGTTGGGGGTGAAATCTATAGATGTCATGCTATTTTATAAATTGCTTTATAAAATTAATATACTGAGCATTTCCATGTTATTAAACAGTCTAAAACATGGCTTCAGATCATTACATTAAATTCTCTCACATGGCGATAGTATAATTCAACCAAATTACTTATTGTTCAACATCCCAACCCTCCCACATTTGTGCACTAAGCAGGTGCTCTACCTCTGGGCCACATCCCCAAACCAACTGTTTACACTATCATCCTGGTGGGAATAATGGTACAAACAACACCAACAAGTAGCCAGTAGGAGAAACGGGGAAAGTGTTCCTTTTCATAGATGATCGTGAGCAATGCTAACACATTTCTATTTCACAGCTCCAGAGAAACTAATAGACGTAAGCCTTGAACATTAATGGCTGCCAACATTAGCAAATGGGAGAGAGAAGCAGATGTCGGCACCACCTAATATAAAAGTGAAACACAACACTTAAAATGCTCCCGCCACAGAAGACAATGAGACCAGACTCCGGCTTCCCCCTGTAGACCATCAGACTCAGGGAATACAAAGAAGAGAGGAACACATTCAAGTGCACCATGAGAATGCTGTCAGTAAAATCTATAAAGTGGGAAACTACAGGACAAATACGACAGCTTGATCAACAACAATGAAAGCGAGTGAAAGAGAACATGGGTAAAATGCTGTAAGTTTTAAAAGACTAAAACGTAGAGGGCAATTGCAATGGGCAAACCCTATTTTCATACGATCCAAACAAACTCTCTGGATATGTGATATAAAGGAGTTATTGCTAATATATTGGTATAATAACAGATCCACAACTAAATTATGGTGCTTCTTTAATAACTTGCTTTCTTAGGGGTATTTATTAAATAAAACACGACAGAGGGTGATACGCGCCTTTAATCCCAGCGCTCAGGAGGCAGATCTACGTGACTATGAAGCCAGCCAGAGATACACAGCAAAACTCTGTCTCAAAACAAACAACAACAAAAAGAAAGGGGGGAGGGGTAGATAATATATTTTAGAATTGTTTCAAAACATAGAAAAAGAAGAAAGGCAAAGGAGGCGACAATGGGACGTGATTGGTCATGAAAGTTTAGGGATCTACTGTCATGTCTTCTGCGGCATGGCTCAAAATATACATGGGTCAAAATTCAACACAGAGAGGAAGAGAGACAGAGGGTGCTGCTGTTGTGGTCATATACACACGTATATATACACGCACGTGTACATATGCATATATACATGTCTCTACAAACATCCCTAGTTCCTCAGTATTAACCTATAGAATTTTTGGTAATAAATCTCTTTTAAGGTTTTCTGAATACTTTTCTAAAATGCACCAATGTATACTGCTATAAGCAGTGTGTACAGTGTGTACATGTCTTTGTACTTTTATCAGCATCATTATGACTACTGTGAATATGCATAACTCTTAACAAGTGTTTTGATGATGTACAAAATTATCTAGCACTAACATGGACTCACTGGTAGCCAGCCTTTAGTTAAGTCTTCATACTGCTGAATATTTATACTAATTTCTAAAAGACAAGAAAAATAAAGAAAAATTTTAAAATCTTGGGTAGATGAGCCACTGTTTTTGGTTGGGCCTTCTTTCCTAAGTGACACTGTCAATCACTGAAATCTCAACAGTTAAAGAAGAATTACTATTTATTTTCATAATGTTTATGGGATGCATTTAGAAAACACTAATTCAGTGAAATCAGTCTCTTTGCAGTCACTACTGATGGCAACGGTGCAGCCAAAAACTACTTATACACTTATATTTTAACTACACCAACATCTTTGCCTATGGAAATGGATGTCAACATTTCCATTTAATACAAGCTACAGTCCCACTCTTCATTCATGTTTTCTTAAGAAGTGTATTATTGTATGGCACTGTAACCCAGAAATAGCAAGGCTTAATGGAGGCAAGGCTCCAAATATTATACACACACATTTTAAAATCAGGGCAGACACCTGAGACATAAGCTGTCCCCAAAGCTGCCTACACCAGCCTCATGCTGGTCACTCTTTCTTGTCAAGGCTGATTTATTGCCTCCTTGCTGTTCAATTTCACATTTTGTCCTCATCATATCCCTGGCTCATGATCATTCTATGCTGACCCTTGTAGGGCAGGCAGGGAATATTGATAAAACAATTATCTGTTAGCCGTTCATTTGATTTTCCATTTCAATTACGGATTGCACGAGGCAAAAGGAAAAAGATTGCATCATTGATTTTTCTACCTTACAACAGTACAGAGTTGCTTTGATGGTTATAAAATGAATGCAACTCAACCATGCTTTTAAAGGTCATATTTTTTGTCTTAGCGTATTTTTTCAGAGCTTAACATATGCAACTGTACACATCCTATAAGGGAAAACGATCCTTAAAAGCAAGTTAAGCTATTGTCCAGGTGAGAAAAACCATATAAGTAAAAATCCTTCTGATGAGACAATCCTCCTGCAGTTGTACCCACGTTTCATAGTACAGGACATTGTGGGGAAACGCACTGGTGGGGAACCTGCACGGTCTTCTAAAAGATCTGGGTTCAGAGAACGTGGCAAGGGATGCCTTTAAATGGACTGAAAAAGAAATCACCACATCCTGCTTCCTGCCTAAAGCAGTTAGATAGTAATAGTAGTTTGTGCAGTTTCCATAATATGCAAAGAACGGGGTCTTTTTTTTTTTAAAGCAGATTATGCTCCTAACCATAACTATGTTTAAACCTCACCTACGTGAAAGGCTGATAATATGCTATTGCTAGCCAGTGATCCAGGACGGTCACAGTCAGAAAGAAATGGTGCTGAACCTACTAAACTTCATTACGGTTCAGCGAATGGTACAGCTCCAGGGGGTGTTCACATGGCCGACCTTAAAGAAAGTTCAGCCTTTGATCAAGGTTTAGTGTGCCTGGAGTAGCACCGGCGCAGGGAAGGGTTTCCGTTTCCTATGCCATGAGGTGCCGGTGTTGATCTTCTGAAAGCCCCAGAGTTTTCTTCCAAGGCTGGATTACGCTCAGCAATTAAGGTAATGAACTAGCTTAGGTAACAAAGCATAATGAGCTCTTTTGTCCTCTGAATTCTTATGAACTCCAGTCATTCACAATAGTCTGGTATGCAAAGCTTTTTCAACCCGTGTACTGCTTAAAACTATGTAAAAATGATTACTTCCATTATGCCTTCATGCTTTGACACTTTTAATTTAAACACCTGTAATATTTAAGCATACTTTTCAGAACCAAAATACCCTCTCAAAGAATGCTGGCTTACCTTCAGGTAATATTTTGACATTTTATATAGTATATTTTAATGCCTGAAAAGATAATGTGATGAATCCATTACAAATATATCAAAATATGTACACCTAGGAATTTTTCTTGGTTTTTTATTTTTAAACACTAAAATTTTACGAAAAGATGGCCTTCTGTTCTGAGAGACAGTCGTCTTTCTAGACATTGCTACCAGTATTAACAATCTGTTCACTGTGAACCAAAAATAAAAAGAAATGATAAGAATTATAATTGAAATTTTCCTTTAAAACAGGTTCTTTATATTTAATCTGTTTTTCACCTAACTGAAAATCTCTTTTAGAAAAAGATTTTTTTTAAAGCATAAATTGCATTTCTAAAAATTTGCAGCCACTTTTTTTTTTTTAAACATCTGGGCATTATTATTTTTTTTTTTTTACATTTTCTTAGATCTTTGCATGTTATAAACCTTCACATTGCAGATTTTGCTGCTCTCTGATCTTTCATCTTAACACATTTCCAGCCCCAAATTTCACTTCAATCTCACCTCATCTCTCCATACTACATTAACCCCTGGCAATTGCCTTCCAAATGACCCCATTAAGCTGTAATTGCCTCAGCAGGCCTGCACTTTCGCTTGTAATTCTGTACCTCTCATCTCCCAGACGTTCTCTCAGCATCATTTCATGTTCTGGCTCCCTTCACTGAGCTCAGCTTATGACCTCGCTGCACCATGGCCGAAATGACTACTAAAAGCATAACAGAGACGGAATTCCATTACTTATTTTTAAAAGTTCTCTGGTGCCCTAATGTAATATTCTTTCGGGACTGTTGTCAAGGATACCAAGCACCGGCCATTAAAACCTTTTGTTTTCCAAGGCATTCCGTCTTTTATTAATAAATAAAGATAAAGATAATGTGCATCCAGCCGATGGAAAGTCAGGGTATGGTTGCAATTTTCTCTCTCTATTCCAACCTTATTCTGTCCACAGTGTTTAGGAAATATAGACAATAGAAAAATCCTCTTTAAAATTCTCTGTGTGCCCCATAGGATCATACTAGACCAAAAAATATTATAGGTAAGAATTAATTAACATATATATCTACAGCCTTGAAAACCAGTCCTTTTAAAATCTTATGTAAATTACATACTCACATTTAAGTAATCAAATGGAAACATTTATGATATTAGTTTAGAAACAAAATTTGCAATCACTCCATGTTAGAATGTCAATCTTTTATGGGCAAATGAAATTCCCAGTGGATAGGCTCAGAACAGTAGGACTAAATAACAAGACCTTATTAAATCCCCTCAACCAGGTCTGCAGTACTTTAAGGCTAGCATTCACAAAGAAAGGGGGGGGGGTTGCCTTAAAATTTTAATATTGGGAAAGCAAATAAGTCAATCAAACACTTCCAAAAACTGAAAATGTCAAACTGCTTTACCACAAAAGCCAAGGATAGCCTCAATAAAACTCAGTATAAAGCCAGAGTTGACATGAAAATGGAGGGGCTGGGTTTTATGCGCAAGATAAACTCTTTTTCCCCATAAGCCAAAGATGAAGATCTGTATCATATTTGAAACAAATTCTAAACAAATTCTATCAGGTTCTGATGTGTGTAAAACAAGGATCAAGGTATCAGCAATAAATGGCCTTCACTGAAACAATCCAATCACAAGGTGAAGTGGGAGACAGAGCCCGCAAAAACCCTGCAGGATAAGGCCAGCAAGCAGGCTCCAAATGGCAGTTTGCATGCAGACGAACGTGGGACAACTAATCCCATGACAGTTAACACTGGCCTCTCATACCTAAGCTTCAACTGCTCTGCCCAAATACTGGTCCTTCTTCCAGCGAGCACCATTAAGTTGATACACTCTGCTAAGTGCCTCTAGTAAAACATTTTTTGAGAGAACTGAAGAGACTATTTTTTAGACTAGACAACATTAAATGTAAGATGAAAACACTGGCATGTGGATCTTGCCTCACTGGACAACTGAGCAAAACTGGACGCAAAGGGGTGAATTCTTTTATGCATGTAATAGTTCAGAAACTGATACGATGTCAACATGAATGTGGTTTACAATAAACTCGGGTGTCAGGGCCTGAAAGGATTCACTGTCTCTACAGGCCAGAGCATAGCCACTGTTGCCAGAATTGAGTAAAGTTGTCAACTGAACTGATGTTTAGCTTTAGTATGAAGGCTTGAAAGAGAAGAGCTAGCAAGGCAAAAAATCACTGAATTGACTTTTTGAGGTAAAATATTGGCTTATATTTCTAACCATCCCCCATCTTAAGGTCAGTTACTCCAAAAGATAAATTACACATCATCAAACACAAGACACAAAGATATTTAAGTCTTCAAAATTAGAGATATACTGTAAGGAAATGTACACTCCATGAATTATCAACATTTCATTTCAAATTCCTCATTTACACCTCTGTGAAGACTGCAGTACAAACTTTCCTGAAAGCAGATGAGCTCTCAGAGGACAGGCAGAAAGATCAAGCCAAGTTCAAGGCTAGCCTGATCTACATAATGAGTGCCTGTTTCAAAAGTAACCGATTAACTGATTGACTGATTGATTGATTGATTGATTGATTTTTAAAGGCCATAGGTCAAACTATTTCTGCTTCTCCTGTCTAAGGCGCTTTACCTTAAGCCAACACAGCAGCTAACTACAGCATTCTCCTGACATTAACGTCAACATCCAAAACAGTTAAGAGATCTGCTTCTTCTCCCTGGATTCTTTGACCAGGACTAGCAATTCTCCTACAGTTAAGTAGGCATGCCCCTTCTGGTGCATTCCGAAGACAAGCTGACTCTGGGTTCATCAGGTCCTGCAAGTTCAAGACCAAAAGGAGGCATGACACAGGAGAGCCATATGCTGGAGATTTCTCTTTTCTTGCCTTCCCTGTCACTAAACAAGCAGACATAAGACTCCAGGGACGACACAGCAAAGAGGGAGGACAGTAGAATGGATAGAAATGTCCTGTTCCAATAGTTACACACATAAAACCTGGCCGCTAGTGCTTACCAACCAAAAGCACAGAACCAAGCCAGGCACAGTGGCGCACGCCTTTAATCCCACCACTCGGGGGGCAGAGGCAGGTAGATCGCTGTGAGTTCAAGGCCAGCCTGGTCTACAAAGTGAGTCTAGGACAGTCAAGGCTACACAGAGAGACTCTGTCTCCAAAAACCTAGATAAATAAATGAAAATGTAAAAGCAGAGGGCCCAGGATGTGCTGGAGTAAGACAGTTGCTCTCCTCCCTACTCCAACCCAAGCATCACCATGGTTCTTTTTCAAAACCTTATCCCAAGAGAATAATTGATCTGCACTCACCTAATCATTCGATAATTTAGGAGCTTAAGCTATGGGTTTATGAGTTAGAGAGAACTTGGTAACTAGTCTAAGCCCAACTGCTCAATGACTCAGTGACTGAGCCAATTTTTTAGACCTCTCTGGACATTAGTTTCTTCATCTGAAAAACAAAGGTAACTTACTTTAGTGGACGCATGCAAGGGGTTATCACAGTCTCTAAGCAACAATCTATTTAGAAGCTATCGAAGAATGGGCTAGGCTGGATAACAAAAATCAAAGGTCTGTGCAACTCTCTGGATATAAAAACAAAACAAAAACACTCTGAACAACTTCAGCAGAGATTCTTCCACAAAGGAGACAGCCTGGTTCAAAGGCTACTCAGACTCCATTCAAAATGGTCCTTTCATAGCAGTTCAATCAGAATGAAATACAAAAGAGGAAGAACAAAGAAATGGCCCTGTGATAAAAATATTTCCAGCCTCTGCCCAGGAACTCACACATACATATAACCTCCCAAAGGGTGACAAAACATAATTTCAATGCATGATTTAAGTAAAAAGAAATCTCAATATTGAAAGATACAGACTACTAGTCATACAAATTTACAATGTACTAAAATATCAAAGGGTTAAATAAAAATAATTAGTTCTTTAAAAAACATATCATTCAAAGTTGTAGCCATTGCTCAGTAATCATATACATATTAGGAGTACTAATAAACCTCTGGTAGCAATAAAAGTCATAATATAAAAAGCCATACAGGAAAGGTCAAGAAAATGATGTTTTCTGCTGTTTGCATTGCAAACTGCTGAAAATCCAACACAGGAGGGAGAGCAATGTTTGCATTTGGCCAGAGTACTACTAAACAAAGGCATGGTGAGTGGCACCAGAAACAAAACAAACACACTGCCAATGCAAACATGCAAACAAAGGGTGTGCAGGTGTGCATACACAGACAGACAAATGCACATGTATGCATATATGAACACACACATGCATATACACATCTGCACACATATACATTTACACATGTATGCATACACACACATACACACACACACACAATCAGTGGTTCTCAATCTTCCTAATGCTGTGATCCTCTAATACATTTCCTCATGTTGTGGTGACCCCAGCCATTATATTAATTCATTGCTGTTTCCTAACTGTAACTTTGCTAATGTTTTGAATCATAATGTAAATATCTGATATGCAGAATTTCTGACATATGACCCCCGAAGGGATCCTCACTCATAGTTTGAGAACCACTGCAAACACATGAACACACCTATACATACAAACACACTTAACATACATACACACACACACACACACACATACATCCTCTATTCTGGAAATGTCCTTTTATTGCAAAGTTGTCTCCATCTACAGAGAAATTTCCTTGAAAACAGTTTAAAACCAGCATAATAGAAGACAAGCGTCAATTATTTATCTTCAGTATTTTCTTAACTACTTAAGATAAAAGACCAAAGGCCAGACCTGTGAACACAAAAGGCATAAAAACAATCCGTCTGCTGACGCTCATCTTTACAGAGAGTCATCTAAATGGCCCACTGTCCAAACTGCTCCCCACAGCCCAGAAATGAGCACCACACAATTGACAGATTACAGAAAACTGTAAAGCCTTTGCTTTATACTAGGAATTTTATGCTAGCAAAATACTTCAAAATGGAATGTGAATGCATGAGATGTCAGAAGTTTATTAGCTTGATTCAAAACCCAGGAAGGCCGTTGGGAAGGTCTTAGGACACCCAGCGCCACACACCAACCGCATCGCTTTCTCTCCTTGTCCTTATTCTTCACTTCTTATTGTCTGTACAAAGTAGATACCTTGATGTTCTGCTGCCATTCAAAACCAACCCGTTCAAACCTCTTCTCAACTACCCAGACTCAGCAGAACTTATATGCTCTCAGACTTTCCAGCCTGTAACCCCTCCATAAATCTTGGGTTTTGTCTCTCGTTGGCCCACATTAAATCTCACTAGCATTCACTGTGAAGAAGTTATTTCTCTTCATCCAACACAAACGTTATCGTAGTTACGTAGTGCTTGCCTCCCATCCCAATCCTGCCTTCACTCTGTAGAATCTCATTTCCCAAGAATTATTTTCCATCTCATCTCCTGGCAAACAAAGAATCAACAGTAAAGTCTGCACTTGCTGAGCACCTGCTTTACTTCCACAACGTGCAGTGTATATTTCTCATCAATGCATTCAACCACACTGAAGTTAGACATAAAGGTAAAAGGAAAATGGAAATGCACATTCATTATCCCCTGCCCAACCACAGCGTTTTTGTTTCTTTGTTTGTTTATATTGTCTTGTTGAGATAAGTTCTGGCTACATACCATAGGCTGGCTTCAAACTCTTGATCTTCCTGTCTCAGCTTCCCGAGTTTTGATACTGGTACCAAACGCTAGCAGACTGCTGTATGCCACTAAACACAGCTCTCTCTTTCTTTTGAACATTGTTTTAATTGAAGTGACATAAAAAGACTAATTTGCTCACTCTGTTGACTTGAGTCACAGATCTTTCTGAAGGAGTACAATCCAACTTTTCTAAATTTTATTCATGTGTATGTGTGTGAGCCTCTTTGTCTGCATGCATGCAAGTATCAGTAAAGGCCAAAAGAGGGGGTCAGATCCCTGGAACTGGAGTTACAGACAGTTGTGAAATACCATGTGGGCGCTAGGAATCAAATACAAACTGTGCGCAGGATCAGTAAGCGCTCTTAACTGCTGAGTCTTCTCCCCAGCCGCAGTAAAGTCCTTATTGATCACCATTTTGCCACTAGGTTCTTGAAGCCTACAGCAACGCATGGAACGCAGCAAACACCCACCTCAACCCTCATTATCAGTGGCACTGCCAACTGAGCCTCTCCATGTGCAAGGCACTTGGCTATGCACTCCAGTGCGTGATTTCATTCAATCCTCATAGCTACTGACTGAGGCAAACATTCTAATTACCTCCACTTGTAAAACTCAAACTCAGACACAGGAAGGTGCTAAATTACTTCCCCAACGCATCTAGCTGGGAAACAGAGTAAGTAAGTGGTAACCAAATCCAAACCCACACTCCGTACATAGTGTCAGCTATGCCAAAAACACCAGCTTAGCTTGCTGCCTTCACTTTTTCCCTCTCCTTGAAAAAAACCAATAAATATTGCGTGTGTATCTATGTATGTGTGTGTGTGTGTGTGTGTGTGTGTGTGTGTACATATACAAACATATTTTTCCTAACATATCTCCTCAAAAAAAAACTCACTACCTTTCTACCTTCAAAATTCTACTTTATTCTCTTCAGCATATAAAATCCTGGTTGGTTCTCTTTGTTTTATAAACTTTCCTAAACGAGAACCACACATTCCACTCTAGACCTAGACAGTCTCAGCCTGTGCTCTCTCTAACTGCACTGTGCCTCTGTCCAGCATCATCTTTGGATATTTTTGTCACTTGATATATTAATATTTGCATCAATATAATATATTAATTATATATTGATATATTAATATTAATCTGGTACAGAGCAATGAACAAGATGCCATACTAGCAATCAACTGACAATTACATTTCTAGAGACATAACTTGGCTAGAGCCTAAGACTCCAATTAGCAGGAGGATCTTTTTCATATCACTGAAAAGTACATCCTACCATCACTGCCCATTCACAACCCAAATACTCTTGCCTCCCTGGGATCCTGCTAATAAAGAACTGCAAATTAAATGATTATGAAGAAGAGGCTGCTTGTACTTCAATGTAGTAGTGGGTCACATGGCTTTCAAAGAATTTTTATTTAATATGTGAGGGCCCAATCCAACGGCACTCATCTTTAACCCCAGCACTTGACAGGGGGAAGCAGCTGGATCTCTTGTGAGCTCAAGTCCAGCAAGGTCCACATAAAGAGTTCTCCAGGCCAGCCAGTGCTATATAGTAAGATCAGGTCTTTAAAAAAACAAGACGAAGTGACAGAAGAATCTTGTCTAATCTGGGTGGTGGTGCCACACGCTTTTAAATCCCAAAACTAGGGAGGCAGAGGCAGGCAGATCTCTGAGTTCAAAGCCAGCCTGGTCTACAGCGTGAGTTCTAGGACAGCCAGGGTCACACAGAGAAACCCTGTCTTGAAAAAGATAATAATTTTGTCTAAAGTGATCTTAGAAAAGTAACAGGAAAAGAAAAAAGAAAAAAAGAAAAATGGTTCCTCACAGTACCAAACACAGAGCACTGGCAATTACCACGTGTTCATCTGCTGTTTGGATGGGGCAGTGCCGAGCTATAATCAGCTGTAGGCAGCCATCTTTGGCAGAAAGACAAGGCAGAAGACTCTTGATCTCTAACTTTGGAAAAATAAAGAAGAGTTCAAAATGCCCTTCACTAACTTCATAAATAAAACTATACTTGAAAGAGGAATACACTGCACTAGAATAAAATTACCATTTAGTTTCCTCTCTAGTTTTATTCAAACATGGACTGTGCATCCTTCTGAAGGTGCTTTCTTTATTGATGTTCCCCACCACCCCACACGTGCGCTTTGTTCCTGATGAACACACATGTAATGTCTTAATTTTCTGTCTAAGCAAATCCTGGCAACTGGCTCTGGACCGGTACATGTAGTGCCTCCTTCCATAGGTTCCCCATCACAGTGAATAAGAACACCATATTTTATTTACCTCCCCCAGTTAAAAACATTTAAAATATGCCACTGTAATGACCAATGCTATGAACATCTCTGAAAACATTAATGCTTCTCAATGCAACATGGTTTGAAGGCTAAACTTCAAAAAGTGTGAGCAAAGGCTCTAGGCATCTAGAATTTTGCTAGATATTGCCAATCTTCCTGAAAAGAAAGACCTTAACAATTTACATCCCCACCAGAAACTATTTTCACACTGTCACTTTCTGTTTGTTTAAGACAAGGTCTTCCTTATTGTCCAAGCAGGCCTCAGCCTTGTGGTCTTCCCACCTCAGCCTCCTGAGTGCTGGGGTTACAGGGGCAGAACATATGTAAATTGTCATGCTGGCACTGTTACATGTTTTGGTATGTGTTGATTTGACTGACTTTTCTTTAAGTCAGTCTCCTGTTTTCCTTTTGAATCCTGAAAGTCAGCAGGATGAGGTGAGCAAACTCCCAGGCTCTGCATGCCATGTTCTACCTTGGGTGGGGCTACACATCGCTGAGAAGTCATTTAACTTCTCTGGCTCCACTTCCTCCTGAGTCAAATTTAGCAATACTTCTACTCCAATGTCAAACATTCTTGTCAAAATTACATGAGCTTGTGATGGTACACACCTTTAATCCCAGCAGGCCAGTGTCTGTGAGTTCAAGGCCCACCTGATCTGCATAATAAGTTGCAGGCCAGCCAGTGATGCACAGTGAAACCCTGTCACTAAATAAATAATAAAATGATTAATTTATTATATGAAGTACCTAGAATTATTGTACACAGCAAGCATTCCATAAATGGTACTGGCTTTTATCTTATTTTAAGTAAAGCTGAACCTTTTACACACAAATCAGGGTTGTTAGCATCTCCTTTTACTATGTTTTATATCCTTTGTCGATGTTTTATTGAATCTGGAATATATAGACTGCCATAAATCATTAACAAAACTCCTAACAGAAAGCAAGCACAACTATTTCACGCGTGTGCGCGCGCACACACACACACACACACACACACACACACACACACACACACACAGACACACACACACACACACCACACACAATTAAAAACAGGGAATGAGGAGTGCCCTCAGCAGTTAAGAGCACTTGCTGCTCTTGCAGAGGACCAAGGTTTGATTCCCAGCACCCACATGGCCACCTCCCAACTGTCTGAAACTCCAGGGGATCTGATACCCTCCTTTGACCTAGATGAGCATCAGGCGTGCACATGCTGCACATGTAAGCAAAACATTCATACACATAAATGATTTTTTTAATTTAAGTAAAGAAAATTGATATATTAGTCTTAGAATCCCACCGAAAAGAATATACTTTTTAAATGTGTGAAAATGAGAGTTGGAGAGATGGCTCAACAGTTAAGAGCATAAATACTTTTATAGAGGACCACAGTTCAGCTCCCAGCACACGTCAGGTGGCTCACGACCTCCTGTAACTACAGCTCCAAAGGATCTTATACCCTCTTTCGACCTCTGCAGGTACTTCAATTATGTGTACAAAGATACAGAGACACAGATCATTAGAAATGGAAATATATCTTTTTTAAAGTATGGAAAACTTTAACTTTGTAAGAGGTTTTACTCACCCAGCAATATTTCTGTATCCAGGGAAGCCTTCCCAGACTCCCCCCTTCCATGCAGCCCCCAGTATCCTAGTCAGCCTCTCACATTTTCCATGATGATATTATTTTATACACTGAACGCCTTGGCATCTAATTGTATGGTCTTTGAGGGCAGCACACTTACCAGCCAGGCACACTATTGCACATGCAATAGAATACTTGACTCAGAAAAACCAACAGCGTTTATCCATTCAATGACAGTGTTACAGTTAAACTGAAAATAGAACATTCATGTGGTCCAGATGGGAATATGAAATAGCACAGTCAACTTTGGAAAAACCTATGTGTCAGTTTATTGAAAATAAAGTATGTAAAGCCTTCCTAGGACCCAGCAATTCCATTTGTGAAACTGAAAATGTATCCACACAAAAATGTATGCATAAATATTGATCCAAATATCCATCAAGTGATAAAAGAATGCTTCAGCCAATGTAAAATTACTGTGTGATGAAAAGAAGCTACAACATGAAGAAGTGTGAAAACACTGTGCTGCGCAAAGGAAGCCAACAGAAAGACCACACGCTGTATGATGCAATAATATGAAATAACAGCATCAGGCAACTCCACAGAGACAAAAAACTGGCGGTTGCCTAGGACTGTGTAGAGAGCAGGACTGAGAGAAGACAGACAGCGACTGTTGACGAATGCAGGGTTCCTTTTGAGAGTGATATTTATAAAACGCAGATCTGTAATGAAGACATGAGCTGTGAATATGCTAAAACTTGTAAACTATCTACTTTAAAGGCATGAACTGTACAAATATGCTAATACATCTTACTTAAACCAGTATTGTAAAGTTAAGCCAAGCAAAACATAAACCGAGTCGTGACACTTGGCAGTAAAGAATGGAAGTACCAGGCTTCTCTGCTGAAAACGGCCTGTTTCATTCTGACGTCACAGAGATACACTAGGAGAGTAGGACGTTTGCCTTATTTTCTTTCAACAACGTTCTCATTTAAGCATTATTTTTAACAACCGTGGACCTAGAGCTGCATGAACCTTCACTGTGCAGGGCACAACCCGCTTCCCGGGCAGTGGGAAGACAGAGAGGCCACGTGAGACGCAGGCATTCTGATGTAACACAGAGCAGTGCAGAAAACAGGAAGGCCATACTTGAGGCGCATGGTGCCATCCTGGTCCTTCCTGAATGCCTACGATTCGTGCATGTTCCATGGCAGCCAGGGTTCTAATCCTTTCATCTTTAGTCATCATTCAACTTACTTTATTATTATTCTCTGTTTTTTATGCTAACAGGTCACAAAATCCCTTAAGACCTTGAATGGCAACACTACTAAGTACTAATCTGGACTTAGAAAAGGCTGATTTGTGTCTTTTGTCCTCAACGCAGAACTTTCTGGTGTAAAGTACTCTATGAGTCACCGTTGAGAGAAACTGTTACAAAAATGTCCTAGAGAGTGAACAGAGCAAAAACAGGAAAGGACCGAAGTTCAAATAAAATACTTCAGCTGAACTCGCACTGCATTTGCCATCTGTGCAACCATAAGCAAGTCAATTAACCACCCTCAAGTTTTCTAGCCCAGAGAATCAGGGCACTATAATTCCCAGCAGTACGTGTAACTTCTCAGACTGCAGAAATTCAGTACAAACCCTACCTTCTCCTTTCCCTGATCTTATTTCAGTAAGAAGACCCCAAGATAAATCTCAAAGGTTACATTGCTTAAGCCAAGGTGCACTCTGGAACAGAGCTATGGCTCTGCAGCTCCCACAGTAGCAGACCACATGAAGCCAGAGATTACCACGACACCCTAGCAGATAGCTGACTGCAGCAGTAGGGGAAGAGGCACAGTGAGCCCTCACATCACAGAACTCAGAACTCACAAACAGAACATACCCCAAAGGAAAAGGAGCCTAGGCAAATGAGTCTGACAACAGCTATTGAGATGGGAATGCCACCTTTCAAGCTCCACTAATGTTTAAAAAAAAAAAATCCTAAAAACTGAAAACAAAGTGATATAATTATTAATCTGACTTCACAATACAGTAGTTTGTACATCCTCAACAAGGTATGAATGATCTATGTGCTTTACCACAAGTCACTACAAAGCCAAGATTTAACTTCCTATGATAGTCTATAGTTACACTGAAGCCATCTTAGATACGATAAACTACAAAGTACATAAGCATGGTAATTTTGCTAGAAATCAAAATTTTAACATAGAAGGGACAAAGTCTAAACTAGACAAAATTTGTAATCTTAACTTGGAATTATAATTATCAACGTGAAACTATATTTGTCTTTCTTCAGAAAATAATAGTAATAATAACTTTTTTGTTATTTGTTTATTCAAAACATGATTTCTTTGTGTGTCCCTGGCTGTCCTGCAACTGGCTTTGCAGACCAGGCTGGCCTTGAACTCAGAGATCTACCTGCCTCTGCCTCCCAAGTGACCCCCACCACTGCCCAGTGTAATAACTTCTTTATAATGCAGAAATTATGATAATAATGGTAAGTAGCTTTAATAATAACAGTAAGTACCTTTAAGGCTCACAGTATGGTCTTATATCTTTCCACAGCCTTTGTGGTTCTCAGGTCTAGCACAGGCAATGTCCAAGATGAGCCTAGCACAGTTTGCTATAGCAGAAAGCAAGTAGCTATAAAAGCTAAGAACAAAATCTTGTCTACGGGACACAGGAGCCAGCATCAACAGAACCCCACTACACACACAAACATGCATAATTTCAGGATCAAAAGAACAATGTCCATATCTCATGCACACACACACACACACACACACACACACACACACACACACACACACACACGGGGGCTCCAGTAAAACAGAAAACAAATTAACTGTTATGTCCATTGCTAGAGACTACTGAGGCACCACTTCATCACTCTGGAAACAGATAATTAAAAGCAAAGAATTACACATATACTGATAAACTGTATTTCAGTATAACAATAGTCCTAGTAGATGGAATAAGGTCAGAGATGGAGGAAGCGGGTAAACAGTAATCAAGCATACTTTATACATGCATAGAATTCTTAAATAAGAATTTTTTTTTAAGTCTGTCAGGGTTGGCATACTGGTGCATGCCTATAACCCCAGCACTTAGATGGCAGAGACATTCTGATTTCTGAGAACTCAAAGCCAGCCTAGTCAACAGTGAGTTCTAAGCCAGCTAGTGATACATAGTGAGACTTTTCCTTAGAAAGAAAGAAAGAATAAAAGAAACGAAGAGAGAGAAGGGAGAGAGGGAGGGAAGGAAGTTAGGAAAGAAGGAAGTTAGGAAGGAAGGAAGGAAGGAAGGAAGGAAGGAAGGAAGGGAGGGAGGGAAGAAGGAAGGATGGAAGGACGGAAGGAAGGGAGAGAGGAAGGAAGGAAGAAATCTGGCTAAAGAATGCAGGAAGAAATTGGAACTTGCCATATTTCAACTCCTAAAAAAATTCTGTTAACTCCAGCATTGAGTATCCATGTATGATAAATCTCTAAGTTGGAAAAATAAGGAGCAAATTTAGTACCGGGCAAACATCATCATTGGTACTAAATAGTGTTACTTTAGGCATTGTTTTTACAAAAAGAAAACCGAACACTGTGGGTAGTTTGATGCAACATATATCTAATCAAGACCTAGAAAAAATGGCAAATCAGCAAAATCTGGAACATGGTGCATTCAATAGGGTAGTCACTCTGAGGTCTCTAATGATGTGTAGAGTGAGAAGGAAGTGGAAGTGTTCTTCAACAGTCATTACAACCAAGCATGGGCATTCTCCCACTTCGAACCTGATTCAGTTCGTAACTCCCCCAGAAAATATGTACTTTAAGCAATCAACAAATCTAGACTGGCATCACATATTAGAAATTAAGTGTTGCTAATTAAAGTTTGTTAACATGGTAGTGTGTAGTAGTGAAACTGGCTTAAAGAATACGCCTTGTAAAATGAGGTGTGGTGGCACACACCTTTAATCCCAGCACTCAGGAGGCAGAGGCAGAGGATCTCTGAGTTTGAGGCCAGCCTGGTCTACAAAGTGAACCCAGGACAGCCAAGGCTACACAGAGAATCCCTGTCTCGGAAAAAAAAAAAAAAAGAATATGTCTTGTTTGTGATACAGCCTCAAGTATTTACAAATGAAACAGCATGGTGTCTAGGAATACTTTTACAATAGTCAAACAAGAAAAAAATTGTATGTGAGATACAAAGCAAATATAAAATGCAGATGGTTAAAGCTAGTGATGGAGGAGGTCACAGTAGTCTCTGTTTTGTGGACTGAAAATTTTTATAATAAAAGGTTAAACATAAACTAGTAAAGAAAACAAAACAGTGAGCTCTAAAGTGTAATTTCTAGCCGGAACCCTGGTGCAATAAATGTGGACAAGAGGTCTGCCGTCAAGCAGGGTCACTTTCTGTCAGACAGGGGAGGAGACCCTCCATTTATTCCATCTGCCTGAGGTGACACACATGAGGCAGACAGTGTCTAGGACATGAGGACCAAAGGCGGGGGGCGGGGAGGGGGGGAATGTGGAATCACCATTAATACTAAATATAGTGTTAGTTTAAGATGATACCAAAGGCGCCTGAATAGTTCTTTGTGTAAAAGCTAAAAGCTGTATGTATTTTCTGTTGAAATATATTTCATTTTCAAATCCACTTTAACACAGATACAAACCACCTATAAATAACCACTTCACCTCTTTGGAAACGAATAAGCACAAACACTGAGACGCTAATAAACACAAAAAGGGTTTCAAAACACAATTGAAAGTCCACACATTGTTCTTTAATTACACTTCACTAACCACGGGCTAGAGCAACAACAGCTCAGCAGGTAGGAGCACTGGCTCTCCTTCCAGGGGAGAGACCTGGGTTAAACTCCCAGCACCCGCATGGCAGCTCACCACTGTCTGTAACCACAGGTCTGCGGGATCCAGCACCTGCATGCAGCTCACCACTGTCTGTAACCACAGGTCTGCGGGATCCAGCACCTGCATGCAGCTCACCACTGTCTGTAACCACAGGTCTGCGGGATCCAGCACCTGCATGGCAGCTCACCACTGTCTGTAACCACAGGTCTGCGGGATCCAGCACCTGCATGCAGCTCACCACTGTCTGTAACCACAGGTCTGCGGGATCCAGCGCCCGCATGCAGCTCACCACTGTCTGTAACCACAGGTCTGCGGGATCCAGCACCTGCATGCAGCTCACCGCTGTCTGTAACCACAGGTCTGCAGGATCCAGCACCTGCATGCAGCTCACCACTGTCTGTAACCACAGGTCTGCGGGATCCAGCACCAGCTTCTGACCTCCACAGCATCTGATATGAATGTGGTGTACATACATGTATGCAAAACATTCATATACAAAAATAAGTTAAATGTATTAAGACACTTATTACCCAACTGTTATCAAAGTTTTACTTATAATCCTTCATAGTTAGTGCTAAACTTATATTTTCTTTAAAAATAAAGGTCCAGAGATACAGATGACCAACAGTGTTTGCCTAGGATGCCTGAAACCCTAGGTTGTATCTCCAGTACTTTAATGAAAAAAAGGAAACATGAAAGAAAGTATCTAACTAACAGAAAATCTAATAGACATACATACAGAGCAATATCCTTCTCTTTTCCACTTAACAGTTAAGATATATTTCTCTAATTTCTAAACAAAATCAGGTGAATGTTCATATTATACTTCATGTTTTATATAAAACATCCCTTTTACAAGTAAAAATTATACTGAAGTCTAGAGAGCTGAGGCAACTGATAAATTTTTCCTTTCACTTTTAATCAGGCTTCTTGTTGTAAGAGCTCAGCAGACAGTGACGCGAGACACTGTCTCCCGACTTCAGCTCACCTTTGCAGTTCCACAAGGGACACCATGTCAAGACTGTTCAGCTTTTTTGATGAGTGCTGCGTGGGTAACTAATGTGTAAATGCAGATACGTATAGAAAGCAGTTTTGACAGTGATGTATTGCAACTGGTTCCAGATGTCGGTAAGGGACGCTTGGCCAGGCATCTGGGGCTCCGCAGAGCAGTGCCAGAGCCACACCAGTCCTCAAGGCAGGGCGCTGCAATTCTCTCATTAGAATCTTCTTTAAATTCTTACTGTACTCCTCTCAAAACAATACAAGTTATTTCTGCTGTGATGGTCAAGTTTTAAACATAAAGAGTGTTTGGCTCTCTAAGGTAAACTTCAGTATTAAAAATGAGTGCATACTCATCTGCTATAACGAGACTTTTAAGTAAATTATATCAAAATCTCAGTATGCACAAAAATTTAAGCAGGCCTTGACTAGAAAAGTAAATGTTGAGTTACTCACACAGATTGGAATTCCTAAAGAGAACCAACACAATACATCTATCAGAATAATTTTAAGTTAGATCATCAAGTTTACTTTCTCGCCTGTTGCTGTCTACAAGCTTGACAGCTGTGTGTCACAGGCTATGCCAGATGCACAGATTTTAAGAACTAGATGAATTCTGAAATGACCTATTTTCAGAACACAATCCTGAGAAAAAGAACTGACAAGCATGTGCATAAGTGAAATGTCTGATCCATGAACTAATGAAATGCAAAAAGGTGCCTGAGAGTTTCAAAGTGAAAATACATTATTACAGTCGTGCAATGAACGGCCTCAAACCTTTAAAATTGATAAAGCTGCATTTCCTACATGAAAAATGTTGTAGCACAGCTCCGACATAAGCATTTGGCCTGATGGGAATTCTTTAAAACAACCTGTCTGTCTCCCTCTTCTTTCAGTACCCAACTCCCAGCTCCAATCAAAAGCAGTTCTCAAGGGATCACCTACAGCTGCATGCTCGCCATGTGGTTTTGATATAAGGCATTTCTCCCTGATCAAGGGGACTGCAGAAAGCATGTGTTCTATTTACCCTAGAACAAAGAAGGTGACTTACACTCCGATTTTCACCGCCAATGAAAGGTTTGAAAATACTTTAATAGAAATGCAGGCAAGCAAGACCATCTGCATGTTTAGAACAGTGTTTTCTTTTACTTTCTAATAAGCTGAATACACTGAATATTCTAAATATATCATAAAAGTCTTAATCTGCGAGAGAGGGGGGAGGCCTTGTGGCCGTTAACTTCCTGTTATGAATAAATTGTCTCACTATAGCCCAAAGTCAGTGTCTGGTCTGGTACAACTTAATGCTGATCAATGTTTGAGCCATTTGTATAGTTAACCAGTCACAGAGCAAATATATTTCTAACCTTGTATTTAAATCACCAACCAGCAAAATTCCTAACTGGCTTAGAATACACTGAAGATGGTATTCAGACCTCTGCTCTGTGGTGTTCACACATTTATCCCATTACAGGCTTCGTTATGACTAATCTCCGCTGACTGGGGTTTAGTCAGATGCCAAACATTACAATTTTGATTGCTACAGAGCCACTGGTTTCTAACTGTTTTCCCGACTCTGGCCCACACCCCCTGGAAATACTTTTTTTTTTCCTCCTTGTTTCATTTTTGGGGAGGTTGCTTGTTTGTTTATTGTTGTTTGGGGTTGGTGTTTGTTTGTTTGTTTGTTTGTTTCAAGACAGGGTTTCTCTATTTTAGCCCTGGCTGCCCTTGAACTCACTCTGTAGACCAGGCTGGTGTGGAACTCACAGAGATCCACCTGCCTCTGCCTCCTGAGTGATGGGATTAAAGGTGTGCGCCACCACTGCCCAGCTGGAGATACACTCTTAATAAACTACTAACTCTTCTTAATAAGCATACATGTATGTGTTTGAAATGATTTCTAAACTATTAATTACTCTGAAATTTGAAAAGCCTTGTCTAGGTAATAGAATACATGGGCCACATGGGCCACATGCGCCACATGGGCCACATGGGCCCGGGGCCAGCTATGGATATGCCCAACACAAAATCATAAACTAACTTAGAGAGACTTTTGTTGCTGTTGTTGCTCAAGTGAGTGGTCATGGTGTCATTTCTCACAAGATACACCTCACACAACTTAGATTTGGAAGGTCAAAAAATAAAATCCTTACCTGCTGAATATATGTAAATATATTTAACAAAATTATTTTTGTATCTATCTTGTCAGTTTATTAATACCCCAAATAAGTCCTAACATCAAAAGCACTTACCCACAAAACTATTCAAAACAGAACACAAATTGCTTATAGGCAACAAGTTGTAATTTTACTAACAACAACTACCTATACCTAACAGTTAAGACACAGGGGACTGAGTTTAGAATAAGGATATGGGAAAGGAGGAAGATTCTGGTTCTTGAAAAATAAGTCCTTCCAAAACCACGATCTGTGGCAAATAAATATTGGTGCCAATGGCAATGTACAACTACTCTGAAAGCAACTTGGGAACACCAAGAAAAGATAGGTATTATACTCCTTAGCCTTACTCATGGCTCCACATCGTGGAAAAAAGTCTTCTCTGATGACAAGAATATTGTTCTACTTGGGTTTATGTTGCTGTGATAAGGACTATGAACAAAAGCAACTAGGACAGTGCAGGGTTTGTCCAGTTTGCCATTATAGTCCATTATGAAGGAAGTCAGGGCAGGATCTCAAGGCCCACCCACATCAATCATCAATCAAGAAAATAACCATACACTCGCCTACAGATCACTCTTATGGAGGCATTTGTCAATTGACATTCTTTTGTATTGTTACAAAAAAAAGCAAACAAACAAACAAACAAACAAAAAAGGCCAAATGTGGTACAGATGAATTTATTTTTGTTTGTCTGGAGGGTGCTATAATGTTTTGTCTTGTATGTTTAAGATTTGTTTTATGTGTATGAGTGGTTTGCCTCCATGCATGTATATGGCCATGTGTGTGCCTGGTGCCTGCAGAGGTCAGAGGAAAGTATTAGATGCCCTGGAACTGGTGTTATGGATTGTTTTGAGCCCCAAGTATATTTGTTATAGCAAAATGTCAAAGTGTACATTCTTATTAGTACAGTGACTAGGAGCCCCATCTGCACACAGAATACTACAAAGCAATTAAGACAAATGATATTAATCCACAGATAGTAAGCCGAATACACTTGGGGGAAATGGTGAGTACAAAAAACAGGCTAGAAAAAGATGTGTACAATATGTTGTGTTTTCTATATATTATGTCAAAGTACATGTGGAAACATTTGAAGTGCACATGAAAAGGTTACATACCAACTACAGGACAGGCACTCATTTTGTATGAGCAGGAAAGCTAGTGATCTGAAGGGAATACTCAACCACATGTAATTTGGGGCTTTCTTATTATTTTTGTCTTTTATTATCATTCTTGTTAGTTTTTTGTTTACAGTGTTATAAATTGAGCTTACAGCCTTATGCATGCTAGGCAAGAATTCTACTTTTTTCTTTTCTTTTCCTTTTTTTTTTTTTTAAATGAGGTCTAAGTTGCCCAGGTAGGCTTTGAATTTGCAAACCTTAGCCTCCCAAATACTTGGAATTACAGTCCAAGCTTATAATGAAATATTAGAGAAATAAATATATAAAGCAATATAGCAAAATATCAATATTCATTTAATTTAACAGGAATATGGATAACTGTGTTTAAAACAGTTCACAACCAAAAGTTAAAATAAATAAGTTCCACATGTCCCGGTGACCTCATTTCAGACTAAACAATCAACATCTCATTCAAATACATCTTTGTGCACAGTATAATTTTGTTAGGTTGGAACTGTGCTCATAATTGCTGAGGGTCAGAATAATCTCTTCTAGTCAAGTCTTCACACAGGAAGTTGAACTGACTAAGGACTTAGTGCTAACATCACTCTCACTATGTTTCTGCAGCATTCCTAAGATATTTTCAATGTAAAAAAAAAAATCCCCCGCTCTCTAATGACCCAACACTAATCAATGAATATTCCAGACAAGCTTACAATAACTATACATAAGGGTTTTTTTTTAACGTTTTTTTACATTTACATTGTGTGTGCAAGAGAGAGTGTGTGTGTGTCTGTGTGTGTCCAACTTACAGGAGTCAATCTTCTATAATATGGGTTTGGGAAACTGAACTCAGAACTTCAGGGCTTGGCAGCAAGCACCTTTATTTACACAGTGAGTCATCTCACCAGTCCATCACTATGCCCTTTAAACAATTTGCACATTAAAATAAGGTGTTTTTTTTTTAACAAATAAAGAATCCTTTATATATGAAGGAATTGAGCAATAAAAGCTGTAAGTAACTCCACTGCATTTTCTGTACTATATTCAATTCCAACAGTTTTCTCCGGGAAATAATGTTCTAACTTTGAAAATGAGTTAATATTAATGTTATTTGCCTTTCTCATTCAAAGATGCTGTGCAAAAAAACTTAACTGACTGAAAACTGCCACCCACAGCTAACATTTAGAAAGAGTTTTCCAACGCAAAATAAAATACGTTTCCAGAATCCTCTAGGAAAAATCCCCAAATTAGATGCCAAAACTAAGGAAAGCTACATTAAGCTTGGTGATATCACAACTATGGAGGATGCCGTAAAACGCAAACCCAGAGAGCAGACATGTGTTACTAGCTCCAGCAAAAGCAACAGTGACACTTCCTAGTAAGCAGCTTTCAAGAGTGTCCCATGGTCACCTCATGAAGGCATCTCCTGAAGGCCACTTCAGGTCTTCAAGGGCAACCTGAGGAATTTCATACTATTATAAAGACTCAGCTTGCCCTTTTTGCTCTCATTTGCTCATGTATACCATGAACACTGTAGGAGGTGATATAAATTATGATATCATTATAGAACAAAATGTAAACAGACATGAGAATCAAACTATAGAAGCCAGACAGAAGAGAGATTTGAAAAAAACATAATATTCTTTTAGCTGTTTATATTTTGGAAAACACCATTTTCCATTTTCTAAGTACTATTTAAATCACCATTCAATTCTTTACTACTATTCCTTTAGAATTAACTAGTAATTTTTTTTATTATTTCTAACGTAGCAAATACCAACAGATATAATCAGCGTTCCCAAAGGCTCTCTGAGGTTCTCAGTAATCTTTAATGATCCCATGCAAAGCGCATTAAAACAAAAAGTTTGCAGACCAGTGACCTAAATCACTAAACTGATGATGAGAACTGAATGACCAGTGTCCTGCACTCCTTACTGTGCCAACAGTAGGCCCAGACACTGAGTCACCACTGCTGCTACACAACTACAGAGGGCCACCAGAATGGGGGGGGGGGGCATTCGGAGGGATTTTCATTTTGTAGTAAGCAATAAATAGGATGGGTGAGAGACAAAAAAAATCCTTGGCCAAACTGAACTATCATACAGGCTTGTAGTATAACAGGTCCTTGTATTACCTAGAAACTTCTTTACAGACTGAGAAGGCCTAGGAGTAGAATTAAATCCACCCAGCGAATGACTAGAGTTCTCCTGGCCTTGCAGACGCCCAAGTGCCCACAGCACAACCCTTTTGTTCTAACAGTCACTCTCCATCCTTAAGCAGGCACACTGCCCTGGAACACAGAATCCATGAAGCACAGTGGAACAGCAGACTGGGAAGGGTCTTAAGCAATCAAGACCCAGCACACCTCACAAGTACCGAGTACAGACCAACAGGGACGGAGACAGGGCACACCGCCCCGCAGTTTTCGCACTGGTGCCCCATGCTTCTTCCACATAAAACTGATTCCCTGCCTTGGTTTCCTTATGTCTCATCAAAATTCTTGGTCTACCTGTCTCTAACCAAGTTACCACTAAATTTTTAAGTGTTTTCTCTTGGAACAACTGTTTGTTCTCTTAATAATTATTTTCCAGATTCTAAACATCAAAATAAAAACATATTGGACCCCTTTGAATATTAACAAATTAATTTTTAAAAGACACTCTACCCAAAGTAGGTACCCCAGAATGCTTATCTGGGGCACTACTGGATTATCTCCTCAGAAATAACCTGACATGCCAAATTCTTCTTCAGTTTAGCACAAAAGACATTAATACTGTCACCAGAATAAAATTTATTCTTTCCTTTAAAAGGTCCATATGATTATCATTATATATGTTAAGCTGGGTCTTTTTTAAGTTATTTTTCTTCCGGAATTCATATGAAAGCAGAAGCTACTGTTACTATGGTAATGCGCTGATGAAGAGAAAACACAGAATTGTACTGAACCTGCTCTCTGCACAACATCTATAGGAGTGAAAGTCAAATAATGCATCAACAACAGCTTCACCATCTAGTTCTGACAGCTCCTTAGTGATGGTCTTGGTTGGTTGGTTGGTTTTGTTGTTGGCTGGTCAGTTTTGGTTTTGGGTGGGGGCAGTTTGAGACAGGGTCTCTCTGTGTAACCTTCATTGTCCTAGACTTGCTTTGTACATCGCTGGCCTTGAACTCAGTGATCTGCTTGCCTCTGCCTCTCAAGTGCTAGGATTTGTTTTGTTTTGTTTTTTAATTAATTTATTCTTGTTACATCTCACTGGTTATCCCATCCCTTGTATCCTCCCATTCTTCCCTCCCTCCCATTTTCCCCTTATTCCCCTCCCCTATGACTGTTAGGATTTGTTTTTTTAAAGCTTGGTGACTAAGATAATTTGAAAATATTTCTAATCAGCAGCAATAGCCATTATTTTGCTGCGAGGACAAAGAAATAGTCACTTCTACTCTTCCCAGTGCTATATTTCTGCACTTAAAGCCGACAGAGCACCACACGCCGCCACGCGCCACATACAAGAAGAACGCTTGCTAAATGAGCTAACATACACAGTGGAGTGGAAGCCATGAACGGTAGGGTACCAGCAGAAATGTATATTTTTCTGCATCAGCAAAAACAAACACACGAATGCATACTGAATTTAAACAACTGGCCAAGCACGATGAAGACCTGTAAGACAGGAAGATCAGGAGTTCCAGACTAGCCTGGATGACGTAAGACAGTAAGTATCCCACACACTGATGAGAGAATCCCACAACACAACTACTACATCAAGTGTACTTTGTAACATCAAGTGCCAAGTTAGGGTTGAAAATATGATAATATTTAACAAAAACTCCAATATAATCAAACACAAGGTTAAACTGAGTCTCCATGTTAAAGTACTGGAAAAGATGAAAAAAGCTCTATGTAGTTCATACATTTTATGGCCATTCTACTGTGGTTAAATTATAATCTACTTTTAATTCAAAAGTGCCTTTTCCTTTAGAACTTTTTCTAAACAACCAATTATTCATAACTTTTTTTTTAAGTAGTGTACATGATAACACACAGCTTTAATCCCATTCTGAACACAGAGGCAGGAGGATCGCTGTGAGTTCATGGCCAACCTGGTCTGAACAATAAGTTCCAGGGCAGCCAGGGTTATAGAAGATACTCTTTCAAAAAATAAAAATGTGACCAGTATGGACTGAATGCAGT
>NC_140491.1:72089002-72136502 GCF_964271855.1 Acomys minous
TTTACACATTCTTAAATGAGCTGTGATATATAGTGGCACTATAAAAAGTTATCATTTATTGGTAATGAAAGGTAAAAATTAACCACCTATTCAATGAATTTTACCTCTTCAGAAGGCTTTAAAGTTGAATGCAGCTTTTGAAATTTATAGTAACTCATGACTTTTAACCCACTATTTTCAATATTTCCTCTGTAAGTTACAAAATTAATACAACCTCCACTATGATTACTTTTATGGATTAGTATAAAATAAAATTTCATCGTGTGTTCTTCCTTGGAGCAACTGTGGTTGTAGTCTCTTTTTTTTTCCCAATACTACTAAAAAGAGAATGAACTAAACCTCAATTTGTACAATTTTTTAGTTGTTATTCACAATTATATTTCAAAGCCAAACTAAGTATACAAATAGAAACCAGGTGAGAATAAACAAATGTCGCCGTTGTCCCCCCATAATAATAGCACATAATAGAGGCAAAGGCAAGCCAGACTCATGTCTTGGCAATTTTATGCAGACTGTCGCTAGCATTAACTGTACCTAGGTGTCTTGTATCAAGCAGATCAGGGTTCTATCACTGTCTTCTGTCAAATGCAGGTGCTCCACTGCAGCTTGTCAAGGCAGCCTGTCTGGATCTTCACACGTCAGACAGAATCACAGCACTTGGTGTTTTGGTCTGTTGACAGCAATTTATTTTGATGTGTTGTCACAATATGGAATTCTTCGATGCTCTGCACCATGGTGCCAATAAGTCTTACTATACTTTTTCTACTACCAGATGCTTCAGGTTTAGTAAAGAGAAAGAGCCAAGTTTTCAATTCTTTCTCTTAAGCTTTTCGCAGGGGCAAGAAACAGCAATGACTGGCTATAGTTTAAAATTAATCTTCAAATGAGATCATCAATTAAGTGAGAGGAGAGACAGGAGCATATTTGAGACTTTTTAAATGCCTTTCAGTAATCCTCTAAATAGCTGGTGTAAAGTGGGAAAGAGCTCTGAGTGGAAGCAGAACAGAATGTCTTGAGACTTTCTCTAATCCCTCGCTCACCTTAACACAGTGAGCCAACAGCAGAGTGCAGCAGCAGCAGCAGCAGCCAGCACACTGGGACAGGCAGCACGACCTTTCGAATAGAGCATCATAAGACTAACCGGCAGCTCAGGCTGCTGACCGGCCTGGCTGGCTAGTGTCTCCACTGCTCCACAGTACTTATTTCAAATAGAGAAAAGCCTCACCTAGGCCTACTGGAGACATCTATTTTGCAGGCATCAGGAGTGCAAGCAATTGAGATAATGAAAGGAAATCAATTTTTTCAAAATTCACTTTCCAGAAACTTGCAGAAATCCTCCAAGAATATGAAATATAATTCACACATGAAATACAAACACAGCTAATTACCCAGGTGTGGCAGTACACACGTGTCAACCCAGCATTCGGGAGACTAATACAAGAACATCACAAGCCCAAGGCTAGGTTGGGATATATTAGAGGCTGTCTGAAACAAAACAGCAGCTAAAGTGCCCGGACATTTAATACTTATCAAAAATAAATGCAAAGAGGTCTTTAATCTTGTGCTTACTCTATATCATATTCTAAGTCTTCACAGTAAGAGTTTCAATCTACTAAGTAGACAGTAATAATAGAAGAGTTTTTACACATAAACGCTGAGGGCGGGGCCAGATACACTGACATCCACTCACATGCCCAGCTTCACATCTACGTTTCTCTTACAATTAGAAACACCAAGAGCATTCCTGTTCCCACAGTTACTTTATTACAGCTCAGCTCAGAAATCCTTAAACAAATAAGAAACATCGCCTTGAAAAAATTTTAAACCGAAACATTAGTTTTAGATTTAGAATTATGTAAGAAAATAAGATTAAAAATAATTCTCCACAAATGTGTACTACAGAAGTTCATGAGCAGTATATGCCATAGGCCCCCAAAAATAAAATTCTTCTTTGCAAAAAGTAAACTCTGATTCTGAGCTCAAAGCGCCAAGCACAGCTAGCGCACCAAGCTCTACCTTCATAACTATAAGTAACTGTGCCCATGAGTAGAGACACCAGTAATATTTATTATCTACAGCTGCTGCAGTTTTCTTCATTGGAACTTATCTCCAAGGAGTTCCACTACAATTTTTTAATCTAACAATCTTTACATCTTCTCCATTGAGGCAAGTGGGTAGTAAAGCAGATGGTGGGTTTTGTTGTTGTTGTTTTGTTTTGTTTTTTATTTTGTAGAACAAGTAAGAAATAAGATTTTACTAAGCTGGAATCAAAACTGAACAAACTCCTAAACTTAAATGACTCTTATTAAATTACACTTTGTGAATCCTTAAATTAAACAGGGTGGACAATTTGTAAAATTCTGGGAAGTCCCATGCACGAAGTACACCACACATGATGCAACTCAGAGGTTATACAATACAACAAATCTGTACTTAAAGACAGCCTCAAAGAAAATTACTCTATGTACAACATGGTCATGTGTACATAGAGGAAGACATGTGTCCTTCCGCAGAAGGCATCATGCCTTTATCTACGCATCTGTAAGTAGAAGCCTCTCGCTACACATTGTCACATCTATCTTTTAGTCCACCTCCACGATCTCTAGGAAACAGCTTTGAGTAGTGTGGGAACATGAGCAAACATATTCAGTCAAGATTTTGTAACCGTTTGATTTTTATCTAATAAATGTAACAAGCAAAGAAAAAAGCATGTTAGCATGTACTGTATCCAAACTCTGTGCATCGCATACACTTTAAGAAACAAGTCACACTGGGTATGACGCAGTTCTGTGTTACAGCCTGCTCTTTGTATGCATGAAGCCCTGGGTTTACTCAGCACTAAAAGGAAGGGGAGGGGGAGCGAAAGAAACTAATCACACCAGGGTAGTAAGTTACCTACATGCGGACTGGTGATACTAAGAAACAACAGTAATAAGAACACTGGAGCCAGGCGTAGTGGTGCACACCTTTAATCCCTGCACTCGGGAGGCAGAGGCAGGAGGATCGCTGTGAGTTCGAGGCCAGCCTGATCTACAAAACGACTCCAGGACAGCCAAGGCTACAAAGAGAAACCCTGTCTCAAAAAACCTTAAAAAAACAAAAAACAAAAAAAGAATATTGGAGATAAGGAGCAAGAATGGGAAGCAATCAAAAAGTATGGATCCAAAGAGCCTCATAGGTAATCACAATGCTCTACACCCGCAATCCCAGGAAACGGGAGGTTTTAAATTGACTGATTAATTGATTTAATGTATATGACACTTTGTCTGCATGTATATCTGCACACCAGAAGACAGCATCAGACCACTGTGAGCTGTGATGTGTGTGCTAGCAATTGAACTCAGGACCTTTGGAAGAGCAGCGAATACTTTTAACTACTGGGCCATCTCTCCAGGCAAAGACCAGGAATTATAATACCAGCCCGAGTTACATAGTGTTTGAGGCCACTCTGAGTAACATGAAACCCATCTCAAAGATTAAAATGGCTTCAGGGCAATTTTAATAGTACTATTCATAGTGGTACATGCATTTGTGAGGCCAGCCTAGACTGTCCAAAATAAAAAAAATAAGATAAAACCTACACATGCCTAATGAAAACACAATGAAAGCCCAGTTCTCTCCAAAATTAGTCAGAAAAGGTCAGTCTAGAAAATGAGACATAAGTCAACAAAATAATAAAAACATTAAACTAGGTGTATTAAAGAAGATACAGAACAAAGATAATGAAATCTTTAAATCACAAAGATAATGAAACTGATTTAAAAGTCAAAAGCTCAGTGAAAAATATTATGACTATATATAGCCACATATACGATACACACACATACATACACACACACGCATACATTCACACACACACACATAATATACGTACTGACTATAAACATTTTTCAAAGATTTATTTATACACATACATATATTTATTTACACATATACAGTGTTCTGCCGGCCAGAAGAGGGCACAAGATCTCATTATAGATGGTCGTGAGCCACCATGTGGTTGCTGGGAATTGAACTCAGGACCTCTGGAAGAGCAGACAATGCTCTCAATCTCTGAGCCATCTCTCCAGCCCAATTATAAACATTTTATGACTTGTGTTATAAAATAACCTACATAGAAGTAAAAATATTAACAAAATTAGAGAATAAACGAAGGAGGTAGGAAATAAAAAACTGAGCCCCTTGCCATAGAAATGCCTTGGCCATAGTTCTACAGTGTTAGAGCATAAGAGCCAGGGCAGTATAGGCTCAATATTCTTAACAAACATACTTTATTACGAACTCATTAACCAAGCATGCGTCACTTATAACCCGGCTAACTGAAACAACAGGAAAAGAGGATTAAAGAATACAATAACGAAACCATAAGCATATCAGTTCCGAGGAACGATTCTCCTGGCGTAGTCAGCAGGATTTCTTCTGCTGGAACCTGGAGCAACCAGAACCTCAGCAGGAGCCGGTGCCCCGAAGCCTTCCCTCGAGCGGTTCTCTCTAGGAGCATCTCAAAGTGGAGCGATGAACAGCCAAAACTATCCCAAGTCTCCAGAAGCCCCGCCTCTTGTTTCTGGCTCACTTATATATCTCCTCCCAGAGTCTGCTCACGGATCTTTTCAGCTGGCAACAATCAAGCTTCCGCACGAGGTGGTTTGCCTTCTAGTGGATTAACCTCACCTGTTCTCTCACAAGACCATTCCCCAGCCCACACTTGGGATCATAACAAAAACAGGTTTATCTCTTCTTCAGGACAGCAGGAATCTGAACCCAACTAAAGCAGTATAAAGGGTGTGGGGAGCAATCTGGACTAGGACTAGAAGACCTGGGCCTGGACGTCTGTCTCAGCTCCACGATTGTGGCCTTCAGTGCAACCCTTTTCTTCTAAGCTCCAGTCTCCTGACGTATAAAGCAAGAGTAATATGCCTCAGCTAAGCCAGGCTTTGCAGGCTTTAATCCCAGCACTTGGAGGCACAGAAAGACAAACTCTGTGAGTGTGAAGCTAGCTAGTCTATATAGTGAGACCCTGTCCTTTAAATAAATAATAAATAATTTTTTAAAAGGCCCACCTACACCAAAGGCTGTTATGAGAATTAATTCAATTAGGCAAAAGCAAGGTGCTGGAGAGATGGTAGGAGCACTTGCTGTTCTCTCAGAGGACCTGAGTTCACGTCACATCAGGCTCAAAGCCACCTGTTAACTCCAGGTCCAGGCCACGTGAGGAAGTGGCATGGGAGAGCCATTCTCTCCTACGTCCACATCCACACAGAGACATATGAATTTTAAAAACCTAAATACTTAAAACATTAAAAGGACTATGCAAATGTTCAAGAGTTTAAGGTGGCTGAAAGCCAACTAGCACCCCTGGATCTTCGGGGTGAGGAGCAAACAGTGCTTCCCTCCATCCTCCAGTGTCCCCCCCCAGTCCCCACAGGTAAGACAGTAGAGGGCTTAAACCCGCTGAGAAGAAGGGGCTGCCAGACGCCAGACTCTCCTCACACATTTCCAGAACACAAACTGAAGTGGAGGTGCTCTACATCCACCATCCGCAAGCGTGTCACAGAGGAGAAGGCTGAGACTCCTGGGAAGGACTGCCCTAGAATTAGCGCCCCTTTCCCCGCCAAGCCTGGCCTTTCCAAGCTTGAACAGAGTGGCAGCAGGAAAGGGAACCATGAATTAAAACAAAGTGTGATTAACACCTGAGCCATTTGCCCGTTTCCTGCACCTTTCACACACGGACCGCTCACTGCAGGATAAAAATATGCTTCAGAAATAATTAAAATACAAAATTTGAAGTGCAACAGATGCTTCGTAATGAAACTGGAAAAAACACAGTACGTTGGTGCAATCAAAACTAGAAAGGTCACCTGTAGCAGAACTGGAAACAAGACAAAACAAAGAGAAAAAGAAAGCAAGAGCCCATGAGCAAAACAACCTACCGTGAAAAAAACTGTGCATACAGTTACATTTTACAATTACTGAAAATCAGTGAAAAACTAGCAGAAAAATTAAAGCTGGAAGATGAAATGCAGTGTCCCTTGAAAAGATTATAGGAAGGAGTTATAGCAGAGTCTACAGGAAAGAGGAAGAGGCTATGGGCAAGAGGGATAGCAAGAGGCTACAGAATTTTAATTTTCCATTTGCTGGAGGGGAATATTTTCATAACTTAAGGCGATCTGCTAACTAGTTGAAAAGATTCTTTTTTGGAATAGATTGATCCAGAAAGTTCACCTGGGGTACATAATATCTCACGACTTGGTAAGAGATCTGTTGGCTTTTCAAAAAAAAAATGTACATAATTCTTCAGACGGTGAGGAAGTCATCGCCCTATGCCACAGTAAGGGAAAGGAGTGAAACTGAGAAGTAAGGAAGCCTTTCAGCATTCTGATAAAAGATGAGCTAGCAAAGAGGGGCTGTAATTTCCTAGGCCCTCAGGCTGAAGAATGACATTTTCACTTCATCCTGTTCTGGAAGTTGCTAATCAGTGTGAAGGTGGATGGCTTAATCATATATTGACCACATTAATATCTCTGAGAAGGGCGAGCAATCAGATAGGCTCTGATTTGAAACTTTCATAATGAAAGTAAAAAGAAATGCCAAGCTGATAGCCACCCGGGCCTCTGTAGAGAGGTAAAAGGCCACACAGCATGATCAGTTAGACTTTCATCTGGTACTGTTCAATAATCATGAATGCTACCCACTGGACTAAGGGCAGCAGCTTCCATTTCTGTTCCAGAAAATAAGCTGTTCTCTAGGTTACCTGCAGGCAATTAGAAATGCCTCTACCTGAGAAATGGCAGCATCTTCAGGCATTTTCTACTGAAATAATTCAGAGGACAAAAATCTTTGGATCCAAATAAGTTACAATACTCATCTCAACTAAAACAACACAAATTAGAAATATCTGGTTCCATTCTAGACTTGAAAAAAACACTTCCGTACTCAAAAAAAAAAGGCAAGTGCAAGTCTATAAACTTCAAGTTAACAACAGTAGAAACAACCTCAAACCCACCATAACTGGGAGAATATGAGAGTGTCTGACAAGAGGATAATCTTTATAAATTTCCAGTCTAAGACCACTACTGACTGACACATCTGCCTTGGTTGTTGGCCTCGTTTACAGTGCTGTCCAAAAGAACCACATATAAACTAATTAGTCTAGATTTCCAGTAGCCAATTTTTAAGAATCAATCAATAAATAAATAAAAATGAATTTTAATATATTTAATATAATATACTGAAAACATCATTTTAATAGTATTTTAAGGATTCTTAAAAGATTTTTGTACATTCTTTCTGTAATCTTCAAATTTTTGAGTGTTCTTATACTATAACATTTAAAGACACATATATTTTACATTGACAACTTCTTAATTCAAAGAAGCCACATTTAAGTATGCAGGGCACGACCACAAACTGATTTGAGAAGTCTTCTCAATTGATAGATATGGCTTCCTGCAGCAAAGAACTCAGCTGCCACTCATTCCCTGCCAGTCACCTTCTTAGTCTGCCTTACGTTCTGCCGACTGGATTAGTGGGATGAGCACACTTGTTCGCCTCTGCCCCTTGATGAAACCACCCTACAAAAACAGTAAAGGCAAAGCACACGGGATGCTAGAGCCAGGCCATGGCAACAGTCAAGAGCTCCACTCGACTTCAGGACATCAGAAGGCAGGCTTTCAGACCTCTGGGACCTGCTCTCCTGCTCCTGACACAATAAAATGGCAGGCAGCTCTCATGAACAACATAACCTGGATAGAGATGAAGACCTGACTGCTAGATAAGCTCCACGCCAGCCCACTAGGTCTCATCCTACGACAAAGTCTACTAAAACCAACAAAACCGTGTGTGTGTGTGTGTGTGTGTGTGTGTGTGTGTGTGTAAACGGATGTATGCATATGTGTATGCACATATATATGTATACTTAATTTTCACTGGGTGCCTCAAACTTAAATATTCTCTCTTTTGCAAGCATTTCCTGAGAGACTGACATGTCTAACAGCAAACAAAACCTGCATGCTATGAGTTAGAATTAGGGCCGAGCATGGTGGCACACACCTTTAATGCCAGCATTCGGGAGGCAGAGGCAGGTGGATCGCTGCGAGTTCAAGGCCAGCCTGGACTACAAAGTGAGATCAGGATAGGCAAGGCTACACAGAGAAACCCTGTCTCGAACCCCTCCCCCCCAAAAAGAGTTAAGAATTAGAAAAGAAACAGCCATAAAACAGGAAAGGGGACAGGGTCTATGAGGAAGGGGAGAAGAGTGGGCAACAGCCTCTCACGACAGATTTTGGCCAAGACATGAAAGAAAAGGAGAGCGAGCTCCTCAGAAGCCCAGGCAGATACTGTTCAAGCAGTAGGAGCCAGGAAGGAAGAGCACACCACGGCACCTGAAGGAGATAAACTTAGCTTCCTGCAGCACCAGAGGCCTGCTAGCAGGAGTGAAGGCGTAGCAGGGTGATGAAGGCATGACGTGGACCAGAGCACATGGACCTTGCACATCCTACATGCATAGTCACCCACAAGAACAATGACATCAGACAACCCATATATTAATAGATTCGGAAGTGCCGTCGTGGTGTGTGCCTTTGATGCCAGCACCTGGGAGACAGAGGCAGGCAAATCTCTAAGCTGGGAGCCGGCCTAACCTATGGAGCAAGTTCCAGGACAGCCAGGTCTACACAGAGAAACCCTGTCTTGGAAAACAAGAGGGAGAATTTATTTGGCAGTATATAAAGAAATTACTATTATAATGCATGATGAGAGAACACTGAGTGGCCTGAGCGAAGCACAACTGTTCCTTAGAAAAGAAGTGATGGTTGGGAGCTGGAGAGATGACTCGGTGGCTAAGAACACGGGCTGCTCTTCCAGAGGACCTGGGCTCAATTCCAGCACCCACATAATGGCAGCTCACAACTGTCAGTAACTCTAATATCTGACACCATCTCACAGACATATATGCTGACAAAATGCTACTGCACATAAAATAAATAATTTATTTTTAAAAAAGAAAAGTTATAACAGGATTATTGTTTTGTTTTGGGGTTTGTTTGCTTGCTTGAAATAGTGACTTGTCTGTAACCCAGGCTATATTACCTCTGCCTCCTAAGTCCTGGGACAGGACTAATTCTATTTTAATAATTTCAAATTTTGAATTAGCAAAATAATATAGTACCAGAAGCATCCGTGTACTCTTTACCTGCTGCCTGCTAGCAACCCACCTATGATGCACATGAAGTCTACACAGTGGATGTGAATAGATTTGCAAACGTGTTTGTATGCATAAAATTTGTCTGAACCATTAAGCGTTAAGTTACATACATCATGGTTCTTTCTTCCCAAGAACTTTAGTATTTCCTTAAAATGTGGTTATTTTCTTCACTGCTGTAGAGTTGTAAGTCTTACCAAATATGATATTGTACTTTTATCAGTTGACCCAATAATGCCCTAGCACTTTATGCCTTTCAGTTCAGGATCCAATCTAGATATATTGCATTTCAATCTCTTTAGACACCATTAATCTGGAACACTTTTAGTACGTTTATAACACTGACATTTTGAGAAATGATATCCCTTTTGGATTTTGTCTTATGTTTACTTCTGATCAGATTTGAGTTCTGCGTCCTCAGTGATGTATGCATGGTGCTGTGGTCCTCCCAGGGCATCACCTTTAGAGATACAGGAGGTTTACCTGTCTGTCCCCCTTTAGTGCTATCAGTCAGTCACATGGTTCTGAAATCTAACTTCTCTGCACTGTACTGTCACTGTTATCGCCATCCCACCCAACCCCCGCCACTAATAAGCAACCCTGGGAATATTCTTTCAGCCCAACTAACCTACTCCTAATCAAAGTTCTTCTTCGGTTTAGAATATTTAAGGACTCTCCCCTGGCTTGGTCTTCACTGCGGTAACTGCAAATTGATTTCGAACCCCACTTTCCAGCTGGCTTCAGCACTCTCCTGTAACAGTCCTGCTTTCTCTCTAACTCATACACGTATTATCTGTAAGGACTCGTGAACTCCTATTTAAAATTCATTACCATATAGGTTTGAGAATTCAAATTACGCCAGAATTGCTAGTGGGAGCTCTTCAAGCCGGCCCCCATCTCCCTGTGACATGCTCCCAGCATTGCTTTCGGTGCTCCCCAACACTCCCAACGATGTGAGATGCTTTGGAACCACTTCAGTAAAAGCACACCCTGTACCAACCTTGGCATCACGTTTTTCTCCAGAGAACACTGTTTTAGGGGGAAACGGCCTTAGAAGCTAAGATCTGTGTGCTCATGGTGCTCACTGCTACAGGGATTATCTCTGTCTATAATGCCTGTTCTGATTCTATTTTAAAGGAAAATTCTACTTGCTAATGAAATATGTGTAGGCTGTAAGGAGGCAGGGGGGTTGACTCCAAGGTTTTTTATATTCTCAAATACCAGATGAATAACACTGGGTGTAATGAAAGAGAAAGGGGTTTGGCAGGGAATATCAGGGTTCCTATTTTGTATGTTCTCGCCTGGATGGTTGCTAGATACACAAATGGAGATACAGAACAGGAAACGGACAAGTCCAGAAATCCGGTTTCTCTCCACACAGCTATGATTTGCATGTCCATGTTCCTTTGAAATCCATGAAGCCTAGCCGCCAAGGCAACAGTCGTAAGTATGACCATTGGGATGCAACTGACAAACTCTAACCTCTTGATTGGTTAACACCCTTATAAAAGGGATGGAAGGAATCAGCAAGACTCCCTGTGGCCTGTTGCCCTTCTGCCATTCGAGGACGCAGCACTGCCAACCTAAGAGCAGAGACCAAGCATCGGCCAGACAGCAAACCTGCTTGCACACTCTTATTTCCCTCTCTCCAAAACTATGAGAAATAGATTTGTTGTTTATATACTGCTCGGTCTCTATCAGTTAGTTAAAACAGCAAATGGTCCTCATTTCCTCCCTCCCTTCCTCCTCTACTCCTTTGTGGCCTTTTCTCTGCTCCACTAACATGCCAGACATGATCCCACTACAGGAACTTTCTCCATTTGCCTCTGTTACCACCTAGACTGGTCCTCCCTAGATGTCTGTGTGGCCCCTTCACAGCCTTCTTCAGATGTGTGAACTCAAGTAAGGGCCAGTCTCCAGCCACCTATCTAAACACCTTAAAGTTTTTCACCACATCCCTCCCTAACACTTCCTAAACCTTCTTCTGGCTTTACTTTCCTCCAGGTATTTTTCTGTCTGTATTGGGGTTAAACCTGGGGTCTTACGCATGCCAAGCAAGTGTTCAAACCCAACTTTTGTAAAAGATTTAAAAGTCAGCCAGGTGTGGTGGCACCTGCCTTTAACCCCAGCACTCGGGAGGCAGAGGCAGGTGGATCACTGAGTTGGAGGCCGGCCTGGTCTACAAAGTGAGTCCAGGACAAGACACAGAGAAACCCTGTCTCGAAAAACCAGAATTCCCAGTCAGACATTGAGCTTGTTGTGTTCCTGTTTTGGCCTAGTGAGTACCTGGAACTACAGATCTGTGCCACCAGACGCGTGTGTGTGCGCGCACACACACACACACACCAGTCTACACCGACTCTGTTCACCAAAACAAACAAACAGAAATTGAGCACAAGACCCAGAGACTGTATAAGACTTCGGTGATTCTAAGTGAATTTGTTAAGGCTTCAGGCTAGGATCATGAACTTTACTCATCAGGCACATGGAGACCTAACGTGTGTAAGTACAGCTCGTTGCACATCAGCTACACTGGATAAACCTGGAATAATCAACAAGCTAGAAGGTAGAGGACAAAGTAATGCGACAGACTGTGAACTCAAGCTGAAGATGCAGCTCAGTCATGGAGCACTGACCTAGCACCACTCAGGCCTGAGTTCAGGGCTTAGCGCAGTATACGTACATAGACTTATCTTTATATAATAGATGAGAACAAAATATCACCACTGTGACAGTCCTGTCAGAACAGTATAATCTCAGTATAATAAGAAAACACTGGCAAACCCTAAATTGGAAGAGTAGCCTACAAAATAACATATATGATATCAGAACGTCGCTATCATAAGAAGAGAAGACTTAAGGGACTGCTCAATCAGGAAGAACAGAGGGGCGTGAAGACTGACTAAACACAGTTCACATGCATACTTTCAATCCTAGATAATTTCCTCTTTTGCTCTAAAACACATTAGTGAGAACTGCTGTAATGAGATGTACAGATTAGCCAACAGCACTTCATCAATTTTGCTTTGTTAGAAAAGGAGATTTTCCTGTCCTTAGAAAATAGGCACTGAAGCTTTTGGTGTTAATAAGGTGTCATTCCTGCAAAGGGTTCAGGAAAAACAGAGCATGCATGCGTTTGTGCGCACATACACAGTTAATGCACAGAGCTTTAAAAGGAAGTATGTTGTGAAGGGGTCATTTTGAAGAACAGGAGCAGGCGACAAAGGAAATGCTAAAGACTTCCCAACCTCAAACAGAGATCAGAATGTGAGAGAACATCACACAATAATATACATCGCTAATTTTATTGTGAGAAAAGGGAGAAAAGTTATTCCATCAAACCTTTATCAAGAACAGTATTTACTTATGTGAAAATGTGATTGAAAGTTTATGGTCTTTGCTAGTAACAGAGAAAATTATGGTAACAAATATATCAAAGTCCTTGGAAATCATACACAAGTTTCCAGAGGAAATCACTTCAGTAGGTCATTCCTGAAGCTGCCTGAAGTAAAGAGGAGAACAAAACAATGACATAGCACACTACTGCGTCTCACTGCCTTCAAACACCAGGGGAACTTTGTCGAATAAAAAAAACTGCAGCCTGATTCAGTAGCCTAGAATCTGAAATGTATTGGAAGGGTGGAAACAGGGTATTTTAACACCAACACCATATGCAAGGCACTAATTGAGTTATATTCAAATATATTTTATCTAGCTCATAGGGAAAGAGCTGGAGCTGCGCTTCAATTCAGCATGCATTCATTGAGTGCCTAACTGTATAACTACAGTAGAAACACAGAATAACTTTAGATTAAATTAATTCCTAGTGCTCAGATTAGTGTTCCTCCTAAAGCCTCTAAAAAAAGAAAAAAATTCCACTTATGCACAAACACCCCATAAGGCTTTAAAAAGTATCCCACAGCAGGAGCGATTCTCAGCGGTTTGTTTCTCTGAGGCACTGGATGATAAGGGATGGGATTTCAGGAACGGCCGACTTGATAACACCTAGAGTTTGCCATGCCCAGGCAACTAAATAGGTATACTAATACAAAAACTGTGCTGCCACAACTTTCTGCTAGAAATCAAAATGTGTGGTCGGAGAATAGTACATAAACACACTACTTTCAGGACAGCCAAGGCTACACAGAGAGACCCTGTCTCAAAAAACAACAACCAAACAAAAAAAGAAGAATCCCCAAGTATTTCCTATGGGGACACCCCACCCAAGTACCCACCTGAGAACACAAAACACAGAGACAGAAATCTGTAGCCAGCCTAGCTTTGGCTTTTCGTCCTTATCCACACGCCTCTTTCACGCCACTGCAGCCCAGCTTGCCTTTCTGATACAGATTTCTGCAATGCTTCCTTGCAACAGAACACCTCCATCAGTACGCCTCACTGAGTCCACAGTTCAAACAATAACTAAACACAGGAGAAAGGATGGGAGACTATTATTACTACTTTAACCTCAGATAACCTACAGTATTTATTACCATAATTATTGTTTCTGTTCTAACAATAATTTTTGAGTTCATAATGATAATAATAAACACTATTGAAATGATTGGTATCCTGACTTATGCCTCCATGAAGGAATCATACATGGAATGTATAAATCATGGAAAATGAAGTGCCAAAGGCTAGACAGGACTTCATTTAATAAGTAGAAGTCCCTGGTCTGAAATGTAAAACCCAGTTCTGCAGGATAAAGATGCTGTAAGTGGCCAGGTGTGGCGGTGGACACCTGTAATCCCAGCACTCGGGAGGCAGACAGGAGGATCTCTGTGAGTTTGGGCTACCCTGGTCTACAGAGTGAGTCCAGGACAGCCAAGGCTACACAGAGAGACTCTTTCTCAAAAAAACAAAAACAAAAACAAAAACAAAAACAAAAAACAAAACAACACAAAGATGCTATAAGCACATGGATAGTGGTCATCACATGTTAGCTCCTAACATTCGCATCCCATTCTAGAAACTTGTTCTCTATGCCTTTCAGGATTCTGCTAATCATCTGCTCTCCTCTCCAATCAATTCCCAGAAAATGGAAATTATTTCTTACCCTATCATGGTTCAGGATACCTCAGTGACGAAAACAAATTGTAGGTATGATACAATATATTAGGAAGGAAAGAAAATGTTCACACTTAAGTCAACAAACCTCCTAGCACAGAAAGAATCCCTTTGCTTCTTTAATTATCACCACATGTGTTCATGGTCTACGCACTCGTCACATTGAAACAACTAAGCAATTCCAAATAATCAGAGAATTTAAAAGCTAAACATGAATATACTGAGTAAATATCTTAGTAATATAGATAAAGCCTTTAAATTATAAAAATGACATTTTTGTCAAGATTGTGTGTGTGATTTAACATTGCACATAAAAAGTAAAATTAAACAAATTAGGAATCTGCTTTGTTTAAATGGGAGTTAAAGCAATTCCATCAGAAGACAGCAAATACACTTTTTATTTATATTGAAATATGACATGAAAGAGTTCCTTGTCTACAGTAAATTCTTGTGTATGTGTGGCCAGGAACAAATAAAAGCAATGATGTAATGTACCAATGATTATAAAATGAAGAAAACACATTAAGGTTTCTGTTTTGTGGAGTTAAATATCTTATTAGCCTCCTCTTCCCTTCAGAAGTTCTCAGAACCTGAAGAAATTCCTTTATTTGAGATTTATTTTTAAAAATACAATAAAAAGGCCTGGAGCTACAATACAGTTGGTAGAGCGCTTGCCTAACCCTGGGTTCAATCCAGCACAAGTATGAGGGGGTGCTGTACGGCCCCAGCTCTGCAGAGAGGACAGGAGGATCTGAAGTGCAAGACCATCCTCAGTTACAGAGTTTGACACCACCCTGAGCTCCATGGGACTCTGCCTTTAAAAAGCTAAAACACACGTAAAAATTTTCAATAAAAGTAAACAATGATAGACTTTCTAGATCTTTTCCAAAACAAACTGGGAACAAACACAACTAATGAAACCCAAAACCAAACACATGAGGAGGTAAGGAATAAAAAAAGACAAAAGAATCCTTAGTGTGAGCTTAACAACTAAGCCCCAAGGGGTCAGGACAAGGTCCGGGAGAGGAGGAAGACGGAATACAGTTACATGCAATCATTCTGACTTAGACTATAAATTTCATTAATGAAGACACTGAGATTTCCTGCATAATTATAGACAAATGTACTAACAATCTTTCGAAACTCCATGGGAGTAAAATAACCATCAGTATATTTCATAATCCTAGATTTTAACAGCTTTTTTAACAACAAGCTGTCTGGGTAATTACGAAGCTATCTGGGAATTACTGTGAACTCTGTACCTTTTTAGTTCAGTGACAGAGGACTATTTGTTATTAGCTCAAGTAATAATAATATATTAAAATGCTTGGTTTATAAACAGGAGCACATATTTGCTTTGAGACTACAATGAACTTTGTTCCCTGGAAATACATTGTGAAAAGCCACACAAAAAGCTGTGAATCAGCAGCAGGGCCACAAAAATAAAAGTGGCTGCTGTTTCTCTCAGCATCCCTAATAAATAAAGGCGACTCCATGCCTAGCTCCACACAGTACTGCCTGCTTCTGTAAGCGTTGCTGCTCTTCTCTCTGTTAGTGCTGTGCTTGTGATCTGGAGTAGAAGGCATATTAAAATTTCCTTAAGAACCTTCATCAGCAGATAAATAAAACACTTTAATGTATAAATACTGTGTACAATATGAAGCGTGTGGGGCTAAGGATGCAGCTCAGTGGTGGAGCACTTGCCTTTCATCAAGGTCCAGATCTAACTCAGCACCAGAAGAGAGGGAGGGAGGGAGGGAGGGAGGGAGGGAGGGAGGGGCGGGCCAACGTAAGGCCGATAGTGACTAATCCTATATTCAGGATTTTTGCGAAATGAGGAAATTATCGCTGCTCTTGCAGGGTGGAAGGACGGCTAACTATGTAAGATGATGGATACACTAATGTGTGGCAATAATAATTTGACCTTTATATGTATTTACTATATATAGCTGCATGCTTTGAATATACATTTGTGGGGGTTTGCTTTTTTTAAGGAATTTCTAATCATAGCAATACATAGTTGAGTGTGTTGCTCTGGTTTTCTAATAATTAAATAACTCACCTTAAATAGAAACCAAACAAACCAAATTTATTTATTTTTGTTTGTTTTCTTCATAGGGGGAAGGCTGCAAGGGTGGCGGGCAGATCCAGAGGGATGAGAAGATGAGAGGGACTGAGGTGCATGATGTGAAATTCACAGCCAAAGAAAGTTAAGTTTTAAAAAGGTAATGGGAGTGTTCTGAAAGGTAAAGTGTAAAGAACAAAGTGGAGCCAGAGAAAGCTCTCCTGTCTTCAGTGTGCTTCCTGTTTTTATTTTGTTTGTTTGTTTGTTTTTGTTTTTGTTTTTAAGACAGAGTTTCTCTGTGTAGCCCTGGATGTCTTGGAACTTACTCTGTAGACCAGGCTGGCCTCAAACTCAGAGATCCACTTGCCTCTGCCTCCCAAGTGCTGGAATTAAAGGTGTGCACCACCGCCAAGCTCTTCAGTGTGCTCTTTTAAAAAATGACTAAGTAATATCTTTTGATATTATATAGAAATGTCCATAACATTCTTCATAGCAATTATAATTCTGTTAACAAAATATGAGTAAGAGCAAGAGGCAAACAAATGGCCGTTAGCATAACGGCAAGAGGGTTTTGAACCAAGAAGAATGGATGTGGTCACCACATTAATTAGATAATCCCAACCCTTACAAAGAACAATGAACAAAAATACTCTAAACCTAATTTTTCCTATGTAAAAATATACTGATTCAAATTAAGAACTGTAAAGCTTGCATAGAATTGTCTTTAAACCAGATCTCTTACAGCATTATAAACAATTAAGAGCTTGACTAATGCTTTCTGGTGACGCTTACTCAAGAAAGCTCTTTGGAGAGCATGGACTCAGCACATAATTTAAAGGAGACGGAACAGTCAGCAGATAGAAAGAAAACTATTCCCTATATTTTAGACCTTACAGCCTCTGGACTGCAGACAGACAATATATCTCTTTTCTTAGCCATCGGCTACCCACTCACAAGTCTTTACAACATCCATGGTGGTGGTAAGGAACAATTTAATACAACAGCCCACCCCACAGAAAATTTCCACTCTGCTTTAAAGGCTTGTCATATCTGTCCCATCAATTGGTGAGAAGAGATGAAAATGGATTCTCAAGAGCAATAGGCTTAATGCACTACCCCTGAGGTAGTAAACCATCCCACTTAGTGGAAATAGTTTTGAAATCTGGTGATATAAGTATAAGATCCATTTCTCGTCTGTAAAAGCAAAGGCTAAAGCATATTAACTGTTATGGTCTCAAATCATCAGTAAAGCTAAAATAGAGGAGAGAAAGGTGAAGATCTACTCTGTGGTTCTGGACTTTAACCCCGGGAAGGGAACTGAACACATGCCAAGCCAAGTTTCCTATTTTAATTTGAGTTATTCCCACACTAGTGATATTTTCACTACATGACTAACTGTATAATCCAGAATTCTAAGATGGGTGTGCACTGCGAGCAGCCCACCAGAACAGGCTCAGAATAAAACAAAAAGCTGGGGCTGGCCACTGCCATGCTCATGTCTCTCACTGATGAGCTCTAAATGCTACTCAGAAAAAGACAGCACTTCAACAGACGACTCATCATCAGTTCAAGTATTAAAGGCTTATTTTGAATGTTGCATAGGCATCTAAGTGGAAATCATATCAATAGCAGTGGCTGAACCTCACAATGTCAGCGTCACTGAAACCGTTAGGCTCTGCTAACATGCTAACATGCTAACATGCCGTGGGATGTTACATGGGTTTCCTTAGATCCGTGAAGCACCACCGAGGGGCTGTGACTCCTATGTTATATGTGAAAAGCTGGCTGAACCCAACGCTACAATTGTTAAAAGGTGATTTATCAGTTAACTCTAGAGCATATACTCTCATATAAAAGAATAAAATAGCACTTTTAAAAGTAAATTTTAAAAATCCTTTGTTCCCTCTGGAAAGGCATGAGAACATACCAGGCAGGCATTATATGAAAACATCACAGCTTAGAAGAACTACTCTGGTGCATGCTTTAACATACTAAAACCTTACCCTACTACAACGCGTCTCAGGCGTGTTTTGATGCTGAATAGGATTCTACCTGCACACATCCAGAAACAGTTTCCACTAGCCAGTAACTATCACCTGAAGGCGGGGGTGGGGGGGTGGGGGGTGGGGGTGGGAAGCTTCCAGAGCATGAGCACAAAGAATGGGGCCCTACAAATATGGGATATGGTGAGACAGAAAGTGTCCCTCGCTTCCTCGGTGAGTAGGGGTGAAGCCAGTGGCTGCTGCTTTGCTCTACCATTAGTAAAAGGCTGTTCTGCCAGAGGCAGAGAAGTTGGTAAGTGAATGCATCAATACTGGATTCAGTCAGAGCTGCCTTCAGAACGTAATGGCTCATTCAGTGCAAACATTAGGACGAGGCTGGGTGGATAGAGCACAGCATGAGGTCCTCCCTTGGTGTCCACGCTGAGAAGTGTTTACTTCTGCCCTGGTTGCTTGGCCTTGCTGTGTGTGGCATGGGGATAGGAGTAAGAAGAGACTGTGTGAACTTACAGAGGTGTTGAAGAAAGTAATAATAACCACGAGGCTCTACGCACTCTCCTCTTCAGGGACCATACAGAATCTTGGCTAAAGGGATTTAAACAGGTAGCTCTACTCCATTTGTTACTTTATGCTTATAAATATTTTACTAAATTTCTAAGCAATGACAAAGGGACAGCTCAAAGACTTACTTCTCACGGTACTGTCCATGCATGGCATCATTCAAAGGAGAACCTGAGCCATTACTGAGTCAGATTTCCAATCTTCTTCAATTCACTAACCTCGCTTGAAGAAAGATTGTTTTCTTTATTCTAAGATTAACTGTTGCCCAAATATAAGATGAATATGACTGGCTGAGAAACGAGTTAAAGTCCAATTTCTGACTCAGCAGGTCTGCGATGGAGCAGAGCCTATAGTTCAAGAAAGTTCCCAGGTGATGAACAGATGCTTAACGCCATACACTTAAATAGCAACACAGAAGTAGAAAATACAGTTTTCCTCCCACACTCCTGTAATTTATACATTTTTCCAGTGATTCTACATATGCACACTCATTTATAAAACAAAGATACATATATGTGGTCTTTTGCAAAAACAGAAAATGCAACGCTATACATGCAAGAAAGCAAGACACATAAGCTGTGTGGCACTGTGATTAAAATGCTATCACGTGTTCGTGCCAGTGACTGCAGACCCAGGGCTACAGCGCTGCTCTCTACCATGATCAGGCTGGCGACTGAGTATGCCAGGCTACAGTACTGCTCTCTCACACGTCTGTGCAGTGTCTAAGAACGTGGGGCTATAGCATTGTTCTCTAACTGTGCACGTCTTAGAATCTTCATAACAGAAAACTTTTTTTAATGTGATCACTCACTAAATTCCCTGCAAGAGTGGTTTTATTACATACATTTATTTTTAACATAATGTATTGTATTTTAAAAATTCATGCAATGGGTACAAAGAACTCAAGGCTGATGGATATGTTCATTATCCTGACTGCAGTAATAGCATCACAGGTATACACATATGTCAAAACTTAACCAAATTATAAATTAAGTAAGTGCAGCATATTATAGATGAAGTGTGCCTCAATCAAGCTGTTTAAATAACAAAAATAAAAATTACACATTCTCAATTTTGTATTCATGAAAAAGCAAAAGCAACAGAGTGAAAAGCATGAGAAAGCACTGTTTCCTAATGTGGAGCCATAACCTGAGGCTGGCTCTTGAGGGATGGCATCCTGGAGACGAACTAGCCAGTCTCCAGGCCATGGACTAATGCACATCTTCTGAAACTGTGCAGATCTGGCCCACATGTATGGTAATAACAAAAATGGAGGTGGTGAAAACTTTAGCAACAAGCAGAAAAAGGTTTCTGAACATGCAATGACCAAAATTTAAATTTGAAATGTAATGAACAATGAATCCAAGGTCTTTGACGGCACTGCAGCCATAGTTCTGAGCATACAGCCTGTGCTCTTTACAATGCACATACCGCCATATGACACAACGTCAACAAACATGGCCTGAAACACATCAGCTCAGATTTGGAAGTACTGGGTGCTGTAAACTACAATGTCACTACTATATAAGTGTTTCTGCCTTTACAGAAAGAGAATGTTTGGGCTTTATTATAGAAAACAAAGACAATAATTTTCTACTGTTATTACAACATAGATATCAAATTACTCTATTTTTAGGTTGAACTGTTCTGGAATGTTTTATTTTAAAAATTGCTGTTTGAGCTGGTCTGTTGAGTTTTTTTTTTTTTAAGTCCTCATGTGAATTCTGACATGGGATCAGAATAAACTCTTCAACAATTTCTGAGCTAACCCAAAAAAAAACCTTCTACAATTTATACTATATATTCATGAAAGTGGCATTACCAGTATTGACAATTGCAAAGTCAAAATACAGAGTATGAGCCCGGCATTGTTGGTGCACGCCTTTAATCCTAGCACTTGGGAGGCAGAGGCAGGTGGATCTCTGTTACAACCTAACACTCAGGAAGCTGAGGCAGAGAGGATTGTCATGACTTTCAGGTAACCTAATGTCAAAAACAAGCAACAAAAAGTGTTGAAAAATGCTGAAAATGCTCTAGTGCCAAAGCATGAAATATTTACCCAATATTTAACTATTTGTGTAAAAAGAAGCAAGCACATTTATTTTACTAGTATGTAAATATGTTTATCTTTACTAAATGATAAAACTATATGCAAGTCAAAGAATGGATTGAAAATAAATTTGTTGGGGCTCGGGATATGAGTCACTAGTAAAATGCCTGCCTTGCAAGCATGAGGATCTGAACTAGGGTGCCCAGAACAGCTGGCCGTGCGCACCTGTAATTCCTGGGGGCTTCCTAGCTAGCCAGTTCTAGGCTCAATGAGAGACTGCCTTGAAAAGGGGGAAAAGGCAGAACAATAGAGGGAAATGTCTGAAAGGTCACTCTCTAGCTTCCACATGTGGACACACAGAGAAGCATACCTGCACACACATATGTACTCAAACACAGACACAGTATAAAAAATCTGCATACTCTGACACTTCTCAGGATGTCGTCAGCTGTCCTTGCTCTCAGTATGCTTTTCAGAACAGTCCAGTTCTAGTATAGTAACCTACAAATTTATTTATCTCATTTATAAGATATATATATATACTTAATCTCTGTATATAAATATACATGTATAAATATATAATGTACATGTACAACCTTTATTAGTTGATACACAATACATTATTATAGTAAGGTTCATTGCTAACAATGGGAAAAACTATAAAAATCATATAAGTATATAAATTATTAAGACAGCTGTTATAGTTTGATTGTTTTTCTCTTTTTGTCCGACAATATAGATCATAACTATTTTCCTTCAAACACATATCAGAGTTTATGCCAAAAAGAATCAATTCTCCCATTTTCTTTTAAACACAGACTTGCATTTCCCCTATTTTAAGATGTTTTGCTTTGCAGATATCTTTTCGTTTTGTTTTGGGTTTTTTGTTTTGTTTTGTTTTTTGTTTTGTTTTGTTTGTTTTTTTCAAGATAGGGTTTCTCTGAGTAACCTTGGCTGTCTTAGACTCATTTTGTAGATCAGGCTGGCCTCAAACTCATAGAGCTCTGCCCGCCTCTGCCTCCCTGGGATTACAGGTGTGCGCTTTGCAGATATCTTAAAACAAGAGTTGAGAATATAGCTTAGTGGTAGAGAGCTTGCTTAGCTAGAAAGCCTTAGGTTCAACTCCCAGAAGATTCAAAATCTTACACCAGTTTGTCACCTTCCCATAGGCACACAACTGGCAATACATGTAAACAAACTCAGACCTTCAACCGTCCTCTGTGCTCTTACAAGCTCCAAGACACAGCCCACTAGGTCCACTTCTATTTTAGGCAAATTTTAAATAAACTATACACTGGAATAACCACACACCATCTAGCCAGAACAATATGCAGCTCCCAGATGATGCCAGTCCCTGCTGTCTCACTCACATGTAATCTCCTCTCCCTGATCATGGGCTACACTTTGAAGTCTCAATTCTACAGAAAGAGAATGTGGCAACAGCAGTAGGATTCCAAGATTAGGATACATAGCATCTTGGCATCCATCTGGAACCTCACTTTTACTCACAGCGAGGGAAGCCAACAGCCATGCGGTAAGCTATGTTATGGATAGACCATGTAGGAAAAGTCTCTGGGTCCTATTAACATGGACCCAGGTGATCAGAGGCAACCTTCCCCTAAGTAAGTCTTGACATAACTGCACACAACACAAAGATACTTAAGCTATACCTACACAAATAGCTCACACACAATTAAATAAAAATAAAAAAAACTGTGATGATAAGTGCTTGTTATTTTAAAACTGCTAAATGCTCCATGTGGGGATGGTCTGTTCTGCAGCAATGAACAGGGGCCAGGCATGATGGTACACACATGTAATCCAAGCTCTTCAGAAGCAGAGGCAGGCAGATCTCTATGAGACCTTGCCTCTAACTAACTAACTAACTAACTAACTAACTAACTAAAGCTGTAGGAGACTGTAACAGTAGCTCAGTAGCAGAGTATCACACAGTCCTGGGTATGACCATAGCATGTATGAGAACCTGTGTTTGACCACAGAAGGGGGGGAGGAGCTCATGTATTAATGTTTTTTTTTTTCCAATTGATTGTGCTACTTGCGAGAAGCTATTGAACCTTTCTTTCACAAGGTAAGCCTTGCTGGCAGAACTCGTTACTAGGGGTTGGATCTTCAAGGTTATACCCTGCTGCACTGTCTGCGTCCGGGTCTAAGCTGATATGACCAGCCTCTAGTGCCAGTAACCACTGAAATGAACTGCTCCACCCGCCTTCCCTGCCATGGTGTGCTGAAACTTCTGGAATGGTGAGCTCAGATCAACCTTCCACCCTTAAATTGTCTTCAACAGTTTGGTTACAATCATACACGGTTAGATATACGTAACACGAAGAACATGGATCACCCTTAATTTAAGGCAAAATCATTCTATCTAATTAGCTAATTAGAAAGAATAAATTCGGAGTTGGATGAAGAAAAAGGGAATGGGATAAAGGAAAGATAAACAGCAAATCTTCAATTTTATCTGTGATGCTTTCTTATATTACATGCCATGTGTGAGTGATTCTATGTGGTCTGTTTCTTTCTTGTCTGAAATTTTTGCTTGTGTGTATGTGTGTGTGTGTGTGTGTGTGTGTGTGTGTGTAGTCCTTATTTGTTTATTAATTCATTCATTCATTATTCAGCTCCCAGCACCCATATGGTGGTTTACAACTAACTCTAACCACAATTCCAGGAGGATCCTATGTCCTCTTCTGACCTCTACAGGTACCACATGCATACATTCAAGCAAAAACACTTTTATACACATAAACACACACACACACACACACACACACACACACACACACACAGATAGGGAGCTGCAAGGAGCTCATGAGAGCGGCACTCCAGCACTGAGCTCACTCCGCTTGCTGGTCTGTCTCTTCCCCTAGAAAATGGCGTTCAAGAGCAGGCGCTCAGCACACGCTGCAAAATGAACACCAAGTATGAACAGTGCTTACACAAGGCTCATTTTCCTAAATTAATATCTGCTTATTTCCAAATAAAATGACCAGAGCTTGATCTTCATTGGAAATAACTAATTAGCTAAGAAAAATTAACTTGGCAAAGCAACATTCACTGCTGGTCATTAACTAATATTAATATTCACCCACATTCATTAAAAATGTAGGCATAAGACTCAAGTCTTCTCTATCTCAAGTTATTCATTAGTCTGTGGCCTCCAGAAGCATGTAAGAAATTTGTCCACTGCCCTAGCCTCTGACCACCTTAAAAATAAACAAACAAACAAACAAACAAATTGGTGACTGTTAGCTCTGGCTTCTTATAACACATTCCCACACCACATCCTGAATATGTCATCCTTCACCTGGAATACTTCCTCTTTGGAATAAAACTCAAATGCCTCATCCTATATCCAGAATCTTAATTCTTCAATCCTCTTGCCCAGAGTCAAATCACACCAATCTACAAATTCCTCCATCTTCTCTGTCTCTCAATGCTTCCCTCTGGCACCTAAGTGCATAAAAGAATGTCCTAACCAGTCTAACAAAGCCTGTAACCCATTACATGTCTACTCTTTTCTCTCATCTTCCAAGTACACCCAAACTCATGAGACATTTGGAATCGATGCTGACTTCCTGGAGAAATCACAGCTGGTCACGCTAGCACAATGGCAGTTCCAGTCTGCAACCTCAGACGACTCTGCAGTCTAACGGTATCTTCCTTACCCTTGGTCAGGTCACTTTTCTATTCCCTTCAAAACTATCTCGCCAGCCGAACTCCTAACCAACAAATAGCATACTCTAATCAAAGAAACAGTATTTTAGTATGTTTTCCAGCTCACAATTACAAACTTTCCGACAGCCTTACCCTTCCCTCACTTTATGGCAGGGTTTTTGTTTTGTTGTTTTTTTTGTTGTTGTTGTTTTGTTTTTAAAGAACTACAGCAGATCTAGGATGAAAATCCTGTAAAAAACAACTGATGGAATGTTTTAAGGTAAGTAGAATGTCTCAGGTAGAAATTCTAATTACCCTGAGGCAGTTGGTACACATTATAAATATATACTAGCTACAAAGTTATATGTTGTTTTTACTTTTTTATATTTGTTTGTTTGTTTGTTTGTTTGTTTAGGTTTTTTGAGACAGGTCTCTCTGTGTAGGGCTGGCTGACCTGGCACTTTCTATGTAGACCCGGCTGGCCTCAAGCTCACAGACATCTGCCTGCCTCTGCCTACCAAATGCTGAGACTGAAGGTGTGCCTGTCTTGTATGTTGTTTGTAAATTCCTAGAAGGATACGGTCCCGCATCCACCTCCTCTTATGATGTCAACTCTGTTCTTCCATCTTCCCCCCGGACATCTTTTGCTATCCACTCTGTTCTCTCACAGGTCTTCTCTGATCACAAACCTGATGCCCTTGTCAACATAAAGGAAGAAAAAGATGTCACTCTGAGTCACCTGTAAGCCATCACCAATTCTTTTCCTCCTCCCATTCAAAAGCCATATTCTACTGAATCAGCTTAGGATAAGGAGTGCACGGTGTACTTCTTCTCAGAGAACTGTCTGATGTACTTCCTAGCTTTACTCTTCCATGGGCTTCCGGTTTGCACTGCATTACTATCAGCCCTTTGTGTCTATGGTGGATTCAATGGTGGAATTTCTAGTAATCTCACAGATCAATTTAAACTTACTGTATTTTTTCCAGACTTTGTCTACAGCTCTGCTTTCTTCCCTGAGGAAAAAAATAGATGAAAGTACTGTTGGAAAATCCACAGAGCCACCTGCAGTACATCAGGCCAACATATTCAACACTGAGCCCCAGTTTCCAGACCAACAGCAAGAAATTGAGGAAGCAGCAACTTCCTTAGAAATTTCAAAAAGTTAAGTAAAACTGTCCAAACCAAATCCAGAACTCTAGAAGATAAAGCTTTAAAGCAACCAAATAATGAAATAAATACGTAAACAACCAAGGGGCTGGAGAAATGGCTCAGCGGTTAAGAGCACTGTCTGTTTTTCAAGAGATCCTAAGTTCAATTTCCAGCAAGCACATGGTGGCTCACAACCGTCTATAATGAAATCTGGTGCCCTCTTCTGGAATACAGGTGTACATGCAGGCAGAGCACTATATACATAATAAGTAAACAGATCTTCTTTTAAAATATTTTTTTTCCTTTTTTTTAATCAACCAGGGCCACACAAAACAGGAGGATAGTTTCTTAGCATGCATTCATTCCCTCCCAATCTACCCACTTGCTTCAGTGGGGATCTCAAAAACCACAGTAAGTGTCAGGTGGGATGCTGACCCCTGGTACCAAAGGAGCAGAACAGACTTTTTATCAAAAAGAGCTGCATTTCTTCTGACCTTCCAGGAGCTGTCTGAAGAACAAATAGAAGGTTCTAGTTTGTTTTGACTAATGTAGAAGTCACTCAGATAGAAAAATGGGACATTCCTCAAAAATATGCTTTGGAGCGGGGGGGGGGGGGGGGGGTGGAGGGGGGGTGTTGGAAAACTGGGCAGCTACTTGCGGCACAAGCTCACAGAACAGCGGCAAAGACTGAGTGCTGCCCTTGCCCAGGAAAAGAGGATTTCCCAAGCACTGCTCACACTTCAGAACTTAGAAAGCCTCATGCTCTGAAGTCTCACTTCTGACTGAGAGGCTAAGCACAAGTGGAGAAGCAAGCACTAGGGCATGCTGCTTAGCCAAGATAAACAATAAAATATCCCCCAGAGAGACAGTCTATAAAAACAGAATCTATTCTTTCTTCTTTTTCTATTTTTCTCTTTTTAATTTTTTCCCTTTATTTAGGTTTCTAGAATTCAAGGAAATCTTTATCAAAATACTAGCTGAGGGTGCAGTACAGTGGCGGAGCACACATGCATGCATGCACTCACTCACAGAGCTGAGGGTGCAGCACAGTGGCGGAGCACACATGCATGCACGCACTCACTCAGAGCTGAGGGTGCAGCACAGTGGAGGAGCACACATGCATGCATGCACTCACTCACAGAGCTGAGGGTGCAGCACAGTGGCGGAGCACACATGCATGCATGCACTCACTCACAGAGCTGAGGGTGCAGCACAGTGGCGGAGCACACATGCATGCATACACTCACAGAGCTGAGGGTGCAGCACAGTGGCGGAGCACACATGCATGCATACACTCACTCACAGAGCTGAGGGTGCAGCACAGTGGCGGAGCACACATGCATGCATGCACTCACTCACAGAGCTGAGGGTGCAGCACAGTGGCGGAGCACACATGCATGCATGCACTCACTCACAGAGCTGAGTACAGCTAAAAGAAGAGGCTGCATATGGCAAATATGAAAAGAAGAAAAACGACGAACCCTGCAAAAACTTACAGTATCACGTGTGTCAGTGTGCTTGTCCTGGGGATACCAAAAGGAAGGCGAAACAGAGAAGGGCAGAAAGAAATTCCTCCCGTAATGGCCGAGAACTTTTGAAATTGGCTAAAGACATCCAAGAGTTTCAATAAGCTACAGAGGCAAATGCAAAAGGATCCACACATAGCAAGAGAAGCACCTCATCGTGCACAAAGGGTTCTCAGTAAGATTGGCAGTCCAGTTCTTGACATGCTGGTAAAAAGAATGTGGGGTGATGTGTTTAAAATACTGAACTGGAAAAAAGTAAAATTAAAACATGCCCACGAAAACTTAGCATGTATAATTTAAAATTTTTTTTAAAAAAGAAAAGAAAAAAATTTAAAAGCACAAAAAAAAATCAGCGTGTATTAAAATTATCCTCTAAAGGAGAGAAAAAAAGAAGAAATCCATGACACAAATCTATAGTCTGAGCTACGTGGGGAGGCGGTAAACGGCTTCCTTAAAGATATTTTACAGCGGCCCATGCCTTTGGTCCAAGATGTCTAAGAAGCTGAGAGGATGAACACCTGAGCCTCAAAAGTTAAGATGGGACAACATGGAAAGATATTGCAAAGAAAAAAAACAAACCCTCAAATCAATAACATAACTTCAAACCTTAAAGGAACAGAACAAAGTAAATCTAAAACTAGCAAGAGAAAGAAAATAATAAACACTGAAGTGGAAACTGCCAAAACAGAATAAAAATAAATAAATAGGATCAAAAGCCAAAGTTTGGTCCTAGAAAGATACAAATAAAATAAGCACACTCCAGCTACGATAGGGGGAAAAAAAAAACTTAAGTAAGACTCAGAAATGAGAGTAGAGATATTACTTCTAACCTAAAGAAATAAAAACATTTCTAAAAGAATACTATCAACAGAGTAGCCCAAAATCTATTACCAACACTGCAAAAATAATAAATAAGACTACTATGGACAACATTGTATAACCACCAGCACTTGGAAAAAATGGACAATTTCTTAAAGTACTCAAATTACTTACACAGACTTAACAAAATAGTCTTAATCTGAGATGATCCCTAAGAAAGACTAATCAGTAATCAAAACAGTAAAGCCAAGATGATGACTTACAACCATCCATAACTCCAAGGGCACCACCACACATATGGTGCACATACACACGTGCAGGCAAAACATAAAATAAGTTTTTTTTTTATTTAATGGGGTGACAATTGTGAAAAACCCACAACTAGCAACATGCACAGTGATAACTCAAAGCTTACTCACTAAGATCAAAACCAGGCAGAAAACAAACAAACAAACAAACAAAAAACATATTTCCTCCAAAGCTATTCAACATTGTGTTAAAAGTTCACCAGACAATGGTAGTGGACACTTTGATCCAAGTACTCGGGAGGTAGAGGCAGATACATGTCTGTGAGTTCAAGGCCAGCCTGGTCTATCATGCAAATTCCAGGACAGACAAGGGTATACAGAGAACCCATCTGGAAAAAACAAAAAGTCTTCCAGGCCAATAAAGCAAGAAATAGAAATAAAACTCTGTCTTTGTAGATAGTACGACCCCCAAAACACAAAAAGCCTAGTAGAGTCAATAAAATTTGAACATTTACAAGGCAGAAGATCAACACATAAAGATCAGTTTCAGGGCCTACAGAAATGGCCTAGCGGTTAAGAAAGAGAAGTGTTCTTGCTGAGGACCCAGGGTTGGATCCTAGAAGCCACACCAGACAGTTCACAGCATCTCTAACTCCACTTGAGGGGATTTCAACCTCCTCTACTGGCCTCCAGAAATACTGCACACAACTTTAAAAGTCCCCATGTCTTTCACAGCAAATACAATTTAAAACACGCTGGTCTACAAGCAAGTCCAGGACAAAGCTACACAGAGAAAACTTGTCTCAGAAACCTGCCCCCCCAAAAATTAGAAGTCCAAAGTCTCTTCTAAGATGCACGTACCTCTTAACTGTATACCACGTAAGATTACAATAAAAAACCAAATTACATACTTCCAACATGCAATGGCACAGAAAATACACTCCGATTCCAAAAGGGAGATTGGGACACAGTGAAGAAATACTGGGCCAAAGCAAGACGAAAACCCAGCAGGATAAACTCCAATCCTTTGGTTCCATGTCCAACATCAATAGACTTACATGGCTCTTCCCTTCCAGCCTGGCTAACAGCAGCACACTCCAAAAGTAAAACCAGGTATCAACAGCCAACTAATTTTCAACAAAGGTACCAAGAGCACACAATAAAGACCAGAATCATAAACAAATGATGCTGAGGTAACTGGAGAGGCACATCAAAGAGAATGAGGCGGAGCCCCTACTTTACAGCATGTACAGAACTAACTCTCATGGACCAACCACATGAATATAAAACCTTAACAACCTAGGAAGCTGGAAGCTGGAGAGATGGTTCAGTGATTATGAGCAGCAGTTGTTCTTCCAGAGGACCTGGGTTCAGTTCCCAGCACCAACGTGGCAGTTTACAACCATGACTAACTCTAGTTCTGGGGACCCCATGCCCTTTCTGGCCACAGGTGGCACAAACTTACATGTAGGTAAAACATCTGTACCAATAAAATAAAATAAAATAAAATAGGCCTTCTTAAAAAAAATTAATCTGGGGGCTGGAGAGATGGCACAGCAGTTAAGAGCACTGGCTGCTCTTCCAGTACTCAGGTTCAATTCCCAGGACCCACACAGCAGCTCACAACTGCCTGTAACTCCAGTTCCAGGGGACGTGACACCATCACACAGACATATGTGTAGTCAAAATACCAATGCATATAAAATAAAAATAAACTTAAAAAATAGTAGTCTTTTGATTTTGGATTTGACAATGAATCCTTAGATTACCAAAACAAAAAACTCCACAATTTTTAAAACATTTAGTGCATCAGAGGTCAACATCTTCTTTTTGTGTTGTTGTTGTTGTTTAGTTTTTTGTTTTTTTGGTTTTTTTCAAGACAGGGTTTCTCTGTGTAGCCTTGGCTGTCCTGGACTCCATTTGTAGACCAGGCTGGCCTCGAACTCACAGCAATTCACCTGCCTCTGCCTCCCGAGTGCTAGGATTAAAGGCGTGCACTACCACTGCCCGGCCGAGGTCAACATTTTCAACAAAGTAAAATAACCTACAGAATAGAAAATATTTGCAAATCACACATCTGGTACAGGCCTAATGTCGCCTCTCTTCCTTTTGCTAGGGGAACTCATCCATGGGATCATGAGAGCAGTAGAGCTGGTCCTGCTGCAGCACTTCGAAGAGCCAGCCCTGCATCTCACAGGGCAGCAGGGTAGAGCTGGCCCCAAGAGCATGAAAGTGGGAGAGCTGGTGGGCTGACTGGGTCAGACACCTCTCAGGCCCAGACCCCGGGCTTTGAGTTGGCCCAGCCCAACATCTACCCCTTCCATGAACTGCTGGAGTGCATGAAGAAGCTGGTGCTACAGATCCAAACTACCGGATCTCCATGACACAGGGCAGCAACAGGATGTCTGAGAGGAGTCCCAGTGAGGGTCCAGTACTGTTGGAGTAGCAGAAGCCAGAGGCCTCACACCAGACCAAGGAGTCATCGCGATGAATATTGCGAACATACAAGTGTGGACAAAGGGTATGTATACTATGGGACACACTAAAGCTTCCACAACAAGATTTTTTTCTCTGTTGGGGGGAAGGTTGCAAGGGTGAGGTGAGGATAGAAGGGAAGAGGAAATGAGTAGGATTGGGGTGCATGATGTGAAATTCACACACACACACACACACACACACACACACACACACACACACCAATAAAAAGCTTAAGGAAAAAAAAAAGAATGAAGGGGGGAAAAAAACCTCCCAAATTAAAACCACAAGAAGATACCGTTTTACCGGCAAGGACCACTGCGATTAGAAAATAAGAAATATCAAGTATTGTTGAAAAATTCGGACCATATGATGCTGATACAACTATAAAATGCTATGGTCACTGTGTAAAACAGTTTGACATTTCCTCAGAAAGATAAAATAAGGGCAGAAGATTCAGTGTTTGAGGCTTTGGGTTCAATCTCTAGAAACGCACACACAAGAGTGAATACAGTTACCATCCGACCCAGGACCAGCATATCTACACACAGACACTGAAGAATTAAAAACATAATCAAGCAAATGCTTGTACATGGTCACAATAGCATTATTCACAAGAGCCAAAAAAATGAATGCTATTTGTAATCAACTGATAAACTATAGTATAGCCATAGAATGGAATATTACTCAGCCATAAAAATGGATAAAATACTAATATATGCTACAATATAGATGAACCTTTAAAACATTATTAGCTGGAAGGAGCCAGTGAAAATACCACACATTAAGTTAATATGAAGCGCCTGGGAAGACAAATCTATACGGATAGGAAGCACTCTGGGGGCGGCAAAGAGTGAGGAGGGAACAGTAAGTGCATAATAATGGGTAAAGAAGGCATCTTGTGAGATGGTGAAAGTGTTTTGGAACAAGAAGAAAACGGTGTTGTGTAAGATGGTGACTGGAGAATGATAGTGAACCGTAGAGTACAAATGGTTAACTTCCACCACTGGATTTTACTCAATATAAAAGTAATATCCTCAAGCAGGTGGAGCAATCGTGTGCTTCCGGTATACATATGAGTTAGTATGTATGTTGGGATATATATGTTGGGAAACGATCTGACGTATCTTAGGAGGCTGATAATAAACACACCACCCAGCCCTGCAATCCCGTTCTCCATTTCCTTGAGGCCTCTACCCAAAACTAACCAACACTCTACTCTCCCCTTTCGTCATCATATACGACACTGAGTTCATTTCAACAACGACACACCAAGGGACAAAAAAGCCCAACCACTCTGCCCAGCTACTGACCACAGTTCCCCGACAGGAAAAGAACATGAGCGTAATAGCAAAGTGGCGGGCTGGGGGGTAGACAGGATACAATTAGGTACATAAAACAGGTAACTAACAGAGAGTTTGGACCAATAAAAAGGCTCAGCAGAGCTTGCCAAGAGGTCTGGTGAGCTAAGTTTAAGCCTTGGAACAAATGTAGAGATGGAAGGAAAGAACTAATTCCACAAAGTGCTGCACACATGCACTATGCCACATATACGCACATATGCACATGCACACATACAAGTAAATAAAATGTATTTTTTAAAACAAGAATTGAGAGTTCAAACCCTGTTCTAGAAGGACACAGCTCAGGATATGAAAGATAAATAGAAATGAGCCATCGCATGAGTGACGATAAAATGATCCTAATCAATCATCTAAGACAGTGGTTCTCAACCTTCCTAGTGCTAAGGTCCTTTAATACAGTTCCTCATGGTGTGCTGACCCCCAACCATAGAATTATTTTTGTTGCTACTTCATAACTGTAATTTTGCTACTGCTATGAATCATAACATAAATATTTTTGGAGAGGTTTGCTAGAGGGGTCGCAACCCATACGTTGAACCACTGATCTAAGCCTTCTCGCATCTCAATTTTGTTGTGGTGGTTGTTTGCTTTCTTTCTTTTTATTAATTATTCACTTTACATCTCAGTTTTATTTAAACCACTGCTGCCCAATTTTAAGTCCCTATTATTAACCACTGCATATAATCACTGATCATTTTTTTCCATCAGCTTCTAAAGTAAAATGTGTAAACTTCTAGTCCTGTCCTCTTGCTTGCACCAATCAGAGCTAGCCACTGTGACCTTCGTCCTCCTAGGGAATCCTGCTTCACTGTCCACCCTGTTTCCTAACAGAGAGCGTTTGCTGTGTGCCTGAGGTCTTCCTTCCGTCACTGAATACAGCACGTCCTACATGCTCCTTTTGTTGTTTTGATTTGGTTTTATTTCGAGAAAAGGCGTAATGTCGCCCATGCTGGCTTCAAACACAGTATGTGGTAGAGGATGACCTTGAACGCAAAGCCCTCCTGCCTCGAGTTCCCGAGCACTAGGATAAAAGCATGTGCTCCCATGCCTGCGTCTCACGAAGTTTCTTTAAGAAATAAATGAAAAGATAAAATAAAAGCAACAGCTGTCATTTTTGAAGCACCTGCTACACACAGACAACTCATTAGGTATTGTACACACATCTTCACCACGACCCTGAAAGCTGGGTATTAAGAGCGTTGCTTTAGGGAAAAAGAAAACTAAACCTCAGAAAAGATTAGGTACCTTGCCAGGGTTACAGATCAATGACGTAGCAGGTAAGAGCGGGACCCAGGTCTACTGCATTTAGACATCAGTGTTGTTCTGCCATAACAGAACTATCAAACTACCCTTAAATAGTGTTCTCTCCTAACACCAGCGCATCCTATTACCTGTAGGGTCCCTGTCCCAAAGTGAACACCTTAGAACTGTCAGCCTTTAATGCAACGAGATGTGTCAGGCAACAGAGTAACCAGTTCCCAAAGCACTGACCAGTCACCCCAGGAGTACAATGCCTAACAGAAGATTCTTAAAATGAAAAAGTAACTTTTAAAGTTGTGTAACAATACTGAAAATGGTCTTATTATTCCTAAATATCCCACACAGCTTGTATTTTAGTATATGTGAGAGAAGGAAAACAAAAACATCAATTTATAAATACATAACTATCTGCAGAGCCGGGTGGTACAGAAAAAAAATCCACTGGGAACAGTCAGTATAATCCCCAAATGCTAATAGGCTAACATTCAACTTCTCATGTGTTTACCCCTCGCGCCATCATCACCATTAACAATCACCCATCCTCACCCACCATCAGCACCATCCTCGCTCTACCATCACCATCACCATTAACAATCACCCCATCCTCACCCACCATCAGCACCATCCTCGCTCTACCATCACCATCACCATTAACAATCACCCATCCTCACCCACCATCAGCACCATCCTCGCTCTACCATCACCATCACCATCACCATTAACAATCACCCCATCCTCACCCACCATCAGCACCATCCTCGCTCTACCATCACCATCACCATTAACAATCACCCCATCCTCACCCACCATCAGCACCATCCTCGCTCTACCATCACCATCACCATTAACAATCACCCCATCCTCACCCACCATCAGCACCATCCTCACCCACCATCAGCACCATCCTCGCTCTACCATCACCATCACCGCGCCATAACCATGACTCCCACCACCCCACCCTCGTGCTTCACCATACACACAAAAGCAGCTCTGGCCCAGCCTCCTCCTCCTGTGTTCCTCTCCCCCAAATAAAACATTAAGATCAACAGGATTTTTTTTAAATGTTAGGAATGCAAAAGTCAAACAAAGCTAGCAGAGCTTTAAAAGTCAGATGGAAATAGAAAAAGGCAAAGAGAGACAAGCAAACATTCAGGATCAGCTGCAAACCAGGTGCTGAACTAGATACTTCTGCATAAGATATTTTGATTTACAATAAGTTATTAATGGTTTGAACAACAGTCGAAAATGACTTTACATCCTAGTTGTGCTAAAATTAATCCTGAGTACAAAATAATGTGAGGGAAAGTTCCCTGATTGTTCTTCCAGTATTTGCACCATTTTAATAAGATTTTTCTATTAATCTTTGACAAGCCATGAAATGTTCTATCTTCACCATGACCAACCCATGAAATTAACCAACCCTGTCCATGATTCATACCAGGTCATAGTTATGATGTCTGGTATGTATTTTAGTTCAGCATCCACTGAAACTTCTCCCATTGGATGCAGTATAAATTCCTCCCATAACTAAAGCAAGAACTGATAACTACAGGCAGCTAAGGTTCATAACACTGGCTGCCGGTTGCAAAGACAAGGCAGCCAGAGGCTCTGCATGTGGTGCCCTGGACTTCCCACGCATTTGAACAACAGTGTGAGCTCTGCTAGCATCATAAAATCAATCTCAGATTAGGTAATGAAATATGCACCAGCCTTTTCCCAGAACCTCTGACAAATCACACACAATCCTAAATCTTCATAAATCATGATTAAAGGCAAGTGTATCATCACCACCACATATATCTTCCCCAGCCTGACCCAGAGACTAATGAGAAAAGGCCTAGACTATCTCATCTGATTAATTAATTCAAAATGTCTGCTGTTATTCAAATGTGAGGCTGGTATTATTTGAATAACACTTGACAGCAGCGCCTGAAGATATCATTTCTGATTTGTGAAGCTGCCGCTGCATGGCTGATGACAGTTTGTGGGAACGTTCCAATGAAGCTGCTTTTCCAGGCACAGCTGTGGAAGATTTGCCAAAGAGGTGGTTCTTTTTTGTGTCAGTAGTTGATGTTGCTAATGTTGTCAAATATTTCCAAAACACACAGTCTCTGGAGTCTTTTTTCCTTAAATACTGCCACAATGGCAGCTTTTCCACCTTTCCAGTTTGATTTGCCTGAACACAAAATTGCATCACAGGCGCCCTCTCTCCTTTTCAAGAAGCTAAATTGCACCTTCCAGGATTCACCAAATCCCTCTCACTAGCATTCTAAATATGGAAAGGAAGAAAGAAAGGCATTGATGTGGACTGGGCTAGACAGAAATCTGGATTTGGACGCCATTTTTCCCTACTGAGCTGCATTCCTTCTTTGAAAATAATCATAATGTTTCTTACCCAAAGACTGGTTCCCCTTTCAAAGGGAAATCACAGCTCTCAAGTCAAAGTCAATGGCGCTAAAATGAACCCAGAATCTGCAGTGCTTACGTTCAGGTCCACTCCTTACCTTGAGGATTGGCTTTTAGAAGTTCATCCGACACGTGGCAACCCTGGGATCTACCAATGACAGACTTTGCAACTCACAGCCTTGTGCGTTAAATCTAAACTCCTTCAGAGTTATATTAGCATCTCCCCAATTGCACAACCCTCAACACCCACGTTTCTTCTCTGCACATAAAATCCACTTGCTCCCACAAGCCTTCCCCCCTGGCAGGTCTCCTCTCCTTCCTCTTTTATGCATTCTATTTTTCCATACTGCAAATGTCAGTGCTTGACCAATGTAATAATATTAAGCACAAGTCCTATCTAATATACTCAGTTTAAAGAATAAATGTAGTTAATAAATGGTTCAGCACTAAGAAGTAACCTAACTATCCTGGCCTATTACAGCTGAGCAGGCTCCTAGCCATCTAGCCCAACTGCTTTATTTTGCAAATAATCACTCTGCAAACTTACCCATGGCTCTCTGCTGGAGAGCTGTGATTTAACACCTGTGCATCTGTTGCTCTGACCCTCTTCCCTCTGTGGGCGCAGCCAACGCTGATGACAGGGTCCACTTTCTAAGGGCAAAGGCTGCTGTAGCACCGGAGAGTATTCAGCAGAGCACCCCACTCGGGAAAGCACTCAATAAGCAGTACCCCAGCTCCAGCCTGGGTCAGAACCAGCATCCTAAATACCTGTTTCTTTTCAAATAACTTTTCTGTCAAGTGAAACAGCAGAAAGAAAGAAAGGAAGGAAGGACGGACAGACATGGAGCAAATTATATATGTATCTCACCTCACATAGACTTGCATTGCTCACAGGTGGTCCACAGTCCTTTTGGAAGAACAGAGTCAGTTATTTTCACAGTCCTAAGATAGTAGTAGTCTTTTTGTTGCTGTGTTGACATTTGCTTTGATAGGGCACAAAGCAAAACTGGACTGAATAGCTGGTGCCTTAGCACAAGACAAACAGAGCAGTGTGCTGCACTCCACTAACAGTGACACAAGTCTATGCCATTAGCATTGGCACTTAAAACCAGCAAGAAAAAGAGGCAGCTCACTTCAGAATGTCCTTGATAAAACTAAAAATTATCAACTATGAATCGGGTATGTGTCTAACATTCTGTGACAAAACACGAATCCTACCCAAAGCCTTAGGCAAAGGCACAAGCAACCCTTGTGATTTTCAGCTTCAACTCACTTCAGAGGAGTGACTGGCAGACAGAAGTGACTGTCGTTACTGCAGCTTAGACATGGGAAGACAGCTTTTTTTTCCCCAAAAACAGAACCAAGTAAGCCTGTATTTCAGGGGGGGGAAAGTGGATATTTTGGATGCCAATGACAAAACACAAACTTTCAAGCAAATTTTAGATTTTTGAAACATCCATTACTTTGTGACGGTTCCTCAAATCTTAAAACTTTTTCCTACGATCCTCAGGATGCCACTAAGTGGTAGAGCAGGTGGCTGACATATACACATGTAAGTCCCTAAACTGTACCCCGCCAGTGAAATAATTACCGTTTTTAAATTTGGTGATGACTTGGTGAGTATAGATAACATGGGCAAATGTAACTTTCTGATAAGGTATAATGAACTCCTAACATTTGGGAGATGAGGATTCCCACCCACTGGTATTTTTCAAATGCTTATGCCATGATGTGACAAACTCCTCCATAGGCAGAAGAACCAGGCAAAGGGCAACTATGCAGGCCTGGTGTCGAGCACCTGTAATGCCAGCACTTCAGACGCAGAGGCAGAAAGTCTCATAAAGCCAGCCTGACCTACAAGGCCACTTCGGGCCAGCCAGGGCTGTGCAGGGAGACCAGCACCATATGAAATCAGACTACAGATGCAGAAATGAGAATCCAGCTGTCATCTAGTAAGCCTGACAATAACTTGCAAAAATGTAAACAATTCCAGTCTTCATGCTATCTTCTTTTGCTTTATTTGGTTTCAGAAAATAGTGCTTGGGATATCACATAATGAGCAGATAATCGGAATGTTATTTATGCTAATATGCAATGGGCTAAGAAACTAAAATAGTTTTAGTTTGTTTTAACATACATTGCAGTTAAATGCTGATCAATATTGAACCCATATAAACAAAAATTAAGAATATAAAGACGTTCTGAGATCAGAGTTTAAGAATCTCTGATGTAAGCCAGGCATGGTGGCGCACGTCTTTAATCCCACAACTCAGGGAGGCAGAGGCAGGCAGATTGTTTGTGAGTTCGAGGCCAGCCTGGTCTACAAAGTGAGTCCAGGACAGTCAGGGACAAAGAAACCTTGTCTCAAAATTAAACAAACAAAAAACCAAACAAACATATAATCTCTGATGTACTTTGCTCAAAAGTGCTGGTACAGCATGGTTTAACAAGTAAAATACAGATTGTTGGGGCTGAAGAAATGGCTCAGCGGTTAAGAGCCTGGCTGCTCTTCCAGAGGACCTGGGTTCAAGTCCTAGCCCCCAGATGGCGGCTCACAACTGTCTCTAACTCTAGTTCCAGCGGATCTGGCACCCACATACACACATACAAGACACACATGCAAAAAAATACAAATTCTTATCCAAGGAATGTGTATATTTTAAATAAACTCTGCCATGGGGTAAAATTTTAATCTCCTATCAACAAGAAATAGAAGATTTGCCAATATGACAAATTCTCTTGCCAGGGAGCTTTTGGGATCCAGGTTGAAACCAATAGTATCATACCACCACCACCATCCCCATCAGCACCATCCCTATCAGCACCATCCCCATCAGCACCATCTCCATCAGCACCATCTCCATCAGCACCATCCCCATCACCACCATCTCCATCAGCACCATCCCCATCAGCACCATCCCCATCAGCACCATCTCCATCAGCACCATCCCCATCAGCACCTTCTCCATCACCACCATCTCCATCAGCACCATCCCCATCAGCACCATCTCCATCACCACCATCTCCATCAGCACCATCTCCATCACCACCATCTCCATCAGCACCATCTCCATCAGCACCATCCCCATCAGCACCATCTCCATCAGCACCATCTCCATTACCACCATCCCCATCAGCACCATCCCCATCACCACCATCTCCATCAGCACCATCTCCATCAGCACCATCTCCATCAGCACCATCTCCATCAGCACCATCTCCATCAGCACCATCCCCATCACCACCATCTCCATCAGCACCATCCCCATCAGCACCATCTCCATCAGCACCATCTCCATCAACACCATCCCCATCAGCACCATCCCCATCAGCACCATCTCTATCAGCACCACCCCCATCAGCACCATCTCCATCAGCACCATTCCCATCAGCACCATCTCCATCAGCACCATCCCCATCAGCACCATCTCCATCAGCACCATCTCCATCAACACCATTCCCATCAGCACCATCTCTATCAGCACCACCCCCATCAGCACCATCTCCATCAACACCATCCCCATCAGCACCATCCCCATCAGCACCATCTCCATCAGCACCATCTCTATCAGCACCACCCCCATCAGCACCATCTCCATCAGCACCATTCCCATCAGCACCATCTCCATCAGCACCATCCCCATCAGCACCATCTCCATCAGCACCATCTCCATCAACACCATTCCCATCAGCACCATCTCTATCAGCACCACCCCCATCAGCACCATCTCCATCACCCAGTCAGAGTAGCTGGGCAGTGAGCATGATGGCTCATAACTTTAGTTCCAGTACTCTGGAGGCAGAGGCAAGAGTTTGAGGACTACCTGGTCTACACAGCAAGTTCTAGGCCAGTAAGAGCTATATAGTGAGACCTTGTCAAACAAACAAACAAAAAGAAAAATAAAAAGAAGTAAAGAAAGAAAAGAAAAAGAAAAGCCCTGTCCAACGAGTCCTTAGACAGCTCACTTTTAGATTTCCTCTTCGTGCGCCATCCTTTCACACTCTGGTCCCACTCCCACCCTGATCTCACTGATACCTTGCTCTTCCCATTCAGGAAATGGTTAATTCTATTTTCTCACAGTGTTTCTTTCTCCCCTGTGCAGTCAAACAAACGCTCCCTAGGATCAAGGATCACTGGTGCCATGAGCATGAGTAGACCGGTTTTTGTTTGATTGGTTTAGCTTGGTTTTTCAAGACAGGGTTTCTCTGTGTAGCCCTAGCTGTCCTGGAACTTACTCTGCAGACCAGGCTGGCCTTGAACTCACACAGATCCTCCTGCCTCTCTCTGCCTCCCACGTGCCGGGATTAAAGGTGTGCACCACCACACCCCTCTATAAGTAGATCTTTGATGAGAGGGTAAATTGAACAGGCTCCCATGAAAAAAACGTTACAAATTGAGACAAAGATGTTTAAAAAAAAAGTAAAGGAGGGGCTGAGGGAGTGACAGAGTGAGGAAGAAACAAAGTGGGGACAGGAGAGGAGGCGCTACAGCTCCGCTGGGACGCTACTTGCCTAGTGTGCAGGAAGCCTTGGGTTCCATCTCTAGCACCAAATCAAAGCTCCCAGCTGGGGTAGGAGCAATCCTGTAATCTCAGCCTTCAGGAGGTAGAGGCAGGAGGATCAGAAGTTCAAGTCCATTCTTGGCTACACAACACCCACTCGAGACCGGTTCGGCCTGGCTACATGAGACTGCGTCAAAACACAACAGAACCTGAAGTCCAGTGTATCTCCAGGAGATAATCTTCCAGAATGTCAACTTAACTCCCCAAAATTGTGTTCAAACCTTTCTAAGTACACACATTTTCTAGAAATATATACACAGGATAGACTTTATCAGCATAGACACTGATGATAATACAGGGGAAAAAATCAAGACTATCTGAATTATAGAATTTTTAGCAATAAAGAAAAAGAAATAAAATATTCAAATAGTTGTGAGCTTTCCACATTTTAATAGTTTTTTTCCAAACCCTATCTTTGGAAGAAAAAAAAATCTTGGCAATGAGGTTAGCCACATTGACTAGCTTGCCATCCACCTAAACCACAGAGCTGCTGTAATTTGCCACAGCAGTCACCACATACACTAGTCACTTGCACTGGTTTTCAGCACAGCCATCAGAAATCCGCCATTCCCCTGGCTCTAGAGTAGAAATGTTTAATTTTTGAGGCACAAAACAAGCAAACAAAAACCTCTTTCAAATTGCTCTAACAGTTACAACTAACAAGGCAGGTACATAGAAATCAGGATTTTTAATGCCCTTCACTTGATAAGCAACAAACCCGCACCCAGATCAAACCAGGAAATAACGGTTCAACAAGGCTGCAGTGCATGTAAATTCAGAAGTTCAAGGGAACAAAAACCTACAGCAATTAAGTAAACGATACCTTACTATATTCTATGTTCCTGCCCATGCTATTTAAAATTAGCACCCATTTAAATAAGTCATGATTGTAGTACCTTTTCAGCCAACTAACCCTGGGCTAATCTTTGGACTAGTCAAATACATGTGACCAGTCACTCAATTTTGAAGATAATTATTTTAATTTATTATTAACTTAAGGAGGGGTTTCTGTAGTTTATAGATTGAAAACTCAGCTACAAAAACTGTACAGTGTAAAATGAACATAAATCAATCATTATGACAGATGAACTTATTTGAGAGTCAAAATGAACAAAATAGTCTATGTCAGCAAAATGTCTCTTGTCAAAATCTACTCTTTCAGATTTCATTATCATGTACTAAAACAAATATCCTTCCTAACTCTACAGAGAAACATGTTTTACATCATACTTCAAAACTTCTTCTTTGGAACATAAATTTTCCTACCTTTGAAATAGATTGCTTTATCGTGCTTAGTTTTAAAGTAAAAACTTTAAAGGTGAACTAAAGCAACACTAAGCTTGTTACCAGTTTTCAACATGGAGTTTTTCTTAGACTATTACCATTAATGATAACAATGGAAAAAGCAATACACATAAATTACTTTTATATAATTTACACATAAATTACTTAAGATTTAGGTAAGCAGCTATGGCAGTTTATATATATATATATATTGTAGCTAGCATAATTAAGATAAATTTCTATATTCAGGATGTCTTTGCTAGGGTTGCTGTTGCTATGATAAAACACTATAACCAAAAGCAGCCTGGGAGGAAAGGGTTTGTTTCATCCTACACTTCCAAGTCATAGTCCATCACTGAGAGAAGAAGTCAGGGTGGGAAATCAAGGCAGGAACCAAAGCAGAAGCCATGGAAACACACTGCTCACCAGCTTGCTAGGCCCGTTCCCTTACACCCCAAGGGTGCCTACCCAGGGGTGGCACTGTCTCCCATGGGTTGGGCCCTCCCACATCAATCAAATCAAGAAAATGCCCCATGGACTAGCCTATAGACCAGTATTATAAAGCCATTTTCTCAATTAAAATTCCCTCTTCCTAGATATGTCTACGTTTGTGTCAAGCTGATGAAAGCCAAGCAGCACAAAGGGCTAGAAGATTGCAGTAGAGACCACTGTGTTCAGTGGTGTGTGGGTGCACGGGTAAGAGAGAAGACAGACAGATCCTGGTCTCCAATGCTTACAGTCCCACAAAGAATAGAAGAGGGAAAAAGAAAGAAGAGCCCTTCTATTCCTAAATGAGTCTTTATAGCATACTCTCTAATCTTATCTAGTTATGAACTTTAATGTCTCAGAAAACATCAAGATTTACTAATATTGACAATAACAAAGTCTTCAAAGTAGAGTAAGTGAAAGCTCTCCTATTTTCTTCATTGGCTCATAATTCAGCACTTTTTCCTTTGTCCTCTAACACAGACAAACCGCTCTCTCATTCCTTGCTATCTCAGTAAACGCTTGGGACTCTGCGCACCCTACATGTGTTACTTGGGGAGTGTAAAAATGAACAAACAAAAAAAATAGGGCTATCTAATAACAGCAGCATAAGATCCTGGTATTGAAGATGAAACATTCTTCATTGCTAAAGCATATCTGTTTTAGAAGGCTTAAGGATGATGTAAAAAAAAAAAAAAAAAAAAAACAACTCTGAAACACAAGAGACAGGTCGATATGTACCACTTGCACCCATCTCCACCCTACCAGTGAGCTGCCTCGCCCTAGGACAGCTTGTGAACACACTCTTGGGTATCAGGAAGGGCAGAGAGTTCAATCTGTATAAGAACCAGGTTCTTCAAATGTAAACAGAAGCTTAAATGGTGCCATTAGAAATTCTGTGAAATGGGCTGGAGAGATGGCTCAACAGTTAAAAGCACTGACTGCTCTTCCAGAGGACCCAGGTTCAATTCCCAGCTCCCACATGATGACAACACACAACTGTCTATAACTCCAAGATCTGACACTCTCACACAGACATACATGCGGGCAAAATACCAATGCACATATAATTAATTAATTTAAAAAAGAAATTCTGGGGGGCTGGAGATATGGCTCAATGGTTAAGAGCATTGCCTGCTCTTCCAAAGGTCCTGAGTTCAATTCCCAGCAACCACATGGTGGCTCACAACCATCTATAATGTAATCTGATACCCTCTTCTGCAATAAAGCATTCATATGCAATAAATAAAATAAATAAATCTTTTTTTAAAAAAAGAAATTCTGGCCAGGTGTGGTGGCGCACACCTTTAATCCCAGCACTTGGGAGGCAGAGGCAGGTGGATCTCTGTGAGTTCAAGAGACCAGCCTGAACTGCAAGGCAAGTCCAAGATATCCAGGGCTACATAGGAAACCCTATCTAGAGAGAGAGAGGGAGAGGGAGGGAGAGGGAGGGGGAGGGAGGGGGAGAGGGAGGGGGAGGGAGGGGGAGAGAGAGAGAGAGAGAGAGAGAGAGAGAGAGAGAGAGAGAGAAGAAAATCTGTCAATGTTAATGTAGAAAGTTTTGAAACCTCTATAAAAACTAGGTAACTAGCAGAAGTGGTCTGCACACCTTTAATCCCAGCACTCAGGAGGCAGAGGCAGGCAGATCTCTGTGAGTTTGAAGCCAGTTTGGTCTACATAGTAAGTTTTAACACGAGCAGGATGACAATAGTAAGACCCTGCCTCAAAATGGACAGACTGGCCAATGTAGAATTACCAAAAATTACTCTTCTATTAGGTTTCAGATGCTTTAAAACTCTGCAGCCTCACAGCACCTCCAGTCCCATGCCTAGAGCACAGACCAAGATCACAGACTATGTTGACAACCAGCAGGAAGAGAGAAATAGTGACTTCTCTGCATTTGTCTTTGAACCACCATATGATAACATGCAGGGTTCTAAAAACAAAATACAAAATAGTAGTAACTTTACCAAAACTTTGCCTGAAAAATAAAGCATTGTAAAGCATCAGCAAAGGCAACTCTAAGCAATGATGTAAAACTATAATATTCCAAGGTTCTCAGAGCCATTTTCAAATCTTAAAAGCTTTACCCAGGGAAATGTACAGTGTACTTCTAAGGAAAAACTGAAACTTTTTGCAAAACAATGTTTTTCTTATAGCATGTAGTTCCCCCAAAAGGCAATAAACTCTTTATTCCTGCTCTGTGCCTTAAGACACAATCTGCTTTTATCCTTCAGCAAAATATGAACCAGCTACTAGCCTGACAATGCCAAGAACCATGACAAAATGGATTATTAATGAGAAACTGAACTCCAGAACTCTATTAATTTATGTCTTCCTGTCGGATTCAAAAGATATATCAGCCTTCTCACTCAAAAGAAAAAAATGCCAACACTGTACTTTGTTTTAAAGTTCTCCACAGATGAAGAATTCATTATCCAAAGTACAGTTCTGTTATTTCAGGCTTTCTTGTAGAATAAAGAATCTTTATCAAATGGCTAAGAAAGATGCTGACAAGTGCAAGTACCTTGCAAAGTATATTTACGTCAAACATTCGCTGAGGAGAAACAGGGGAGGGGGAAGGGGAGGGGGAGGAAAAAAGGTGAAAGCCCCTCAGCATTTTTGTCACATCCTGTCCTAGCAGATGCTAGAAAACTAAGCCCTTTTAATTCCTACTGTAACATAGTATGCAGCATTAATACAACTGTGTACTTGTGAGCTTTTTAATTCTTAATTACACTAATTATTCTGACATGAAGGGAAATGATCTAACAAGTGAAGAGAAGAATGTGTGATTTCTTTACGCATAAACAACAATGTTCAAAGAACATAAAATATCCTTTTAAGCTTTCATTTAAAAAAAATCTATCTAATCTATGCTTATCATAATATTTATGAAATAAAAAAACCAGAGAGGAAAAATTGCTATAATGTGCTCTGTATGACCTCTGCTTTCTACAGAGAATGAAAACAGCCTTTTGCTTTTCAATCCCCATCAAAGTGGAGTAAAAGGAGGACCGGCATTCCCGTGCTCGCTGCCATTAATCACTGCTTTCTTCAAGCAAGTGCGTATTAATTTCTGTCATCCCAAACATCATCGAGTATTGTTACAGCACCGTTCACTCCTCATTCACCACCAGTTGTTACCAGTTTCCCTACACTGAGCAGAGACAGGGTGAATCGTGTGGATTTCAGTGTTAGAGGCCTTTATCCCTGGGGTGCTGACACCAATTAAGCCATTTCAAGAAGAAATGAGAACAGCCCCAACCCTTCCGTGTAACAAGAGCTTGCACCTAGCTTTGGCAGGTTGCCATTTTCTCTGGCTTCACGCTATAGAAATACTCTTCTCCACATCTTCCTGAGTGATTCAGACTGTTTTCATGGAATCAGTAACAATATCTTTTTGTTCATTCTGCAAGTCCAGACGTGACGCCCAACACAGCCTCATACAAAAGCCCCTGGTAATCCAGATGGTAATCCAGAAAGACGGCACTGTAACTGCTGAGCCATCTGAGCCAGGGTCAGAAGTGAAAGCACACACTCCTTTAAGCCCAGGACAACGTTGTTTAGCAGGCAGTGCAAACAAAAACAGGCTCCGAATGCTACTGCTTTCCTCAAACTGGGTTAACCAAAGATCAAGCCTTCTCTCCCACTGGCTCCATTTCAGCACAGTCCTGTCTGAGAGTTCACATGCACAGGACTGTGAACCAGGCAACTTCCAGCAGCATCAGCACAGTTTGCGTCCACTCTAAAGAAGATTATAACCACTCTATTGACATTTGCTTAAAGACCACACTTTATTAAAGGTTACCAAGTCAAAAACAATCTGTTCAAGAAAAATTTAATTAATATCATTTTTGCATTACTAAATACAGAGATCCATCAAATTCTTTCACAATACTGTTGATTTTTTTTGACTGTTTTAGATCTAATCATTCTCCTTGTTTTAGACATTTACATCTGCTTTTAAGTTTTTATGGTTGCCTGTTGGCAGGCAGCAAAGTGGAGCTGTCGATGCTACTGCAGAATAATGCAAGGTTTGTTATGAATTAAATATTAGAAACCTTAACACAGCGGCCAATAAGAATTATTTGCCTTATTAAAGCAGCAGAAGACGCTGATTAAATTTTCATTGCATTGCAGTCTTTTTCCCATTTCTGCTTTCAATTCATCATTCTAATGTATGAAAGGCTCGCCGAATAATGGCAGGGGGACTTAATTTCTGGAATGCAAATATAGCAAAGAAAATACCATAAATACCCGCCCAGAAAACATTAAACAGTCAGTTCTAATTAAGTGAATACTAGCTAAGTAAATATTCTCTTAAAGGGAAAAAAATAACTCAAACGTCAAGAATTCCAGAAGGAAAGCACAATCACCTATATCACAAATATAGACAGATAACACATTGAGGGTAGACTGGATCTTGGGGGAAGTGGCACCTCTCACAACCCTTCTTAGGCTCTAAAGCACTCTGAGGAAAGAGAAGACCAGGATTATACTCAGCTGTGCACAATTTCTGAAATTTAATTTTTACAAGAAAAAAAAAAGACAAGAATATTAAGAGCGATGTGTACAATGGATCGTTCAGCGAGAATAGCAGCCAGCACTCCTGAACCCCTACATTGTGTCTTAAATGTACATTTACTGCTGCAAATATATTTAGGGAATAAACTGTCCCTGCAAAAATACCATAATCACGCGTCCTATGCTGAAGGTTGTTCACGTTTCTGCCTTAATGTGAGGGAGAAAATGAACTTCAAGTATCCATTTCCCCTAGAGAAAATCTCTTCCTTGAAACTCTGCAACTAATGAAATGGGGATCTATAAATAGCAGCATCATTACCATGAGAGCCTCTGCTCAGGACCATCTCTGCAGCTGACCCTCTTTATACTAATAACTACCAGGCTTCAGTGTCACTCCTCTGTAGGGTGATCAATACTGGGACACTTAAAACTGTGATGGAAATTTAACCCACAGAAATGGTATTCGCTTAACAAGTTTCCTCAAAGCAGTCAACCGGCCTGTACTTTCTGTCTTGTGGTGCAGACTTTACTAGAAAGGTGAAGCTCAGGATTATTGTTTTGGCTTTGCTGTTGTTGTTGTTGCTGCTGCTGCTGCTGCTGCTGCTGTTGCTTTTATAATCATTATTAACTGCGATGAGGACTCTGAAACCTTTTCTCTAATGGTATAGAGATGTGCATCCTGACAAGACAAAAGCCGTAATACACCTGAAATGCTCCCTGCTGAATCTCTCTCGATGAACTCATTAAAATGGTTACTCTATTCCAAATATTATG